>NC_029785.2:53277127-53326912 GCF_000816755.2 Arachis ipaensis | reverse complement strand
CCTTTGCCTTTTGGTTTTAAGGGTTATTGGCTTTTTGCTCTTGCCTCTTGGTTTTAAGAGCTTTTGGCTTTTTCTGCTTGCTTTTTCTCTTTCTTTCTATTTTTTTTTCGCTCTTTTTTTTTTCTGCAAGCTTTGTTCTTTGCTGCTTTTTCTTGCTTCAAGAATCATTTTTATGATTTTTTAGATTTTCAAATAACATGTCTCCTAGTCATCATTCTTTCAAGAGCCAACATATTTAACATTCTTAAACAACAACTTCAAAAGACATATGCACTGTTCAGGCATTCATTCAGAAAACAAGAAGCATTGTCACCACATCAATATAATTAAACTAAGTTCAAGGATAAATTCGAAACTCATGTACTTCTTGTTCTTTTGAATTAAAATATTTTTCATTTAAGAGAGGTGATGGATTCATAGGACATTCATAACTTTAAGACAAAGTTACTAAATACTAATGATCATGTAATGAAGACACAAACATAGATAAGCACATAACATAGAAAACGAAAAAAAAAACAGAAGAAATAAGAACAAGGAATCAATCTACCTTAGTGATGGTGGCGTTTCCTTCTTAAGGAACCAATGATGTCCTTGAGCTCTTCTATGTCTCTTCCTTGTCTTTGTTGCTCCTCCCTCATTTCTTTTTGATCTTCTCTTATTTCATGAAGGATGATGGAGTGCTCTTGATGTTCCACCCTTAGTTGTCCCATGTTGGAACTTAATTCTCCTAGGGAGGTGTTGATTTGCTCCCAAAAATTCTGTGGAGGAAAATGCATTTGAGGCATCTCTGGGATCTCATGGTGATGAGCTTCATGCGCCTCTTGAGCTCCATGAATGGTTTCTCTTGCTTGCTCCATCTTTTTCTTAGTGATGGGCTTCTCTTCCTCACTATGAATGTCTCCTTCTATGAAAGCTCCAGCTGAGTAACATAGATGGCAGATAAGATGAGGAAAAGCTAGCCTTGCCCCAGGAGAGGGCTTTTCGGCTATTTTGTAGAGTTCAAGGGAGATGACTTCATGAACCTCTACTTCTTCTCCAATCATGATACTATGGATCATGATGGCCCGATCCACAGTAACTTCAGATCGGTTGCTAGTGGGGATGATGGAGCGTTGGATGAACTCCAACCATCCTCTAGCCACAGGCTTGAGGTCCAATCTTCTTAGTTGAACCGGCTTGCCTTTGGAGTCAATCTTCCATTGAGCTCCTTCCACACATATGTCCATAAGGACTTGGTCCAACCTTTGATTAAAGTTGACCCTTCTAGTGTAGGGGCGTTCATCTCCTTGCATCATAGGCAAGTTAAACGCCAACCTCACATTTTCCGAACTAAAATCTAAGTATTTCCCCCGAACCATTGTAATATAGTTCTTTGGATCCGGGTTCTTACTTTGATCATGGTTCTTGGTGATCCATGCATTAGCATAGAACTCTTGAACCATGAAGATGCCGACTTGTTGGATGGGGTTTGTTAGAACTTCCCAACCTCTTCTTTGGATTTCATGTCGGATCTCCAGATACTCATTTCTCTTGAGTTTGAAAGGGACCTCGGGGATCACCTTCTTCTTGGCCACAACATCATAGAAGTGGTCTTGATGAGCTTTGGAGATGAACCTTTCCATCTCCCATGACTCGGAGGTGGAAGCTTTTGTCTTCCTATTCCCTTTTCTAGAGGATTCTCCGGTCTTAGGTGCCATCAATGGTAATGGAAAAACAAAAAGCTTATGCTTTTACCACACCAAAATTAGAATTTTGCTCGCCCTCGAGCAAGAAAAGAAAGAATTAGATGAAGAAGAAGAAGAAGATGAAAATATGGAGAAAAGGGGGGGAGGTGTGTTTCGGCCAAGAAGAGAAGAGAGGGTTGTGTTGTGTGAAAATGAGGAAGAATGGAAGGCTTTATATAGGGAAGGGAGGGGGGTAGGTTCGGCCATTTAGGGTGGGTTTGGGTGGGAAATTGATTTTGAATTTTGAAGGTAGGTGGAGTTTATGACTTAGGTTTATGGGGAAGAGTGGATGGATGTGAGTGGTGAAGAGGTGATGGGGAAGAGAGATTGAGGTGATTGGTGAAGGATTTTGGGGAAGAGTGTTTATGGGATTGTGTGAAAGAGGGGTGAGAAGAAGTGAGTGGAGGTAGGTGGGGATCCTGTGGGGTCCACAGATCCTAAGATGATCCTGTGGGGTCCACAGATCCTGAGGTGTTCAAGGATTTACAACCTTGCACTAAATTAGTCATGTAAAATGCCCTTGCACACAACTCTGGGCGTTCAGCGCCAGGTTGGTGCCCATTTTGGGCGTTCAACGCCCATTTGTTGCCCATTTCTGGCGTTGAACGCCAGAACCATGCTTGTTCTGGGCGTTCAACGCCAGCTCCTCTCCAGGGTGCAATTCTGGCGTTCAGCGCCCAGATGCTGCCCATTTTGGGCGTTCAGCGCCCAGATACTGCCCATTTTGGGCGTTCAGCGCCAGAACCATGCTCTGTTCTGGCGTTGAACGCCAGACAAGTGCTTCCTCCAGGGTGTGATTTTTCTTCCATTGTTTTTTATTCTGTTTATAAATTTTTCATTTATTTTGTGACTCCACATGATCATGAACCTAAGAAAACATGAAAAAAAAAATTAGATAAATAAACATTGGGTTGCCTCCCAACAAGCGCTTCTTTAATGTCAATAGCTTGACAGTGGGCTCTCATGGAGCCTCACAGATGTGCAGAGCTTTGTTGAGACCTCCCAACACCAAACTTAGAGTTTGGATATGGGGGTTTGACACCAAACTTAGAGTTTGACTGTGGGGGCTTTGGTTGACTCTGCTTTGAGAGAAGCTTTTTCTGCTTCCTCTCCATGGATGCAGAGAGAGATCCTTGAGTTGTAAACACAAGGTTGTCCTTATTTAATTGAAGGATCAATTCTCCTCTGTCCACATCAATCACAGCTCTTGCTGTGGCTAGGAAAGGTCTTCCTAGGATGATGGATTCATCTTCTTCCTTTCCAGTATCCAGGACTATAAAATCAGCAGGGATGTAAAGGCCTTCAACCTTTACTAACACGTCCTCTACTTGTCCATAAGCCTATTTTCTTGAATTGTCTGCCATCTCTAATGAGATTTTAGCAGCTTTCACCCCATAGATTCCCAGTTTCTCTATTACAGAGAGGGGCATGAGGTTTATTCCTGAACCAAGGTCACACAGAGCCTTAAAGATCATGGTGCCTATGGTACAAGGTATTATGAACTTTCCAGGATCCTGTCTCTTCAGAGGCAATGTCAGTTGATCCAGATCGCTTAGTTCATTAGTGAACAAGGGAGGTTCATCTTCCCAAGTTTTAATACCAAATAATTTGGCATTTAGCTTCATGATTGCACCAAGGAACTTGGCAGCTTGCTCTTCAGTAACATCCTCATTCTCTTCAGAAGAGGAATACTCATCAGAGCTCATGAATGGCATAAGGAGGTTCAATGGAATCTCTATGGTCTCTAGATGAGTCTCAGATTCCATAGGTTCCTCAGAGGGAAGCTCCTTGTTGATCACTGGACGTCCCAGGAGGTCTTCCTCCTTGGGATTCATGTCCTTCTCCTCTCTTGTGGGTTCGGCCATGGTAATTAATTCAATGGCCTTGCACTCTCCTTTTGGATTCTCTTCTGTATTGCTTGGGAGAGTATAAGGAGGGATTTCAGTGATCCTTTTACTTAGCTGGCCTACTTGTGCTTCCAAATTTCTAATGGAAGACCTTGTTTCATTCATGAAACTTACAGTGGCCTTGGACAGATCAGAGACTAAGTTTGCCAAATTAGAGGTATTTTGTTCAGAGTTCTCTGTCTGTTGCTGAGTGGATGATGGAAAAGGTTTACTATTGTTAAACCTATTTCTTCCACCATTATTAAAGCCTTGTTGAGGCTTTTGATCCTTCCATGAGAAATTTGGATGATTTCTCCATGATGGATTATAGGTGTTTCCATAAGGTTCACCTAAGTAATTCACCTCTGCTATTGTAGGGTTTTTAGGATCATAAGCTTCTTCTTCATAAGAAGCCTCTTGAGTACTGTTGGATGCAGTGATGCAATGCATGAAAGTTATGGATCAAAATAATGAATGCATGCAAGAATGCTATGAATGTCAAGATGAACACCAAGAACACTATGAAGATCATGATGAACATCAAGAACATATTTTTGAAAATTTTTTTATGCAAAGAAAACATGCAGGACACCAAACTTAGAAATCTTTAATGCTTAGGCACTAAGAATCCAAGAATGCATATGAAAAATACCATACAACACAAAACAAGAAAACATCAAGATCAAACAAGAAGACTTACCAAGAACAACTTGAAGATCATGAAGAACACATGCATGAATGCAATTTTTGAAAAATGCAATATGAATATGCAATTGACACCAAACTTATAACATGACTCATGACTCAAACAAGAAACATGAAAATATTTTTTGATTTTTTTATGATTTTATGATTTTTTTTTTGTATTTTCTTTAAATTTTTTTCGAAAATTATTTGAAAAACAAAAATAAGGATTCCAAAAATTTTTAATATGAATTCCAGGAATCTAGCATTCTTAGTCTAAAGCTCCAATCTGAGGGTTAGGCATGGCTTAATAGCCAGCCAAGCTTTAGCATATAACATCAGAGAATATACTGCTCATTACTTTTCAAAGTAACTTGCCTCTATGCTGATGGTTTGGAAGCCTCAGTCCAAAAGAATTTAGACATGGCTTTATAGCTAGTCAGGCTTCAACATGCTTCATGAAACACTAGAATTCATTCTTAAAAATTTTGAAGAAAAATATATTTTTGAAAACATTTTTTTTTTGAAAACAAAGGAGAAATTTTTGAAAGATTTTTGAAAAATTTTGGAAAAATTTTTGAAAAGAAAACGAAAAGAAAGTTACCCAATCTGAGCAACAAGATGAACCGTCAGTTGTCCAAACTCGAACAATCCCCGGCAACGGCGCCAAAAACTTGGTATGCGAAATTGTTACTCAGGTTGTGAATTATTGTTCGAAATTGATTCCCTGGCAATGGCACCAAAAACGGATGCATAGAACCATGGTTTAAACATATCTTCACAACTTCGCATAACTAACCAGCAAGTGCACTGGGTCGTCCAAGTAATAAACCTTACGTGAGTAAGGGTCGATCCCACGGAGATTGTTGGTATGAAGCAAGCTATGGTCACCTTGTAAATCTCAGTCAGGCGGATATCAAAAGGTTATGGAGTTTTTGAATATTAATAATAATTAAACAGAAAATAAGGATAGAAACACTTATGTAATTCATTGGTGAGAATTTCAGATAAGCATATAGGGATGCTTTCGTTCCTCTGAATCTCTGCTTTCCTGCTGCCTTCATCCAATCAATCCTACTCCTTTCCATGGCTGGCTTTATGCAACTCGGAATACCACAGACAAGGTTTAGACTTTCCGGATTCTCATGAATGCCGCCATCAATCTAGCTTACACCACGAAGATTCTGATTAAGAGATCTAAGAGATAATCATTCAATCGAATGTAGAACGGAAGTGGTTGTCAGGCACGCGTTCATAGGGAATGATGATGATTGTCACGTTCATCACATTCAGGTTGAAGTGCGAATGAATATCTTAGAAGCGGAACAAGTTGAATTGAATAGAAAACAGTAGTACTTTGCATTAATCTTTGAGGAACAGCAGAGCTCCACACTTAATCTATGGAGTGTAGAAACTCTACCGTTAAAAATACATAAGTGAAAGGTCCAGGCATGGCCGAATGGTCAACCCCCATGATCTAAGAACTAGGCGTCCAAAGATGATCCAAAGATCTCAAATACAATAGTAAAATGTCCTATTTATAATATACTAGCTACTAGGGTTTACAGAAGTAAGTAATTGATGCATAAATCCACTTCCGGGGCCCACTTGGTGTGTGCTTGGGCTGAGCTTGAAGTCTACACGTGGAGAGGTCATTCTTGGAGTTGAACGCCAGCTTTTGTGCCAGTTTGGGCGTTGAACACCACTTTGCAACTTGTTTCTGGCACTGGACGCCAGAATTGGGCAGAGAGCTGGCGTTGAACGCCAGTTTGCGTCGTCTAAACTTGGGCAAAGTATCGACTATTATATATTTCTGGAAAGCCCTGGATGTCTAATTTTCAACACAATTGGAAGCGCGCCATTTTGAGTTTTGTAGCTCCAGAAAATCCATTTTGAGTGTTGGGAGGTCAGAATCCAACAGCATCAGCAGTCCTTCTTCAACCTCTGAATCTGATTTTTGCTCAAGTCCCTCAATTTCAGCCAGAAAATACCTGAAATCACAGAAAAACACACAAACTCATAGTAAAGTCCAGAAATATGAATTTAAAATAAAAAATAATGAAAACATCCCTAAAAGTAACTAGATCCTACTGAAAACATACTAAAAACAATGCCAAAAAGCGTATAAATTATCCGCTCATTAGTTAGCAAGGGTATTAAGCAGGTTTTTAGTAGAATCAGAGTATGAGTTATACCTGGGTGCCCCAGTGTATTTATAATGGTGTGGAGTGGCCTTTTTAAATAAGATAAGTTAGTTATCTTATCTTATCTTATCTTATCTTTAAGTGAAGTCATCTTATCTTCAAAAGAACCGCACTTATCTCTGTAGGCTTGGGCTGCCTTTGGATTTGGGTCGTGTTCCTGTATTTGGGCTATTATTAGGCCTCTATAGCGATTTGGTCGAGCTCTTGGAGAAGAGGTCGGATGTTCCTGATCTGAAGAGGTCGGTTTGCTTATCGTCTATCATTCCGGGTTGGACATCTCGACCCAGGGTGTGAACAGTGCCCCTACTTGAGCTCGGTCTTTCCTTTGAGATCGTGTCCTTTTGCTAGACTTTGATCTTCTTATTTGAAAAAATCGAGCTCGAGCATTTGTCAAACTTGTTGTAGAGCTTTTATTTGGAAGCCTGAATGCGGAACATTTTCCTCTCTCATCTTTTAATGGTACAGGCGTTTTGTTCTCCGTGCCTTTTCTTGGAAACGTACGAGGGTTTTTAAAGACTCATGTAACTCCTCTTTTGCCGTTCCTTTCGCTTCCCTCTTCGTATCATTTGAATTTTTGAAGCTTCAGCTTTCTCTCTTCGCTTTTTCTGACTTTCGGCGTTTTTACCCTTTCGTTTCTTAAGTTCTTCCGTCTTCGTGCTTCGTGGCTTCTTTGTTGCTTCTTTCATCACCTCCTTCTTCTTTAACAGGTTGGTTTTCTTTTTCTCCTCTTTTACTTTCTATTTCTGAAAGGTTTTGATCTTTGCTTAATTTTGCGTTGGAAAGCTTGAATCTTTTCTGTGTTTTTGTCGTGCCTGGTTGCCTGTAAGATGCGTTCTAAGAGTTTCTTTGATTTTGCATGAACCTTCTCTTGTTTCCTGATAGTTGATGCTTCTAGGGCTTTGAATGCTTTATCTCTGATCTCTGATTGTGTCCTCTGATTTTGAAACATTTGGAAATAATAAGCTGTTTGATTTTTGAAAAAGGTTGCGTTTTTGGTGATTTCCATTTGGCATGCTTTGATGTATGATGGTTCTTTATTGCTACCCCCAAAGGGTGCCTCTGGACTTTGGTGTGAGTCCTGGGGTTTCCCTTTTACTGCTGAGTCTACTGCTTGCTCTTTAATTTTGCTATCCAAGTTATTACCTAATTTTTTCGGGTTGTTTTGGTAGTAATCCCACTTTTTCTTTTTTTTCTTTGTTGTAGGACTAGTTGACCTCATGTATTCTCGTAAAAATATTGTCGAGATATCCTCCCAAGTCCCTGATGGCATGGACAACTGGGTGGATTCTATGGTTCTTCTGTGTATTTTGCTGGTTGATTCTGAATTTTGTGAGCAGCTTAGGAAGTTTCATAGGGTTTGTAGTATTAGTACTAATGAAAAGAATTATGAGCTTGTATCTCCTACTTCTGAAGAGAGAGTTTGCTTTTCTACTCGGGTTGTTGGAGACCATCCTTTTTTCTCTGCGTATGACTTCTTTTTTAGTCAGATGAATATTACTCTTCCTTTCACTCCTTTTGAGACCAACCTGTTATGGTCTTGTAATATAGCTCCATCCCAACTCCACTCCAACTCTTGGGTCTTTATAAAAATCTTTCAATTGCTGTGTCGTGAACTGGGTGTCCATCCTTCCCAATCCCTCTTCTTTTACCTATTTGTTTTAACAAAACCTGGGGTGGTTAAGAAGAAGGCTGCCTAGGTTTCTTTCCGAGCTTCTCAGGGAAAGAAAGTTTTTTCCATGTACGACGAATCTTTCCGTGATTTTAAGAACTAATTTTTCAAGGTCCGGGCTGTTGAATGAGCTCGGCCCTTTTTCCTGGATGAGAATGATGAACCTACCTTTCCTTTAGAGTGGCAAAAGAATGTTGTTGTGTCGAGGTATTCGTGGGAGATGTTGGACGAGGTCGAGCAGGCCTTTGTGAGTGTGTTGGAGGAGAATTGGGGGCAACCTCCTTATCTTGACACTAAGAGGTTTCTAGGGGACCCCTCGCTTCTCCGAACCGAGCTGGGAAGTGGTCGACTTCTTTTTTCTATCTGTTTTTACTTCTTTTCTAATTTGTCTTCTTTTCTGATTTGTAACTTGGCTTTGTTGGTCTTCTGTTTGTTTCAGAGATGGCCAACACTTCAGATTCCATGAAGGCCTTTAAGAAGGCCAAGAAGGCTACCGCAGCTCAGCTTGCTTCGTCTAAGGCTGCTGGCGAGGGATCTTCGCAGGTTCCTCCTAAGAAACCGGTCTCAGTTGCTTCAGGGTCAGGAAGGATAATCCCTACCCCTCCAACTCATTTATTTGATCTTACTCAGTCTTCTGCTACTAACTCTTCTCCTACTGGCGCTCCTCCTCTAAAAAAAAGCAAAAAACAGCCGAGCCTTTTAACCTTGATGCCCCTGATTTCGATGCTGTCGAGTTTGTGGACCAGTAAATCGGTCCTTATGGTACCATCCCTACTGACGATGTTTCTCTTCTTTGCCATCTGGATTTTATTACTCAAAGCAGCATCAAGATGGCACACATGGGGGTGGTCTTATATCAGACTGCCCAAGATCTTCCCCTTCATGCTACAAAGGCCTTCATGGAGGAGGCCAAGTTGGAGTTTGATCGGATGATGGGTTTAAAGGAGGAGCTCGAGGTGAAGGTGACCAAGCTAGAGAAAGAGTTGGAGGGTGAGAAGACTAGTTCTGTTGCCTTGGCAGCTTCTGTGAAGTTGGCTGAAGACACGGCGTTGAGGCACAAGGAGAGTTATGTCACGACTTATAGAGAAATGATGCGTCTCAGGGATGATCTGGAGTATGCCCGAGCTGATTATGCCGAGCTCAGGGTCACTTTGTAGGCAGCGTAAATGCTGCTTATGAGAACCTGAAGGAGCAGGTTCGGGTTCTTGCACCGAGCTCGACCTTACTCTCTTCAGCTTGGACAACGTTGTGAAGGACGGTAAGATTGTCCCTGATGACCCTGATAATGATGATGATGTCGAACCTCCTCCTGTGCCTGCCGCCAAAACTTCTGTTGTGCCGACTTCTTCAATTCCTTCAGCTGAGGCTGGTCATTCCCGGTCGGATCCTGATTACCAAATCTTGAACCGGGATGATGGGACAGTGGATGCGGTGCCTCTTCAGACTCGCCCTCCTTCATCCCGTGCTGATGTAGCTGAGAAGTCTTTAAATCCTCAATGATTATCCTGGATGTTTGTGTATATAGCTCGGCTTGTGGGCTTTGAACTTTTTATATTTTGTAATTGGTTCTGACTTTGTGATACTATTTTAGTTGCTTGTTTAGCAATTTTATTTTGAAAAACAAAGTAGTTTCTCAAGATCTTGGGGGTGACTGTTGGTAGCCTCTTGAGTTTGTTATTATTATAACTTTGTGCTTTGCATAACATGTTTGTCTTGCATCTGTCTGGTACCTTTTTAGGTTTTGTTGGAGCCTTGTTGTCCGACCTCTTGTGATTGCCTTTGTATTTTCATACTTGTGGCTTGATTCTTTTGAGGTTGTGGATGTTTGGGTCCAACTTGTATGTCAAATTCCTTACTTCGGTCTGAAGTTATTTCTAGTAATCCGTTTTGTTAGGACCTTTGTTAGATCTCTTTTAGGGATTACTTTTTATAACTTGTTTGTGGGAGGCCGACTTTATCATGTCGGGCCTTTCGAAGTTATTTTAGTAATCCTCTTTTTGGACTTTGTTCAGGTCTCTTTCAGGGATTACTTTTATAACCTTATGGTCTGGGCTGACTTCATCATGTCGGGCCCTTCTAAATTATTTTAATAATCCTCTTTTTTGGATCTTGTTCAGGTCTCTTTCAGGGATTACTTTTATAACTTTATGTTCTAGGCCGACTTCTTTATGTCGGGCCCTTCTAAGTTATTTTAGTAATCCTCTTTTTTGGACCTTGTTCAGGTCTCTTTCAGGGATTACTTTTATAACTTCATGTTTTGGGCCGACTTCATCATGTCGGGACCTTCAAAGTTATTTTAGTAATCCTCTTTTTTGGACCTTGTTCAGGTCTCTTTCAGGGATTACTTTTATAACTTTATGTTCTGGGCCGACTTCATCATGTCGGGCCCTTCTAAGTTATTTTAGTAATCCTCTTTTTTGGACCTTGTTCAGGTCTCTTTCAGGGATTACTTTTATAACTTTATGTTCGGGGCCGACTTCATCATGTCGGTCCCTTCAAAGTTATTTTAGTAATCCTCTTTTTTGGACCTTGTTCAGGTCTCTTTCAGGGATTACTTTTATAACTTTATGTTCTGGGTTGACTTCATCATGTCGGGCCCTTCTAAGTTATTTTAGTAATACTCTTTTATAGGGTTGGCTAGACCTCTTTCCAGGGATTTAATTTTTATAACTTTGGTTATTGTGGTCGACTGGTCTAACTTCTTTACGTCGGCCGGTCTTTTAAGTTATTTTCAGCAATCCATTTTATTAAGACCTCGCCAGGTCCTTTCTATGGATCACTTTCGATAACTTCTTGCATTATTCTGTTTTCATCTTTCCCGATTTTGTAGAAATTGGGTTTAATCCTCGTTTGGTCGACCTTTTGATGAATTTGGTTTTCATCTTTGTTGGTCTTTATCGTGATCGTGCAGTGAATTTGATTTTCACTTTCTGCCGATCTGTAGCTTTATAATCGGGCGATGAATTTTTAGCGTTTCAGATTAATACATCTTGAGAATTTGTAGAAGATATAAACAATTTTTATTCAAAAGAAAAATGAAGATATATACATGTGGGAGTTTTTTCTAAGTCGGGCAATTTGTAGGTCTTGGCTTGGCACCTCATTAAAAAATATTTTCAGGAAAAAAAGTGCACCTTATCCTAAGATCCTTTATCACCCCTAAATATAGTACCTTCTTAGGTTACAGGCATGCCATGACCTAGGAAGCTCTCGCCCTTCAGGTTCGGACAGTCTGTAGTAGCCCTTTCTAAGTACTTCTATGACTCGGTAGGGTCCTTTCCAATTTGCTACCAGCTTTCCTTCTCCAGGTCGAGTTGTTCCGATATCATTTCAGATTAGGATGAGGTCATTCTCAGAAAAACTTCATGACACTACCTTTTGATTGTATCTCAAAGCCATTCGATGTTTCAATGCCTCTTCCCTGATCCGATCTCTTTCTTGGATTTCTGGAAGTAGGTCGAGTTCTTTCCTTTGAAGTTGGGAGTTGGCTTCTTCATTATAGTGGATCACTCTGGGCGACCCTTCTTCAATCTCTACTGAGATAATTGCCTCCATTCCATAAGCTAATCGGAAGGGTGATTCCTTTGTGGTGGAATGTGGAGTTGTTCGGTATGCCCTTAGGACTTGTGGGAGCTCTTCAGCCCAGGCTCCCTTTACGTCCTGTAATCTCCGTTTTAGCCCAGCCAATATGACTTTGTTGGCAGCTTCGGCTTGTCCATTGGCTTGGGGATGTTCTACGGAAGTGAATTGGTGTTTTATGTTTAAGTCGGCCACTAACTTTCTGGAGCCTGCATCTGTGAATTGGGTGCCATTGTCTGTGGTGTGGAGTATTGAATTCCGAACCTTGTGACAATATTTCTATATAGGAATTTTTGACTTCTTTGAGCAGTGGCGTTAGCTAGAGGTTCTGCCTCGATCCATTTTGTGAAGTAGCTACCCCTATTATGAGAAATTTGACTTGCCCTGATCCTTGAGGGAAAGGTCCGAGAAGGTCGAGTCCCCATTTTGCGAATGGCCAGGGTGAGGTTACGCTGATGAGCTCCTCTGGCGGGGTGATATGAAAGTTGGCATGTTTCTGACATGGTGGACATGTCTTTATGAACTCTGTGACTTCTTTTTATAGAGTTGGCCAATAAAATCCAGCCCGGAGTACTTTTTTGGTAAGTGCCTGCGCTCCGAGATGATTGCCACAGATGCCACTGTGTACTTCTTCTAAAACTTCCTTTGTGTTGGAAGTCGGTACACATTTTAACAATGGTATTGAAATTCCTCTTTTGTATAGAGTATTATTTACGCTTTTAAAGCGTGGCGAAAAGTCCTTAAAAGCGTAGCGATAGCTTTTCGCCACGCTTTTTGAGCTACCGGCACGCTTTTGAAAGGGTCACAACTGCAAGGGTGCCGGTTGCTCTATCGCCATGCTTTTCGTGACCTATTGGCACGCTTTTTTTCTTGCCACGCTTTTAAAGACCGGGACGCTTTTAGCGAAGAAGCAGGAAGCGAGCGGCAGCGCGGAAGGGAGGGCTTCGTCGTTCTTCACGGAAGCGAAGAAGCAGGAAGCGAGCGGCAGCGCGGAAGGGAGGGCGTCGTCGTTCTTCGTTGGAGTGTTGTCATCGCGGTGAGGGCAGGGGTTAGAGCTTTTGAAGAAGGGTTAAGGCAAAAAAATTGAAGACTGGTTAGCTAGGGCTTTCGGAGGGGGAAGCGGTGAGGCACAAAGAAGGAGGAGATTGGTGGTTGCAATTGCCATTGGGGCTTTCGAAGGAGGAGTTAGGGCAGAAGGAGTTAGCTTCTTTTGTCTAAGTGTTAGAATCACGAAGGAGCTGAGTTAGGAGCGTTTTTGTTAATTCGAGCTTCTTTAATTTTTTTTTCTGAGGGAACCTTTTGGCCACGCTTTTCAAGCGTGCCAAAAGGCTTGTAGGAAACGGCTACGCTTTTAAAACGTTACAATAACAAATTGCTGTTGCTACACTTTAAAAGCGTAGCAAAAAAAAGCGTGGCAAAATCTCTATTCAAACGCCACCCACACATAAGCGTGGCCATAGCCTACTTTTGGCCACGCTTTTAAAGCGTAGCAAAAAAAAAGCGTGGCCATAGGCCTTTTTTCTTGTAGTGTTATGATAGTGTAGTACTGTGTCTCCCGTTTTAACACTTTGCCTCCTTTTCATCTGTGGGGAGTATTTCTGTTTTGAGGTAGTTAATTATGGGAGTCATCCATCCTTGATCCAGACCTGTTATGGCTAGGACTTTTTCTTCATCCGAGATTGATGGGTTCTGTAGCATTTCTTGGATAAGGCTTCTATTGTTGCCCCCTGGTTTGGTGCTGGCTAGTTTTGAGAGTGCATCAGCTCGGGCGTTCTGTTCCCAGGGTGTGTGGCGGATCTCATATTCCCTGAGTTGTACGAGCTGTTCCCTGGTTTTGTCCAAGTAGTTTTTCATGGTGGGATCCTTGGCTTGGTAGCTCCCTACTATTTATGAAGTGACCACCTGTGAGTCGCTGAAGATGATGAGCTTTTGAGCTCCAACCTCTTTAGCCAGCTTCAAACCAGCTAGTAATGCCTCATACTCAGCTTGGTTGTTTGAGGTGGGGAACCCGAATTTGAGGGAAAGTTCGATTTTGGTTCCCTGATCGCTTTCAATTATCACACCCGCGTCGCTTCCAGTTTTGTTTGAGGAACCGTCTACATAGAGATTCCATTCTGTAGGGATTTTCGGGGTGTTTGTAAATTTTGCAATGAAGTCAGCCAAATATTGGGATTTGATGGCTGTCCGAGCTTCGTATTGAAGGTGGAATTCAGACAACTCGACTGCCCATTGTAAGATTCTTCCTGTTAAATCTGTTTTCTGCAGAATGTCTTTTATTGGCTGATTGGTTCGATCCCTGATGCTGTGGGCTTGGAAATATGGACGAAGTCGTCAAGATGTTAATATGAGAGCATAGGCGAATTTTTCTATTTTTTGGTAGTTCAGCTCGGATGCTTGTAGTGCCTTGCTAATGAAGTATACGGGTTGTTGCCCACTGTTATTTTTTCAGACCAATGCTGAGGCTACTGCCCGACTTCCTACTTCGAGGTATAATACAAGGGGTTCTCCTTCCCGTGGCCGAGTTAGGATAGGAGGTTGTCCCTGGAATTTTTTGAAATCTTGGAAGGCCTGTTCGCACTCCGTTGTCCATTCGAACCTCTTACCCTTCCTTAGAGTAGCATAGAAGGGGAGAGATCTTATTGCTGATCCCGCTAGAAATCTAGACAAGGCTGCCAATATTCCATTGAGCTGTTGTACCTCTTTGACGTAAGTCGAGCTCTTCATATCGAGTATGGCCTGGCATTTATCCGGATTTGCCTCGATTCCTCTTTGTGTGAGCATAAAACCCAAGAATTTGCCAACTTCTACTGCGAAGGTGCATTTTGCAGGATTAAGTCGTATGCCATGCCTTCTTATAGTGTCGAATACTTGGGTGAGGTCGAACAGTAACGTCTCTTCACTTTGTGTCTTTATTAACATGTCGTCCACATAGACTTCCATGATTTTTTTGATGTGATCCGTAAAGACTTTATTCATTAATCTTTGGTAAGTAGCTCCTGCGTTTTTAAGTCCAAAAGGCATGATGATGTAGCAGTAGTTTTCCTTTGGGGTTAAGAATGAAGTTTTTTCTTGGTCGGGTGGGTACATCGGGATTTGATTGTATCTCGAATATGCGTCCATAAATGAGAGGTATTTATATCCGGAGGAGGCATCCACTAGAGCGTCGATACTTGGGAGTGGGTAAGGATCCTTTGGGCACGCTTTGTTGAGATCAGTGTAGTCGGTGCACATCCGCCACTTCCCATTTGATTTCTTTACCAAGACGACGTTAGCCAGCCATAGTGGGTACTTGACTTCTCTTATGAATCCTGCCTCCAGTAGTGCTTGTACCTGCTCTTCCATAGCTTGGGATCGTTCTGGTCCGAGCTTTATATGTCTCTATTGTACTGGCCAAGATCCTGGGTAGACTGCTAGCTTGTGGCACATTAACTTGGGGTCTATGCCTGGTATGTCTGCAGCCTTCCATGCAAAGAGGTCGACGTTATCTCATAAGAACTGTACGAGTGATTCTTTTGTGTCTCCTTTTAGGATTGTACCGATATTGGTTGTTTTGTCCGGGATATCTCTGATCTGGACCTTTTCTACTTCACCTTCGGGTTGTGGGCGGAGTTTTTCCCGCCTCTGAACTCCACCAAGTTCGATGGTGTAGAATTCTTCTCCTCTGCCTCTGAGACTTAGACTTTCATTGTAACAGCGACGCGCCGTCTTCTGGTCTGCTTTTATTGCAGCTATCCCTTCTGTAGTTGGGAACTTCATGCATAGATGTGGAGTCGAGACTACTGCGCCGAGCTGATTTAATGTTGTCCGACCTATTAAGGCATTGTAGGCTGAACTCACGTTGACCATGATGTAGTCTATCTTGAGTGTTCTTGACTGGTTTTCTTTTCCGAAGGTCGTGTGTAGTGAGATGTATCCAAGTGGCGGAACTGGAGTGTCTCCCAGTCTGAACAGGCTGTTCGGATATGTTCTGAGTTCCTTTTCTTCCAGGCCAAGTTTGTCGAAGGCAGTTTTGAACAAGATGTCGATGGAGCTTCCTTGGTCTACCAGTGTGCGGTGAAGATTTGCGTTTGCCAGTATGATAGTGATGACCATGGATCGTCGTGTCCTGAGATGATGCCGATGCATCCTGTTCATACTCTGGGTCGAGCTGTCCGACCCGAGATGTTTTACGACAAGTCGACCGACCTCTTCAGGTAAGACTATCCGACCTCTTAGAAGGCTGGCCCATGTCTGACCTCTTAGAAGGTTGGCCCATGTCCGACCTCTTAGAAGGTTGGCCCATGTCTGACCTCTTTACAAAGAGCTCGGACAAATTGCCATAAGAGGCCCAAGCAGGCCCAAACGAAGGGACACAGCCCAAACTAAAGGCAGCCAAAGCCTAGAAAGATAAAGGCAGTTCGCCAGAAGATAAGATGACCTCACTCAAAGATAAGATAAGATAAGATAAGATAACTAACTTATCTTATCTAAGAAGGTCACTCTACACCATTATAAATACACTGGAGCACCCAGGTATAACTCATACTCTGATTCTACTAAAAACCTGTTTAATACCCATGCTAACTTAGGCATCGGAGTCTCTTGCAGGTACTCCCCACCCTTCGGTAACGAAGGATCAGCAGTGCAACCAGTCCCACAAGTCGGACACGACAGCTCTGGCCGCCGCCCACCAGTCGGACACGTCATCTCTGACCAGCACAGAAGATCTCGTCTGAGATCAACCTACAGTTTCAGGTAACCCTCGGAACATTGGCGTCGTTGCCGGGGAACCTAGAAGTCACCCCATCACCATGGCAGACGACCATGACAACGATCACAACTCTGGTTTAGTGGGCAGAACGCCAAACAAAGACACGGACGCCACCTCTAAAGACACACCTCAAAACGGGGGAGATAAGCAACCCCAAACACAGAAATTTTGGAAGCTATCCGTAAGCAACAGAACCGCCTTAACCAGCTGGAATAAGAAGCTGAGAGAAACCTCTGGAGAGAAACTAGGCGACGATGAGAGCTAGAGGACAAGCTCCTAAAGCTCGAGGCTGATCTCAAAGCCAAAACCATTCAACCCAGTCACGATGATGACTCCCACAAGGACAAAGATCCATTCACCAAGGAGATCATGAAAGGTAAAGTCCCAAAGGACTTCAAAGCTCCCGACATGACCCCGTACAACGGCACATCGAATCCAAGCCATCATCTCAGCAATTTCAGAAGCATAATGTATCTCACTGATGCCTCGGACGCCATTCGATGCAAAGCCTTCCCGACTACCTTAACGAAGACAGCAATAAAGTGGTTCGACAGTTTGCCTCCAAGATCCATCACAAGTTTTGACGACCTTGCTAAAAAAGTTCATCGCCAAGTTCTCCATCCAGAAGGATAAAACCAAGCACGCCCCGAGCTTACTAGAGATTAAGCAAGGAGATCGGAAAAGCCTTTGCAACTACATGGAAAGATTCAACAAAGCATGTCTGGACATACAAAGTCTTCCAACAGAAGCGGCCATCATGGGACTCATCAATGGCCTTAGAGAAGGACCTTTCAACCACTTAATATCCAAGAAGTACCCAAAATCTCTAAACAAGGTCCGACAAAGGACGGAAAAATATATCAATATGGAGGAGAACTCCCGATTGGGAGATAGCTCAAAAACTGGATTCTCCTAATGTAACACCCTACCACACTAAGCTTTACGCTTAAGTCGTAGAACGAAGGTGGTGTGATATTACGACCTCTAAAATAAAATGAGTACATATAATAGCAGAAGAATTATAATATGCTAGGAGCCTTGAAAAATAGGGGAAATAAAATTTTCAAGATAAAAGCGCAACGCTCAAGGAATGAGTTAACTTGCGAGCTAAGAAAACCATAACTATTAAACATAAGATAACAGAAGTGGGAATAGAATGCCAAAGATACAAAATAACAAGCTCCTAACTCAGCCTGCGAAGTCAAGACTGGCCGGAGAATATTTACACATATATACATACATATCCAAAACCCAAAAGAACACATACACAATCCTGCCTCTCCATAAACCTCTAAGAGGATCAAAAAGAATAAGTCATGCGGAGAGAAAGCTAAGTACATATATATACATCATAGCATAACAAAATATCCCAGTAATCACTCCGCTTCAAGAGTCCAAACGCCTAACGAGATGCCTTTCGACCTGCATCTGAAAAACAACAACATAGTATGGAATGAGAACCGGAGGTTCTCAGTATAGTAAAGGTGCCACACACATAATATATAAGGTCCTGGGAATGCCAGAGGCAATCCTAGAACGCCGACACTCAGATTATAGAGCTTAAAGTATTAAACAGAAGCCATAAAAGGTGGTTTCCTAAAAATATTTAATCCTAACTTAACTTAACCTTAAATCTAAGTCCTATACTGCCATTCCTCCATACCTCAAACTCCATCATGCATTTTCACAAACAAATAGACAGATAAAGGCAAACACAAGAAGATTACAACTACTGCAGGTAACAGATACACATTTAGCATGGCAAATACAGTTAGGCATACCCAATTAGAGCACAAGCAAGTAATTCAAGTAATATGCATATGATGCATGCCTGTCCTATGGCTGATGAGGCTCATCTGTCGGTTATCCAGCCAACCCGACAAGTCTGAATTGTACTTAGACTGTCCCCCGACGTGCATCCCCAAGAGTCTATGCATAGTTTTTCAAATAATCAATAATACTCAATGGGGGTAACATTCCCGGGAATTTATATAGTACCCGGTCACACACTTACGTCGTAGGGTCAACAGAGTATCGAGTTTTCAACCTGGTACACGTGGTGGCAAGCCACGGCACTTAATCTAGGGAATCTCGTATCTCAGATTATTCAAATTCATAAGACATATAAATAATTCAATTATAATTCATCAACATCCACATCATTCTCAATCGCATCTCATTCATCATCATACATCAATCATATTCAATCCTTATCCTTCATTATCACACCTCCCATTCCGTCCGTCAATAGTTCCAATTCAAAACATAATTCATTCTTTTCTAAATGAATCAAACTTAAAACATGCTCATTTTCTTAATAACTCTAAATCAAACCATATAACCTTTGAATCTAAATCTTTTTAAATAATCATATAAACAAAATCTCTAGTCTCTAATTTTTATAAAATTTCGGCAGCATCTCCTCTAAAACTCGGACTTTGCCACCCTGTTCGGGTCCAAACCTGCATTCTTTTCAATTCAACATTCCCTTCCTCATTATCATAACAATCTCCACAAAAAATCTACCTCAGATCAACAATTAAACTCATACAATATTCAAATCCAACAACCAAAATTCAACTAAGAGTCATAGTTCACAAATCCTAGGCTTTTAACACAAAATACCTCAAATCAATAATTCACCGAATCATTAATTAATCAACAAGCACCAAACCAACCATGTTCATCAACAATAACATTCAACCATAATTCTCTCTAAATTAACATAACAACATTCACCATCTAAAATTAATAACTAATTATCCAATAAACTTCAACCAAATATATATTCATCGATAAATTACTAAACATTAAACATACACCTGCATTCCAACTTATCCTATGGTCATCTAGCCTAAGTTTTCACAGAACATTATATATTAAATGCAAGAAACCTAAACCATACCTTGGCCGATTTCCACATAACGACCAAAGCTATTTATTCAAAACCAAGACAGCCCCTCAAAACTCAACTAATCCGCTTCCTCCAAGTTCCAGTATTCACAATTTCAAGCTCCAATTATTTATTCACAACCTAGTACACATTCATAACACATATATATCCAATTTAATACTCAAAGCTCAAATTCAATGAAAATAAAATAGAATTATCGTATCCTCACCTTACCCAAGCTTCACATAAGCAAGAGTGAACGTTTTTCTCAAGCTAATTGGATCCTAAAACATCAAAAATCAAAGAAATTCAATAAACTCGAAAATTGGGGGAAATGAAGGCTGAGTGTAAAATAACGAGTTACCTATGAAATTGTTCTGGTAGAAATGTAGAGCTCAACGCGGTGAACGTGTGGCCGCAAACGGTGCGGCGATTGGAGCTCGAACGGGAAAGTTACGGGAAATTGAATTCACCGTAAACGAATTTCTCTTCTTCTCTTCCCTGGGAGGCTTGCTACGTCGTTGAGGGAAATGAAGAAAAACAAAAGCCCGTGGCTCTTTTTAATTGTTGGACTAATTGGGCCCACAACCCGGTTTGGACCCGGTTTAATCGGTTCGGCCCGTTCGGTCCAATTTTGGACCGTTTTCTTCGAAATTGGTGTTAAAATTCTCGTTTCGATGAGCTCTATCCTAATTTGATATAATATTCACATTTCTAATTCCCCTTATTAAAAACTATTTTATTGACTAATTATCTACTAATTTAACCAGGGTTTACACCTAACCCACCACGGGATAAGGATAAAGAGTCCAAGAAAAAAGAAGATCAACCTGGTGAGAAGCCTATAAAATACCACAATTACACCCCTCTTCGGGTGTCTCTTGTGGATGTTTACTGAGAAATATGCAACACTGAGAAGATCCCACCACCTCGCCTAATCAAAAACAAAAGAGGTCGGACGAGTTGAAGGTCCACCTCAAACCAAAGAGGTCGGACGAGTTGAAGGTCCACCTCACACCAAAGAGATCAGACAAATTGAAGGTCCACCTCACACCAAAGAGGTCGGGCGAGTTGAACGTCCACTTCACACCGAAGAGGTCGGACGAGTCGAAGCTCCACCTCACACCAAAGAGGTCGGACGATTAAAAGGTCCACCTCACACCAAAGAGGTCGGATGAGTTGAAGGTCCACCTCACACCAAAGAGGTCGGACAAGTTGAAGGACCACCTCACACCAAAGAGGTCGGGCGAGTTGAATGTCCACCTCACACCGAAGAGGTCGGGCGAGTGGAACATCCACCTCACACCAAAGAGGTTGGGCGAGTTGAAGATCCACCTCACACCGAAGAGGTCGGGCGAGTTGAACGTCCACCTCACACCGAAGAGGTCGGACAAGTTGAACGTCCACCTCACACCCCTGAGAGACATGTTCATATGATAAATGGAGGATTCGCAGGAGGAGGCATCTCTAAATCATCTTGCAAAAGACACCTCAAAGAGGTATATTAAGGAAGGGATAGAGGTTTGAAAAGGACAACGGAGTGCGAATAAGCCTTCCGAGATTTCAAAAATTCTTGGGGCAACCACCCATTCTTACCAGACCACAGGAAAGTGAAGAACTCATATTATACCTCGCAGTAGTAAGTCGGACAATAGCCTCAGCACTAGTCATAGAAGACGAAAGTGGGCAACAACCTGTCTACTTCATCAGCAAAGCTCTACAAGGGGCTGAACTAAACTATCAAAAGATAGAAAAAGTTCGCCTACACCCTCGTACTCACCTCTCAACGACTCCACCCATACTTTCAAGCTCACACTATCAGAGTTCAGACCACCCAGTCCATAAAAGGCATCCTACAGAAAACAAACTTAGCTAGAAGAATCCTATAGTGGCCAGTCGAGTTATCCCAATTCGACCTTTAATACGAAGCTCGGACAACCATCAAATCACAGTATCTAACCGACTTCATTACAGAGTACACTGACACCCCGGAAACTCCTACAAAAGGGAATCTCTATGTGGACGACTCTTCAAACAAAACCGGGAGTGGTGCAGGTGTAATTATAGAAAGCGATCAGGGAAGCCAAATCAAGCTAAATAACCAAGCTGAATACGAGGCACTATTGGCTGGTTTAAGGCTGGCTAAGAAGGTAGGAGCTTACCGTGTCCAGTGATTCACAAGTAGTCACCTCACAATAGAATGGAGCAACCAAGCTAAGGATCCCACCATGAAAAAATACCTCGGGTAATTCGGGGGACCCTGGACAAAACCAGAGAACAGCTCGGACAATTCGGGGGACCTTGGACAAAAATAGAAAACAGCTTGGACATTTCGGGGAACATGAAGTCTAACACATACCTCAGGAGCAGAATGCCCGAGCTGATGCACTTTCAAAACTAGCCAACACCAAACCAGGGGGCAATAACAGAAGCCTCATCCAGACTACATTACAAGACCACAACAAGTCGATCTCGAAGGTGATATAAGGGATGGTAATATTCAACTGACTAAAAAAGTAGTCATAAAGCATAGAAAAATGGTCGTTCTCCCGGAGTCAAGGAAGGAAAACAAACCCTCTCCTCAGGGTCCGGCGACACCAACTCATAATTCTTCTATTCATCCTTATCCCTACAAAATTCTACGGAACCTCCTAAGTCGCACACAGTACTCAGGGTCAGCCACAGTAAAATATCAAGTGACAGATGTGGCAATAAAGGGAAACCCCAGGACTCACACGAAAGTCCAAGGGCACCCTTTGGAGGCAACAACAGGGCAAGAACACAGAGAAGAGAAGTCGACAATCTATACCCAAACAGTCCGAAGACCTCTCAAACAAAAGGTCAAAACAAAAGCTAGAACTTTTGTACAAAAAGAGTCAGGCAACGATGAAAAGAAACAGGAACAGCAACCAAACCCTAAGTAAAGCACACATTCTTCTCAAAAGCGAACGACAAAAGAAAAGTCATAATAAACGATCAAAGATGCAAACTTTTTGCAAAAAGAACCAAAGTTCTTCAGAGCAAAAACCCAAATACAAAGTCAAAGCTTTACATCAAAAGTATGCCAACTTCCCTATAGCCCCACCAAAAGAGCTCCCACAAGTCCTCTGAGCATATCGGACAACTCCACACTTCACCACGAGGGAATCATTCTTCAGATTGGCTTACGGAATGGAGGCAATGATCCCAGTAGAGATCGAAGAAGGATCCCCCAGAATGATCCTCTACAATGAAGAGGTCAACTCCCAAATCCAAAGGGAAGAACTCGACCAACTTCCAGAAGTCCGAGAAAGAGCTCGGATCAGGGAGAAAGCATTAAAGCGTCAAATGGCCTCAAGATATAATCAGAAGGTAATCCAATGAAGCTTTGCCAACAACGACCTCATCCTAATCCGAAATAATATCGGAACAAGTCGACCGGGAAAGGGGAAGCTAGCAGCTAACTGGAAAGGACCCTACCAAGTCACAGAGGTACTGAGAAAAGGTCACCACAAAGTGTCTGACCTCGAGGGGCGAAAGCTACCAAGGTCATGGCATGCCTGCAATCTAAGAAGGGCGCCAGGCCAAGATCTAAGAGATTGACCGACCTAGAAGGGTAAGTACAAACATGTACACACTCTTATCTTCATTCTATTATTTAAAAGATTGCAGATTCCCTAAAAAGTTTCCTACCAAGACGCCCGATCATGACAAAGTCGGCAAGATGAAAACCAAATTCATCGTCTGATTACAAAGTGACAGGTCGGCAAGGTGAAAACCAACTTCACCGCCCGACCACGACGAAAACCAACTTCACCGCCCGACCACGATGAAAACCGACTTCATCGTTTGATTTTAACAAAAGTTGACAAAGTGAAAACCAAATTCACTGCTCGATCAAGACATATTAATCTGAGTGCAAAATTTCACGGCCTGATCACGACAAGGTCGGCGGGGTGAAAACCAAAATTCACCGCCCGATCACGATAAAAGTCGGCAAAGATGAAAGCAGAATTCATTGTCCGATTTCGACAAGGTCGGCAAAAAAGTGAAAGCAGAATTCATCGCCCGATTATAAAGCTACAGATCAGCAGAAAGTAAAAATCAGATTCACTGCTCGATCACGATAAAGACCAACGAAGATGAAAACCAAATTCATCAAAAGGTCGACCAAACGGGGATCAAACCCAATTTCTACAAAATCGGTAAAGATAAAAATAGAATAATGCAAGAAGTTATCGAAAGTGATCCATAAAAAGGACCTGACGAGGTCTTAATAAAATGGGTTGCTAAATAACAACTTAAAGACTGGCCGACGTAAAGAAGTCGGACCCGTCGCAATAACCAAAGTTATAAGTGAATCCCTGGAAAGAGGTCTGGCCAGCTCTATAAAAGTGGATTACTATAACTTAGAAGGGCCTGACATGATGAAGTCGGCCCAAAACAGAAAAGTTATAAAAGTAATCCTTGAAAGAGACCTGAACAAGGTCCAAGAAAGAGGATTACAAAAATAACTTAGAAGGGCCTGACATGATGAAGTCGGCCCAAAACATAAAAGTTATAAAAGTACTCCCTGAAAGAGACCTGAACAAGGTCCAAGAAAGAGGATTACAAAAATAACTTAGAAGGGCCTGACATGATGAAGTCGGCCCAAAACATAAAAGTTATAAAAGTATTCCCTGAAAGAGACCTGAACAAGGTCCAAGAAAGAGGATTACAAAAATAACTTAGAAGGGCCCGACATGATGAAGTTGGCCTAAAACATAAAAGTTATAAAAAGTAATCCCTGAAAGAGACCTGACAAAAGTCCAAAAAAGAGGATTACTAAAAATAACTTAGAAGGGATCGACATGATAAAGTTGGCCCAACAAAATCACAAAGTTATAAAAAGTAATCCATAAAAAGAGACCTGACAAGGCCCAAACAAAATGGATTGCTAGAAATAACTTAGAAGGGACCAACATGACGAAGTCGGCCCAACCAAGCTACAAAAAGTTATAAAAAATAATCCATAAAAAGAGACCTGACAAAGGTCCAAATAAGATGGATTACTAGAAATAACTTAGAAGCGACCAACATGAAGAAGTCGGCCCAAAGCTACAGCTTGGACCGACAAGAAAAAGTCAGACCAACGAAAGCTACAGCTTAGACCGACAAGAAGAAGTCGGACCAACGAAAGCTACAGCTTGGACCGACAGGAAGAAGTCGTACCAACGAAAGCTACAGCTCGGATCGACATGAGAAATTGGACCAACGAAAAGCTTGCGCTGAAAGGGACATAGCTCCGCCCAAAAAGCCACGGCTTCACGACAAGGCTATCAAAATTGTTCAGACTAACTAAAAAGATTCTACCAAGAACACTAAAAAGTTGTCAGACAAGTTAGCCCCAAAGGTCATCCCGCCTAAACAGAAGACAGACTAAAAAAGATCTAATCAAAAAGAGGTTGGACAGCAAAGTACTAACACTCTATAAACATCTCACAAAGGCCAAGGAAAGGTCAAAAGACCAAAGCCAGAAGTGCTTTGCTGAAAAGTACGAAGTCTTGGAAAAAGACACTACTTAAAAAGCGAAAAGCACGGCCTCAAAGACAGAGCTAAAAAGTCATTCAAACAAACTATAAAAAGGTTCCCCATCGGAACACTACCTAAAAAGTTATTGGATTATGACTAAAAAGCCCAAGCAGTAAAGACAAAACAAGTCGGAAGAAGGCTGAAAAGACCTCTCAACAAACTAAAAAGGGGCAATACCAAAATCACACAAGGAGAAACTACTCAAGCTCGACCAAAGTCAGGATGCTTGAGCACGACTTCCCCAAAGAGATCGAAGCTCTAAAAGCACGATCTCACGAAAAGGTCCGAACTCAAGCAGGGGCACTGTTCATACCCTGGGTCGAGCTGTCCGACCCGAGATGTTTTACGACAAGTCAACCGACCTCTTCATGTCAAAATATCCGACCTCTTAGAAGGTTGGCCCATGTCCGACCTCTTTACAAAGAACTCAGACGAATCGCCATAAGAGGCCCAAGCAGGCCCAAACGAAGGGACACAGCCCAAACTAAAGGCAGCCAAAGCCTAGAAAGATAAAGGCGGTTCCCCAGAAGATAAGATGACCTCACTCAAAGATAAGATAAGATAAGATAAGATAAGATAAGATAACTAACATATCTTATCTAAGAAGGTCACTCTACACCATTATAAATACACTAAAGCACCCAGGTATAACTCATACTCTGATTCTACTAAAAACCTGTTTAATACCCATGCTAACTTAAGCATCGGAGTCTCTTGCAGGTACCCCCACCCTTCGGTAACGAAGGATCAGCAGTGCAGCCAGTCCCACAAGTCGGACACGACAGCTCCGGCCGCCACCCACCAGCCGAACACGTCATCTCCGACCAGCACAGAAGATCTCATCCGAGATCGACCTACAGTTTCAGGTAACCCTCGGAACACATCCTCTTTGGTAAAAGTAATTGTGGCGATGTCGGGTGCTTCCTTTTTTCCCTCGACATGATATACTTCTTTAAGATATCTTTTGCAAGATGATTTGGAGATTCCTTCTCCCGCAAATCCTCCGTGTATCATGTGGACGTGTCTCTCTGGTGTATGAGGTGATCGCTCAGTTCGTCTGACATCTTCGTCCCTTCTTCTTTTTCTTTGCTCATCGACTCGGTTGGCTAGGTACCGATCTAATTTCCCTTCTCTTACCAGTTTTTCTATGACATTTTTTAAGTCAAAACATTCGTTGGTGGAGTGTCCACGGATTCAATGGTATTCACAATATTCAGTCCAATTTCTTCCCCCTTTCTTGCTTTTGAGTGGTCGAGCTAGGGGTATTTTTTCAGTATGGCAAACTTCTCTATGGACATCCACAAGGGACACCCGAAGAGGGGTGTAATTGGGGTATTTTTTAATTTTTTCCCATGTTGATCTTCTTTCTTTTTGGACTCTTTATCCTTATCTCGGGAGGAGTAGGAAAATCTGGATTTTGAGGTCTCTCCTAGTCGAGAGTTTTCCTCCGTGTTAATATACTTCTCTGCTCGTTCTTGCACTTCGTTCAAAGATGTAGGATGTTTTTTCGATATAGATTGGCTAAAAGGTCCCTCTCGCAAGCCATTGATGAGACCCATAATGGCGGCCTCTGTTGGTAGGCTTTGTATGTCCAGACATGCTTTGTTGAATCTTTCCATGTAGCTGCGAAGACTTTCCCGATCTCCTTGTTTGATTCCTAATAGACTTGGGGCGTGCTTAGCTTTGTCTTTCTGGATGGAGAATCTGGCCAGAAACTTTTTGGCTAAGTCGTTGAAGCTTGGGATGGACCTAGGGGGTAGATTGTCGAACCATTTATTGCTGTCTTTGTTAAAGTAGTCGGGAAGGCTTTATAGCGAACTGCATCTGAGGCGTCAGTGAGGTACATTCTACTTCTGAAATTACTGAGATGATGGCCGAGATGTGCTGTGCCATCGTATAAAGTCATGTCGGGAAGTTTGAAGTCCTTTGGGATTTTGGTCCTCATGATCTCTTTGGTGAATGGGTCTTGGTCTTTACGGGAGTCGTCTTCGTGATTATTTTTGGCCTTGAGATCTGTTTCGAGTTTTAAGAATTTGTCCTCTAACTCGCGGCGTAGCCTCACTTCCCTTTGTAGGTCTCTCTCAGCTTCTTGTTGATGCTCCACCTCTTTTTCGAGTTGTTTTAGGCGGTTTTGAAGTTCCTCCATGGCTTCCGCGCTTGGCAAATTTTTGTCTTTGTTAGGTTGAGGAGTATCTTTTGGAGTAGCATCCGCGTTTTGTGCGGTGTCCTGTTTTCTAGATCAGAGTCGTGGTCGTTGTCAAGGTTGTCCGCCATGGTGAAGGGATGACTTCCAGGTTCCCCGACAACGGCGCCGATGTTCCGAGGGTTACCTGAAACTGTAGGCCAATCTCGGACGAGATCTTTTGTGCTGGTCGGTGCTGACGTGTCCGGCTGGTGAGTGGCGGTCGGAGCTGTCGCGTCTAATTTGTTAGACTGGCTGTACTGCTGATCCTTCGTCACCGGAGGGTGGTGGTACCTGCAAGGGACTTCGATGCTTAAATTAGCAAGGGTATTAAGCAGGTTTTTAGTAAAATCAGAGTATGAGTTATACCTGGGTGCTTCAGTGTATTTATAATGGTGTGGAGTGACCTTTTTAGATAAGATAAGTTAGTTATCTTATCTTATCTTATCTTTGAGTGAGGTCATCTTATCTTCAAGGGAACCGCCCTTATCTCTGTAGGCTTGGGCTACCTTTGGATTTGGGTCGTGTTCTTCTATTTGGGCCCTTATTGGGCCTCTGTAGCGATTTGGCCGAGCTCTTAGAGAAGAGGTCGGATGTTCCTGACCTGAAGAGGTTGGTTTGCTTATCGTCGATCATCCCGAGTCGGACATCTCGACCCAGGGTGTGAACAGTTGGCAGTAAGAAGAAAGTGGCAATTGAAGAAAAGAACCAAGAAGAGCTTAAGGAGAAGGAAGAAGAACCACAAACTTCAATGAAGGGGAAGCAAGTTATTGAGGAACATTCACAAGAACAGAGGAAAGAAGTGAAGCCTTACACTCCTCCTCTGCCATACCCTCAAATATTGCAAAAGGAGCTAAAGGATCAACAATGCCCCAAGTTTTTAGAAGTTTTTAAGAAGCTAGAGATTAACATTCCACTTGCTGAAGCATTGGAGCAGATGCCTCTATATGCTAAGTTCCTCAAAGAGCTCATCAACAAAAAGAGAAGCTAGAATGAAAAGGAAACAGTGTTCTTAAGCCAAGAGTGCAGTGTAGTAATCCAAAAAGGCCTCCCACCAAAACTCAAAAATCTTGGGAGTTTCTTTCTGCCTAGCACCATTGGGAATATATTCATTGATAAGGCATTGTATGATTTAGGATCAAGTATCAATCTAATGCCCTTATCTATGATGAGAAATTTGTCCATAGAAGAAGTGAAACCTATAAGGATGACCTTGCAACTTGCTGACAGATCTATGGTAACCCCCAATGGAGTAGTCGAGAATCTCTTGGTCAAGGTAGATAAGTTCATATTCTCAGCAGATTTTGTAATCTTAGATCTAGATGAAGAGGGAGGCGATTCTATCATATTGGGAAGACCTTTCCTAGCCACAGCAAGGGCCATCATTGATGTGGAAAAAGGAGAAATGACTCTGAGAGCACATGATGAGAAGATCATTCTGAATGTCTTTAAGGAAATACAGCATACTATTGAAGAGAAAAGCTGCATGAGAGTTGAAGAGGAAGATTTGAACTGGAAGGAAAGGCCCAAGGAGGTACTCATCAACTCACCTTTGAAGCAAAAGACAAACAGTGGAGAAGAACAAAAGACTGAGAAGGGACTGCAGGAAGAGGTTAAGAATTTGATCACTGGGAAGAAAGCCCATGACATAAAGCCTACCGCCAAGAAAGAAGGGCCACCAAAGAAAGGAAAGAAGAGCAAGAAAAAGGTTCCAAAAGGGTGGAGAAACAAAAAAATCCCAACTGAAGGATTCTCAAAAGGGGACAAAGTGAAACTGATATACCAACAGTTGGAGACATGCTCACAAAGTGATGATTATTACACTGACAACAAAATACTCTCACTAGAACACATAGAGATTGTTCACCAAAGTATAGGAAAAAGGATCACAGTGAGAGGGGACAAGCTGAGGCACCATCATCATCAACCACCTTAACAAGGAACCAATGTCAAGCTAGTGACAATAAAAGAGCGCTCCATGGGAGGCGGCCCATGATTTAATATTCTTGTTTTCATTTTAATTTCAATAATTGATGGTCTTTCTAGCATAAATTTGAACCCTCATGGGCAAATTTGATGGCTGCATATATCGTTTTGAAGCATATGTCTGATTCCTAAGTTTGGTGTGCCTAAAGGCACTCTAAAATGGCTTTTCAAGCATGATAATCATATACCCATCTTAGGATATATACTCATTTACTGTATTGAGGTATAGAGCCAAATATTAAGTTTGGTGTTCCACATATGCTTTGAATTTCAAGAAAGTCACTTTTGCTCAAAGACTCAAATTCATGAAAGAGATAAACCACATCTTGCATCATTTTATGAATTTATTGTATTAAAGAAGAAAATAAAATGTTCCTTGTAATGAATATACTAACTATGACAGACATTAAGTGGGTTTCATATGAACAACTTGGCAGAAAACAAGTTTGGTGTTCATCAAAATTTTGTGCAATTTCAAAGGGGCATAGTTGGATATTCATAAATAAGGATGATGCCAGGGCATTTTGGCCAGTTTCACTGACCTTTTCTTTACTGTTTTAGGATAGTTTCATGCATTTTCTTAGGAAATAAGCAAGCTTTGGGTAGAATTTCACTTACATCTTGATTCAAGCAAACATTGTGCACTTTACATGATTTCATGAGAATTACGCAAGAATTGAATGACAAATTGGATGATGCATGTCTCATGATTTGGATTAGAACTTTGATGCACTCTAGATTTCAGGACAAAGGAAGCAAGGAAGAACCACGTTAGCAGCCACATTAGCCTAACTAACGTAACCACTAACGTGGAATGGGAGCTAGCTTGCAACGTTAATGAGAAAAGTAATCGCCAATAACGTCCTCGTAGCCATCATAGCCCACGTTAAGAGTCACGTTTACTAAGTTAACGTGAACTCTAACGTGAAAGAAGAAAATGAAGCCAACATTAGTAACACTCACCTTTGTCACTAACGTTGGACCAAGCTCATATTGGCCACGTTAAGAGCCACGTTAACTCAGTTAACATGGACTCTAACGTGGGGAAGCAAAAGAATGGCCAACGTTAGTGACACTCACCTTTGTCACTAACGTTGGACTAAGCCACTTTGAGCCACGTTAGTTGCCACGTTAACTTAGTTAACGAGGAAGCTAACGTGGAGGGAGCAAGAATCGCCAACGTTAGTGACACTCACCTTTGTCACTAACGTTGGAATGAGCCACTATAAGCAACGTTAACTTAGTTAACATGGAAGCAAACATGGATGAAAGAATGATGAGCCAACGTTAGTGACACTCACCTTTGTCACTAACGTTGGAGATGGCTATCACCACAACGTTAGAAGCCACGTTAACCTAGTTAACGTGAACTCTAATGTGGGAAGTAGGGACATTTTGAAACGCTAGTGACAAAGATAAGTGTCACTAATGTTTTCGAAGAATTGGCAAGCCTACGTTAAAGGTCACGTTAGCCACACTAACGTGAACTCTAACGTAGGGGGAAGGGAGGATTCTCAACGTTATTGGAAAAGGTAAGCCCCAATAACGTGTGCGAAGGACCAAGAGGCGACGCTAGTGGTCACGTTGGTGCCACTAACGTTGAAGTTAACGTGGATCATCCTTGGGTTAGGAACGTTAGTGAAAAAGGTGACTGCCACTAACGTTCTCGAACCCACACTTTCACTTAACGTTAACGCCACTAACGTCCTAAGCCAAAAGCCCCTGCCTACTTCACACTTTCTCTCTGCAAGTAAAGCTAAGCCCACTGAAGAGGATAATTGCTTCAAACTCAAGATCCAAAGGCCCATATCCAAGATTTGAAGAACCAACTAGAAGATCAGAAGAGTAGTATATATAGGGGTAGTTTTGAATAAAAAAGGGGGTTGGAAATTTGAGAACTACTCTCTGTAGTTTACTTTCTCTGCAACTTTTAGTTTAATTCTCAGAATGTACTCTCCATCTATGCTTTTCATTCCCAGAGCTATGAACAACTAAACCCCTTTCATTGGGTTAGGGAGCTCTGTTGTAATTTGATGGATCAATATTAGTTTTCATTATTCTTCTTCTATCGTTTCTCTTGATTTTACTAGAAAGCTTTCAATCTTCATTCAATTGAGTAGTTATCTTGGAAAAGAAGCTATTCATACTTGGATCTCTTCAGAACTTTGGAAGAGGAATGAAGAGATCATGCTAGAAATGCTTTCTCATGTTGGACGAAATTGGGGTTTGGATGGATATAGTGACATATAATCCTACCAACACTTTGATTTGGAAATACATGTGGTATAATCAGTGACCAAACTTCATCTTTTCTCATGAGCAATTGACCAAGGAATTGGCTATTGATCAAGATTTGAGAGATTGAATTACCAAGAAATTGGAATTCGATCACTTAAGATTGCCAAGGAGATCAATGAATGCATTGATTGAGGAAGAGATGAAAATGAACTTGATCCGAAGAATGCAACATCTCCTAAGCCCAATGAATTCCCCATTTCTGATCTTACCCATTCTCTTTAAATTCTGCAATCTACTTTTATGAGCATCTTCCCCATTCCCATTTAAGATTTTGCAATTTACTTTCCGCTATTTACATTCAGCTCTTTATTTCCAGCATTTACATTTTGTGCTATTTACTTTCCCGCCATTTAATTTTCTGCAAATCTCAAATCTAATTCTGCTTAGTTCAACTAGAACATTCCTCTAATTAAAGTTGCTTGACCAATCAATCCCTGTGGGATTCGACCTCACTCTATTGTGAGTTTTTACTTGACGACAATTCAGTATACTTGCCGAAGGAAAATTGTTGAGAGACAAGTTTCCGTGCATCAAGTTTACGGCGCCGTTGCCGGGGATTGATTTTGTATCAACAATGATTAAATTGGAGGATAACTAGATTGAGCATTTTTCTTTTGTTTGATTTAAAATTCTATTTGAGTAATTTACTTTCAGTTTTAGTTATTTTCTCCCCTTTCCCCTACTTTTTTTTTAGTTGTTTACAATTCAGTCCACTAACCCACTAACTGTTTGATATATTGCATCACTCACACTAACAGCAATTCTAACAGAAATACTTTCTGCATCTATTTCCTTGATTGTGCCTTGTTGGTTGTATGACAGGGAGAAGAAGCGGGGCTTCAACTTCCTTTGATTCTGAACCTGAGAGGACCTTCCTTAGATTAAGGAGGGAAGCAAGAGGAAAACGAGTAGTTGGTGCGGAGGAAGAAGAGGAGTATTTTGAACCAAACATGAATGAAAATATGGAGAACCATCATGAAGAAGAAGCTCACAACCATGGCAGAGAAGGTCTAGCAAATCATGTTGTGTAGGAGAGAAGAGTTTTAGGCTCTTATATCAACCCAAACCCAGGAAACTGTGGGAGTAGCATTCAAAAGCCAACCATACATGCCAACAACTTTGAACTAAAACCACAGCTCATCACCCTTGTTCAGAACAACTGTTAGTTCGGAGGAGGTGTCCAAGAAGACCCTAACCAACATTTAACCACCTTTCTGAGGATATGTGATACTGTGAAGTCTAACGGTGTTCATCCTGACACCTATAGACTACTCTTATTTCCATTCTCACTCAAGGACAAGGCATCTAAATGGCTAGAGTCCCGAAGGAGAGCTTAACAACCTGGGAAGATGTGGTGAACAAATTCTTGGCAAGATTCTATCCTCCTCAAAGAATCAACAGCTTGAGAGCTGAGGTTCAAACTTTCAGACAACAAGATAGTGAGACTCTTTACGAAGTATGGGAGAGGTTTAAGGACCTGACAAGAAGGTATCCACCAGATATGTTCAATGAACGGGTGCAGCTACACATTTTCTATGAAGGCCTCTCCAATGAATCAAAGAAGGCAGTAGACCACTCATCCGGGGGATCTCTGAACAAAAAGAAGACCATTGAGGAGGCCATAGATGTCATTGAGACTGTAGCAGAGAATGACTACTTCTATGCTTCTGAAAGAGGCAACGCTAGAGGAGTGATGGAGCTAAACAATATGGATACACTGCTGGCCCAAAACAAGCTTATTACCAAGCAGCTGGCTGACCTCACCAAGAAGATGAAGAGGAACCAAGTAGCAGCAATCACCACCTCATCAACAACCCAAGAGGGGGTGAATACAGAGGCAGAAGGTGAGCATGAACAAGCCAACTACATTGGAAACTCACCCAGGCAGACCCATGATCCATATTCCAAGACCTACAACCCTGGTTGGAGGAATCACCCAAACTTTGGGTGGGAAAATCAACAAGATCAAGGCCAAGATCAGAGACGTCACAACCCCAACAACCATGCAGCTCACCAACATTCCACACAGAGATCATACCAACACCACCCTAACAACACCTCTCCACATCCATACCAAAACCAAAATAACCCTTCTCATCCATCCAATCCCAACCCACCATCATCTGATGACAGACACTCAAGGATTGAGACTCTACTTGAAGGCATATGCAAGGAGATTCAAGATAACAAGGTGTTCAAGGAGGAGGTGCGAGCCAATATCAAGAATCAGGGAGACACCATCAAGAGGCTAGAATTTCAAGTGGGATACCTCTTCGAGCAGATTCCCAAACCTACGGACAGCTTCCCAAGTGACACAGAGAAAAACCCGAGAGATGAAGCAAAGAAAGTAAGATGGGAAGATTGCAAGATGGTCACTATAAGTGATAAGGAGACCAAGGACGAACCGAACAAACTATTAGAACAACCTGGAGATACATCAGCAGAGAAACAGGAAGAGGAGAACCAAGCACCCAAAATTTCACAGAAGGAGCTGATAAGACTCTATGCACCTTTTCCCCAATTACTCAATGGTGGTGTAGAGAAGAGAATATACTCAAGGTTTTTTGACATATTTGCATCTCTCCATGTAAACATACCATTCATCAAGGCCCTCCAACAAATGCCCTCATACATTAAGTATATGAAGGAGCTGCTGACCAGGAAAGGCTCACTCAAAGGAGGACAAACAATAGTGATGAATAAGGAGTGCAGTGCTCTCATTCAACGAGAGTTACCGACAAAAAGGAAGGACCCCGGGAGTTTCACATCCCCTGTGCCATAGGAGGAACAATGATTGACAAAGGACTCTGTGATCTGGGAGCAAGCATCAACTTAATGCCTTTATCCCTTATGAAGAGGCTGCAAATCAATGAGCTGATGCCCACAGACGTAGTCATCAGGCTGGCGGACAAAACTCAAAAACAAGCAATTGGAGTGGTTGAAAACGTGCTGGTGAAGGTTGGAAAATACTTCCTGCCCACAGATTTTGTCATATTGGACATGGAAGAGAGTCACCTCCACTCAATCATATTGGGAAGACCATTCCTAGCTACAGCCAGAGCACTTATAGATGTGGAGCAAGGGGAGCTAATTTTGAGGATCCATGATGAACAACTCACTTTCAATGTTTTTAAGCCCTCACAAGAAACAGATCAAGAGAACAAAGAACCAAGGAAAGATCACAGTGAGATACTGAAGGAAGAAACAAGCACTGAAGCACAACCAGCACATCTGGGAATCCCCTTGGTTGATGAACAAGGCAATCAGCAGTTGTCACAGCTCAAGGAAAATCAAGTGGAGCCAAAACCACCAGAATCATATAAGATCAGCAACAAAATCTCCCTAGGAAAAGAGACCACAAAGAGCAAGGTAACAGCAAAAGAAACAAAGAAGAAAGTACCAAGGAGATGGAGGAATAAAAAGATCCCTACAGAAGATTTCTCTCCAGGGGATAAAGTGATCTCAGCTTACTTCCTAGATATCCCACCTTATCTCCCCACCATCCCATCTCAGTTACCTAAGGTTTTCACCATCAACAAAGTTCTCTCCCTAGAACATGTAGAGATCATTCATGAAGCCAATGGATATAGGTTTACTGCAAGAGGGGAAGATTTGAAGCATTACCAACCACCCTGACAAAGGAAGAACGTCAAGCTAGTGACGCTAAAGAAGCACTTCATGGGAGGCAACCCATGTTTTACATGCTTTTAAAGTAGTTAATAAAGCAAATTTCATGGATCGCAAATCAACTTTGACATATCCCTGAATAAATCCTTTTATGCAACATATAGTGAAGAACAAGTTTGGTGTTCAAGGCACACTAAGAGGACATGAATGCAACTCATAGCATGTCACTCTTAGCACCTTGAACAAATCATCTTACACCACATTGCCACAAACTAAGTTTGGTGTTACCAAGGTTGCATATATGGAAATGTAATTAGTCAGTTAGTTTGCATTTGTGAATAGCACTTAGTAGTTAACAACAAAAATTTTTAAAAAAGTAGTTACTCTTTCTTGTCTTTTAAATCTTGCCACCACTTCCCACAATTTTATTTTTTCTTTTATTTTGTAGGAGGATTGGTGGGACAATTGACAAGTCTCGGCCACTTCATGAAGGGGGAGTACACACTTGTCTTCAAGGGGAATACATTGGAAAATGTGGCCATGTAACATTGGAAGAAGGATACCTTGGAGACCGAACCAATTCCTTCATAAAGTTGATGATCCTTGTGCTCATTCCATGCAAAACCCCAACCGTCCATCAAACAACCACTCCATCAATCCACACCTTTCATTCACTCACCACTTCTCTATATAAGTGACCCTTGTTCCGTACCCCACCTTCACATTCCACTCTCACTCTTCACATCTATCATTTTCGGAACCCAACACCTTCACATAGCCAAAATCACTCATGGCTTCATCAAGCTATAAGAGAAGAAAGGGAAAGGAGCCTATGGAGCAACGCCCTTTCGATGAAAAGAAATTTAGAACCTTTCACCATGCATTGCAGTACGGATGGATGGTTGATAAGGACATCATTTATGAGTTGGGCTTTCAAGTCAGGAAAAATGAGTGCCCCGAAATCACAAAAAAGGTGGAAAAGAGAAGATGGGAGCTCCTCACTGACCCGGTCCTTAGGGTAAATGCAAATCTTGTAAGAGAGTTCTATGCAAATGCAGTCCGATATGATAAGGCAGATGAGTCCTATATAAGTTTTGTAAGAGGAAAGACCGTGGATTTCAGTCCCATGAGTGTCATGAGGGTATTAAAGCTACGTTCTATACAATTTGTAGAAGAGAGCTATCATTCAAGAATTGATAACAGCCCTAATTATGACCAGATTGTGCAAGATATTTGTGTACCAGGAGCTGACTGGGTATGAGATTCTGAAAGGAAACCCAAGTTCATTAAGAGAGGAGACCTCACTCCTGAAGCAAAGGGGTGGTTCGAAATCGTAAGGAGATCCATCCTCCCCACCGGGAACAACTCAGAGGTGAATCTCAAGAGAGCCACAATGGTGCACTGCATACTCAAAGGAGGAGAGATCAAGGTTCATGAACTCATAGCCGAAGGAATTAGGAAGAGAGCCGAGAAAAGCGATTCTAGAGGAAAGTTAGGCTACCCTAGCATTATTTTCCGACTATGTGACAAAGCTGGAGTGGTATTTGAAGATGAGGACCCCAAGTAGATAAAAGAGGGCATTCCAATTATAGTTTGACGGATGCATGCTGTTGTATCTCCCCTACCTCAACGGAAGCCAAGGAAGAGGCCAGCTCATCAAGTAGTAGAAGGACAAGACCTAGAGGAGCAAGCTCCAGCCACTTTGGATATGCACCAACTATAGGAAGCCATTGATGGTTTATCTAGACAATACTTGGAAAGCCAAGGAGCACAGAAGGAGCTTCAACTGCAAATGATGGAGCAGCAATTGGAACAAGGAAAACAATGGGGTGAATCCTTCCACAGGATAGAACAAAGGCAAAATGAACAACAAGAATCTATCCAGAAGCTAATCAACATCCAAGCACATCAAGGTGCACACATACATGAGATGCATCGAAAACAAATAGAACAAGCAGAACTATTTGACAAGCACAGGGCATTCTCTAAAGGGGTTTACATGAGTGAAAGTGGAAATCATGTAAACATGCTAGCCAGGCTTGAATACTTAGTCGGACAGCTACCTATAGTACATCCGGGAATCACAAAATATGACGAAGTGAAGGATGAGTTAGCTAATGCCAAGGCATCTTAGGCTAGTTTTTCCACTTTCTCTTTACATTCTGCAATTACATTCATGCAATCACCCCCATTCCCTTTTAATTTCAGCAATCTAGCTTCTGCTCTTTAATTCATGCAATTTAAGATTCCGCCATTTAAATTTCTTGTCATTTACGTTTCCCGCCAATTTTACATTCCGCAATTCTCATCTAAATCTTGATTTCGCTCAACTAGAACAAACTTCTAATCCGAATTGCTCACTCAACCAATCCTTGTGGGATTCGACCTCACTCTATTGTGAGTTTTTACTTGACGATAACCGGTGCACTTGCCGGAAGGAATTTTGCCGATCGTGCAATTTCCTAAATCGTAGCATAACTAGTTTATGCGCATCATTAGCACGAGAAGAAAGAGAAAGGGTGGAGAAGAGTCATGAATCAGTAAGGAAGGCACTTGAAGATTGGAAAAGAGCCAGACTAGCACGGATACAAGGAAGCACAAGTGGATGCAAAGAGGACAAGCAAGAGGGAGAGCATGGGCAACCCCATGATTAAAAGGTGGTGGAGTTCCCTCATTGTTCCATCTTTCTTTTTCAAGTCTTTTAAATAAGAAAAATCATGTATGAAATAGAACATGCTTCCATAGTAGCTTAGGAATTTTCAATTCTATCTTTAAATTTGCTTTTGCCTAGGTCTATGATTGCTAGTCAAATTGCCTGTTTTCAATTTCATCTTGCTTATTGTATGCTTGTCCTTTTTAAGCCAAATAAAAAGAGAATGTGTGTGATGAAAAAAAAACAGAGTGGAGTTCATATTGTGGAGTAAGTTCCTAAGTTTGTGGTATGGTAATAGATTAGCTAAGTTGGTTCACCAATAAGGTAGGAAGGCAACTATCTGTCCTGAATCATATGCTTGAAACACACCCCATGAGACTAGCTAAATAACAAGATCCTAATAAGAAAAAGGAGAAAAGAAAAATGAAAGTTGAAAAATAAAAGAAAAAGAGTAAGAAATAAGGCTAGGCACCAAGGGTTTGAATCTTGAGGCAAGTGTCTGTGGTGTTCCTGTGTAAGGGATTTACTTGGATGAATAAGCTCTTAGGGGTGCCTTATCACTTGGTAACTTGGGTTAACTAATCCGGGATTATCAGCTGAAAGTCCACTATCAAGAGTAACATTTGCTACAGAACACTTAGTAACCCAAAGAGGTGCTGGACACCAAGGTCTCAAGAAAAGAAAATAACAAACCATGTGCCTGTGGTGTGTATGTATGGGGGAAAGAGACTTGAGGGAGTAAGTCCTTAGGGGTGTCTTAACACCTAGCACCTTGAACCAACTGGTTCGAGAGTGCTGGATGAAAGCTTATCTTAAAGAGTCGCCCCCTCACAGAGCACTTAGCCTAAGAGCACAATCAAACCCTGAAAACAACAAAAGGATCAATGAATAAAAGTCTCATAGGGTGCAATCAAGTGAGTATTCCAGGACATGATAAAGGTCTGAAAGCTAGTGAAGGAATGAACATAAGTTGCTATGCATGAAACCACCATAAAACCAAGGGCATGACTTCCAAAATAATGACTCAGTTCTCTTGACATTTCATTCATCATTCTCTTGTTCTAGTACTTGCTTAGGGACAAGCAAGCTTTAAATTTGGTGTTGTGATGCCAGGGCATTTTGGCCGATTTCACTGACCTTTTCTTTACTGTTTTAGTTAACTTAGTTAACGTGGAAGCTAACGTGGAGGGAGCAAGAATTGCCAACGTTAGTGACACTCACCTTTGTCACTAACGTTGGAATGAGCCACTATGAGCAATGTTAACTCCCACGTTAACTTAGTTAATGTGGAAGCAAATGTGGATGAAAGAATGATGAGCCAACGTTAGTGACACTCACCTTTGTCACTAACGTTGGAGATGGCTATCACCACAACGTTAGAAGCCACGTTAACCTAGTTAACGTGAACTCTAACGTGGGAAGTAGGGGCGTTTTGAAACGTTAGTGACAAAGGTAAGTGTCACTAACGTTTTCGAAGAATTGGCAAGCCTACGTTAAAGGTCACGTTAGCCACACTAACGTGAACTCTAACGTAGGGGGAAGGGAGGATTCTCAATGTTATTGGAAAAGGTAAGCCCCAATAACGTGTGCGAAGGACCAAGAGGCGACGTTAGTGGTCACGTTGGTGCCACTAACGTTGAAGTTAACGTGGATCATTCTTGGGTTAAGAACGTTAGTGAAAAAGGTGACTGCCACTAACGTTCTCGAACCCACACTTTCACTTACCGTTAACGCCACTAACATCCTAAGCTAAAAGTCCCTGCCTACTTCACACTTTCTCTCTGGAAGTAAAGCTAAGTCCACTGAAGAGGATAACTGCTTCAAACTCAAGATCCAAAGGCCCATATCCAAGATTTGAAGAACCAACTAGAAGATCAGAAGAGTAGTGTATATATAGGGGTAGTTTTGAATCAAAAAGGGGGTTGGAAATTTGAGAACTACTCTTTGTATTTTACTTTCTCTGCAACTTTTAGTTTAATTCTCAGAATGTACTCTCCATCTATGCTTTTCATTCCCAGAGAACTTAAGATTGCCAAGGAGATCAATGAATGCATTGATTAAGGAAGAGATGAAAATGAACTTGATCCGGAGAATGCAACATCTCCTAAGCCCAATGAATTCCACATTTCTGATCTTACCCATTCTCTTTAAATTTTGCAATCTACTTTTATGAGCATCTTCCTCATTCCTATTTAAGATTCTACAATTTACTTTCCGCTATTTACATTCAGCTCTTTATTTCCAGCATTTACGTTTTCTGCTATTTACTTTCCCGCCATTTAATTTTCTGCAAATCTCAAATCTAATTATGCTTAGTTCAACTAGAACATTCCTCTAATTAAAGTTGCTTGACCAATCAATCCCTGTAGGATTCGATCTCACTCTATTGTGAGTTTTTACTTGACGACAATTCGGTATACTTGCCGAAGAAAAATTATTGAGAGACAAGTTTCCGTGCATCAAAGGAACATATAGAAAATTTTATTTTTGCTTTTCTATATTTTTCACTTGCTGACCACCACTATGCTAAGTTCAAATTTTGTTGCTCATTGTTGTATTGATTTAAATGGATAGGTATGAAGAAAACTGAAGAAAGGACAACACCATGCCATGTACGGTTGTCCCAAGGAGAAAAAGTAGGTCACATGTGCATGGTTAGAAAGCACAAATATGCAAAAATCAATACCTTGGAGACCGAGCCTTATGTCCAATGAAGAGATGATCTTTGTCCTCATCCATCTCTACATGCACATCGTTCATTTCCACTCTCTCAACAACACCTTCATCAATTCTTCATCAATCCTCACCCTTCATTTGAAAGTGACCGAACCACCATTGTCTTTAGCTTGATTCAACAAGCCATATCCTTGCTATAAATTGGCTAGTAACACTTCCTGAGCTTACACATCTTTGCCTTGTTAATATAATCTTTTTATGCAATATCTTCTAATCAAGAACATCACACTGTGCTCACTTCCATTCTTCTTCATCCTAAGCCGTGCTATATCCAAAATCTTCTTCTCACACTCCATTGCACCCCCATTTAAATGTCCTCATCAAGCTCCAGAAGAAAAAAAGGAAAATAACCAGTCGAAGCTGAACCACCTACCTATGATGATAAGAGATTTAAGTCTCAATTTCATGAGTCACGATATCATAGGTTGATGGAAGCAAAAGAAGTCATCCCAGAAATTGGCTTCAGATTAAAAGAAGGAGAATACCCCATCATAAGAAGGATAATCGAACAGAGAAGATGGAAACTCCTGTGTGAGCCCCTTACAGACATAAGTGCAACCATGATACATGAGTTTTATGCAAATATTGTAAGGCCAAGCAAAACCAGCCCTCCCTACAAGAGCTATGTTAGGGGAGTTGATGTGGATTTCAGCCTATCATCTATCATGAGGGTCTTACAAATAAGAGTGATACCCTTTGGAGAACCCAGTTTTGATGAAAGAATGAAGGGTGAGAATGATCCTGATGAGCTACTAAATGGTTTATGCTTGGAAGGCAAAGACTGGAAAAGGGATTCAGATGGGGATCCAAGCTACTTGAAGAGGATTGATCTCATACCTGAGGCCAAAGGTTGGTACGAGATAGTAAGAAGATCCATACTCCCCACTGGAAATACATCAGAGGTCACAATAAAGAGAGCAATTTTGACATACTGCATACTCAAAGGAGGAGAAATCAATATCCCACAGCTCATAGCAGATAGCATCCAAGAGATGGCTGAGGATAACGGAAAATCAAGCAGACTTGGTCACCCAAGTACCATTTTGAGGTTGTACAATAGAGCAGGGGTACTATTTGAGGATGCAGATACAGATCGGGTAAAGGGAGGCAGAAGAATCACCAAGCAAAGAATAGAAGGTGCCACTGACACTAACGCTCAGCAAGAGAGAAGACCCCAAGGAAGAAGAAGAAGAAGACCACAAATGGAGGAGGGACAAGCTTCTGGTGCAATGGACTTAAGCGAAATGCAAAGAGCCATAGAAGAAATGTCTCAGCAATATATGAGAGCACAAGAGCAACAACAAGAGCAATACTTGAGGCAACAAGAGCAATATTGAAGGCTCAGGAATAGCAAGAGAACTGGCAGTTGAAGATGATGGAGCAACAAGAAAACTTTCAGCTGAAGATGATGGACCAGCAGAGAGAATTCCAAGCAAGAATTCTGGAGCAGCAAAGGGAACAATCTGGTCACTTTCAAGAATCATTTGACAAATTATTTCAACAACAAGCTGAACAGGAGAAGTACCTCCAGAATCTTCATCAATGGAAGAATATATCACACAGTTGGAGAAGCTCAGCACTTAGACAGGATTGATTATGATATAGAGACTCGAGCAAAGCTGAACTACCTAGTCTGCGGCATGCCAGTGGTAAGTAGAGAGATCAAACCATTCATCGAGTGCCAGGAATTGGTAAACAAGCAAAGAGCAAGAGCCTGTGGGAATATAGAAAGAATGGAACAAAGGCTGAAGAATGCTGGATTCTGGGATCATGTAGATCAGTCTTGGCCTCAGAGACGCCCTGCTGAAGAGCCATAAGAAACAAACAAGAAGAGGAAGCAGGAGCCAAAGAAGAAAGGAGAGTCTAGCAAAGGAAAAGAGCATAAAAAGTAGAGGTGGTGGAGTTCCTTCATAATATTAATAAATGAGGGAGATGCATATCTGCAAATTGATATGCCTTCCAAGTTATGCAGCTTTTATGATTAAGATTTTATGTTTTGCATGTCTATGTTTTGAATAAATTCTGTATTTTGTCTTCTGTCTTTTCTTTTATTATTCAATTAAGTGATCTAGCTAGAATGTTTGCATCATTTCATCCACTTAAATATATGTCTTGTTCCCCCTACATAAATAAGAGAAAATATTGAAACAGGAAGTAATTGTCCAATGTGGTAGGAGTAAAAATAAAGTTTAGTGGTGGTAATTGCTTGATTAGATTATAAGCTCAATAATAAAAGCTACAGGATAGAATGTCTCTTGTAGTGTGAACTCAATTGCTATTGTAAAGCCTTCAATTAATAAGTATCCCTGGAAAAAGAGTAAAAGTAAGAAGGAAAAAGAAAGAGAAGCCAAGAATTGACAACAAAAATATGAAAGAAACAAATAATAAGGCTAGACACCAATAGCTTGGACCTTAGGACATATGCCTGTGGTGCTTTTTGTACTAGGATCTGCTTGGATAATTAGGTTCTGAGGAGTCTTTTAAAACTTGGCAACTTGGATTAACTAATCCGGGAGTACCAACCGAAAGTCCATTATCAAGAGCAACCTAGTTACAAAGCATTTAGCAACCCAAAGAGGTGCTGGGCATCAATGTTCCTAAGAAGAATTTTGAGCCAAGTGTATGTAGTGAAGATGTGTTGAGAAAAATTAAGCCAAAAGAGCTGCTACAACACTTGACACTGAGCTACCATTGAGAAATAAGTTTCTGAAGAAAAAGAAAGAAGGAAAAATCTAACAGAGATCAATAAAAGAACAAGGCATTATAGCAACAACTCTAGTTAATCCTCAAAGAGACATTTCGCATTTGGAAGCTGATAATAATTGAGCTGCATTCTGTCTGCATAAAATCCCATGAACCAAATTCAATTATCTGCTGAATAAGGACATACATGCTTTTTTGTTTTCTTTTCTTCTCATGTTTTAGTGCTTTCTTGGGGACAAGCAAGATTTAAGTTTGGTGTTGTGATGACAAGTCATCTTATGCTAGTTTCACAAGCATTTTTCATTTGTTTCATTAGGTTTTATGCACTTTCTTGCATAGTAAGTAAGTGGTTAGAGTGGAATTTCATGATTATTTTGATTCAATCAAATATCATTTATTATATACAAAATCATGAGATTTATGTAAGAATTAAGTGATCATTATTAATGATGCAAAAACCTTGTGATTTTGGTGAGACTTTGATTGCTTGTTTGGTTGATTTTAGGTGAGAAAATGAAGAGAAGGAGAAGCATGGCAGAATAACGTTGCGTTCAAATGAAGAATGCCATACTCACTTGTGACGCGCATGCGTACGGGATGCTTACGCATCAGGGATGAATCTTTGAAGACCCACGCATACGCATGCATGACGCGTACGCGTGGATGTGGTTGGCACTCATTTTTTAAGAGAGCGCTACGTTCAGTAAGCGAGCATTTTTTGGCAGATCCAAATTTGGAGGCAAAGTTTTGCAAACGACGCGCACGCATCGATGGGTCACCTGGGATGAAGCACGCTTACGCATGGATGGCGCTGAAGTCTGGATTAGATTTTTGCTACCCACGCGCATGCGCAGAAGACGCGCACGCGTGGGCAGCGTTCATTAAGCAAACGTAGCACTCGATAAGAGAACGCTATCAACGACACGTACGCGTGAGTATGGCACGCAAGCATGGCTGGAGCTGGAGTTGATAGTGACGTGCACGCATATGTGATGCGTACACGTCGATGAGCAGAAATGCAAAAAGACGCGCACGCTTGGGTGAATGAACGCTGCGCTCACTTTGAGAACGCAACGTTCCCTTGGAAGCTGCAAAAAAAGTGCCATTCTAATCCACTTCATAAAAGGCCGAAAAGCCCACTCCAAGTACGGGAAGCCAGAATTGGAAAGTGTATAAATAGATAGGAATTTGATTTCATTGGGGAGCTCTCTTCTTTTAATTTCGTTTTAGAATTTTAGAATTGAGATTAGATCTGAGTTTTTCCTTCTGTTTTGTTTTCTTCCTTCTGCAACTTTTACTTTTCTGTTTTGGGTCTTAGACTTCGGATTGAAGAATTCTTCTGAATTCCTTCATCATGGAGTTTTCTTTTATTTCTCCTTTGATAGTTTTATGAGTTGGACATCTGATCATAGTTTACTTTCTGTTTTTCTTTCTTCTGCAATTTCTTCTTTTCTGTTTTGTTAAGAGAGCAATTGAGATCTAAATTTTCTTTCTATTTTTGTTATTCTTCTGCAATTGTCAATTTCTCTTTTAGGATTTTAAAGTTGATCTAAGTTTTCATTTTGTTTTGATTCTTCTGCAATTTCACATTTCTGTTTTGGTACTGAAATCCTGATTTGAATTTCTTCATCTGAGAGTTCTCTAGTTTACTGCACTTTACATTTTCTAGTTCTGTTCTGATTCCCAGCACCCAAATCCCTTTATTCTTCATGCAATTTAAGTTTCCTGTCAATTTAGATTCAGCAATTTAACTTTCTTGCACTTTAAGTTTCAGTTATTTACCTTTCTTGCAATTTAAGTTTTAGCTCTTTTAATTTCTTGCACTTTAAGTTTCTGCAATTTATTTCTTCTGCAATTTAAGATTCTGCTAATTTACTTTCTGCATTTTATTTTCATGCAATTTATTGTCTGTTAATCAAAATTTCACCAAATCCATCAAATATTCGCTTAACTAAATTCATCACCATACTAAAGTTGCTCAATCCATCAATTCCTGTGGGATCGACCTCACTCATGTGAGTTATTACTACTTGATGCGACCCGGTACACTTGCCGGTGAGTTTGTATAGAATCATTTTTCCCTCATCACACTCTTATCATGAACCTTTCCTCCCAAGTAATGAGCCCTCGTATCCACCTCAATCTTCAATGCATGACACTCTTGGTGTTCTTCTTCAAGGGTAAAGAGAGATGAAAAGGGAAGTACTAGAATTCACAGTTGCCTTGACTGAGGTAGTAAATCGATTAGCTTCCCAACATCTGGGCACTCAAGAAACTCCCATGGATACATGTGGAGAATCAATAGAAGAGCGTAACATGAAGGAGACACTAGAAACTCCGGTGGACAATGAGGAACGTGATTTTGTATTAGAACAAGTAGAGGAAGCCATAATAGTTGAAGAGGAGAAAGTGGTTGAAGACTTAGGAGATGCAGAACCTCCATGGGAAACTCAAGTCATAGAACCTCCTTCCAAGACGTTTGAATTTGATGTTGAGGAGGGTGTACAACCTCTAAGGCATGTCATGGTTGAAAACTTGGAGGAGGTTGATCAAGAGATAGATTTAAGAATCAATGAATTTCTATCCACAATTGAATCCTCTCCCATTGAACTTGAAGACGAGGTTAATGTTGAAAAAGCTTGTCAAGAGGTGGAGATCATTAAAGAGGAGCACAAGGGAGTGGACCTTGCTTTGTCAAAGTGTGGGGAGGTCTCCCTTCCTAAGTCACCATCATCCTTTACACTATTCAAGTGGGTAAATCTCTTATCTCTAGGCTTTCTAATTCCACTTCAGTATGGGTTGCTTGGAACGGATGGTCAACTTAGAGCTCTTTGCGGATTGAAGAGTAAGGGAGAATTGTGTAGTGGTTAGAAACATCACTCTAGGTTCATGATGGTTACACGCTCAAGGTCTGATAACAATGGTTGGTATAGAACCAAAGTGAATGGGTCCAGGAGAATGTTTAGGTGCTTACATGAGAATTCCAAGGCTAAACCACCCAGATGGAATCATGATGATCAACTTGAAGACGGGTGTAGAAACAAGATTTGGGATCCCGGCATACAAGAGGATCAATTTTGGGAGCTCAAAGCTTGTGAAGAACTTCCTCAAGGCTTGGGGAATTTACTTGGAATCGATAGAGCTTATTGGAAGTCCAAGCGTTGGTGGAAGTTTCAAGATGAGTTCAAGCACAAGCCACCCCATGCGTACGCGTGCAACACGTGTACGCGTCTGACGTTAGGATTTTTGCCAGTAAAGAATGTCATAAAAACAGTCGCGTTGTAGATATAATCTCTAAACCGACAAAAATCCCTTCGTACAAACATATTGGTTGTCACAAGTAACAAACCCCTTTGAAATTGATAACCGAGTATTCAAACCTCGGGTCGTCTTCTCAAGGAATTGCAGGGAGGTGTTCTTATTATTGGTTATGAGTCTTGTAAATTGGGGGTTTTTAATGTATGAGATAAAAAGCAACAATAGTAAATGGCAGAGGAAATAAAATAATAGCAATAAAAATAAACTCTTGGCAAGTTATTAGAAATTGGAAGTCCAGACTCAGTTATCTTGAGTTACTAATTTCTTAACCAAAGCCAAGAATGTAGAAAGCTAAATTAAAATCACGAATATCTGGAATACCTCAGATAAAATACATTCAAAGTAGTAAAATCTAACATGGAAAAGTTCATAAGCCAATTGGGCAACATAAATCAAATACAAATAAAAGCATGAGAGTATCTGAAAGTAAAAGAGAAATAAAAAGTAAAACGAATATTAAACCTGGATCGAGAGTTACTCCTAAAACTAAGAGAAATCCTAAATCATAATCCTAAGAGAGAGGAAAGAACCTCTCTCTCTAAAAATTACATCTACTCCTAAAATTGTGAATATGAGAGCTTCCTCATGAATGGATGTATTCCCCCACTTTATAGCCTCTAATCTGTGTTTTCTGGGCCGCAAACTGGGTCAAAAACAGTCCAGAATTCGCTGGTTTCGAATTTTGCCACGCTGGTTTTTCGTCACTGCGACGCGGCCGCATGGATCACGCGGTCGCGTCACCTAGCGTCAGGGAAACTATATCATATTATATATTAAATCGAAGCCTCGAACGTTAGCTTTCCGATGCAACTAGAACCGCGTCATTTGGACCTCTGTAGCTAAAGTTATAGCCGTTTGAGTGCGAAGAGGTCAGGCTGGACAACTTAGCAATTTCTCCAACTTATTGTATTCCTTCCGCTTTTGCATACTTCCTTTCCATCCTCTGAGCCATTCTTGCCTTATAATATCTGAAAACACTTAACACACATATCAAGGCATCTAATGGTAATAAGAGAGGATTAATAATAAGCAAATATAAGATCAAAGAAGCATGTTTTCAATCAAAACACATAATTAGGAAGGAAATATAAAACCATGCAAATAGTATGAATAAGTGGGTAAAGAGTTAATAAAAACCACTCAATTGAGTACAAGATAAACCATAAAATAGTGGTTTATCATCCTTCCCACACTTAAACACTAGCATGTCCTCATGCTAAGCTCAAGAGAAACTATAAAGATGAAGAGGAATGGTAGGATGTATGAAATGCATCCTATAAATGCAACTACATGCTAAGATGTTTCTTCCTACTTGGTTAAAAATAAATAAGTTCTCCCAGATAAAAATAATTCAAATTCCACTAATTCAAAAAAAAGACAAGTAAACTTGTAAGAAGATAGCTCATGAAAGCAGGGAACATAGAATTTAAGCGTTGAACCCTCACTGGAAGTATATATCACTCTAATCTCTCTAGTGTCTAGGGTCAATCACTCTACTCTTCTCTAATCATGCTTTCTAAACCTTGTTCTTTATCTAACCAATCAACAAATATTTAGCATTTCATAAAAGCAAACATAACTTATCAATGATTCTTCATTTTTTTTCTATTTTGGTTTTTCATGAGTAGGTTCCCAAATTCCCAATATTCAAATAAATTAAATACATTCCATTATTAACCAATGTTCCCATACTTAGTTGATGCACAATTTCTATCTTAAGCTAACCAAAGATTCACTTGGGATTTTTAATTTGTTTTTCTGGTTAAGGCTAGTAATGTGGTTATAGAACAAGAGGAGATTAAAAGCTCAAGGGGCTAACAAAGGTGATGTAAAAGGTAGGCTTATTTGGGATAAGTGAGTTAATAACAAATAATGGCCTCAATCATATGCAAGCATGTAAATATACTAAATAATGGACATATAGAATGGAACAAAGCAAAGATTGTAATTATAGAGAAGAAAACACACAGGAATAAAAATTTATGGTTAAATAATGTAACCATATAAATAAGCTCAAAATCTCACAGGTTGTGTGTTCTTTAGCTCAAAAACCATGTTCCAAATACAACTTCAAACAAGTTTTAACATAAAATTTTTTCAATTTAAATTAGTGAAATTTTTTCAAAGATAGGGTCTTAAAAGAATTTTATTACTTTAACCAAGTAGTAACTAAATGCATAAAATCAAACAAATATGCAAATGCAACAATGAACTAACAAATAAAATAAAATATTGGTGTTGAAACAGAAGGTACTAACCCATGGAGATCGGTATCGACCTCCCCATACTTAAAGATTACACCGTCCTCGGTGCATGCGAAGATGTGCAAGTGGATGGGTTGCTTCAACTGATGCTCTTCTCATCAAGGAATGTGCGTAGGAACTTGTTTGTCTCTCCCATTAAGAAGCTTTTCCTTTCCCTTTGTGGTGGCCATCCTGAAAGAAGAGGGAAAAGAAAAAGTAACCCAAAAAAGATAGAAAATAAATAAATAAAATGTGGGTGTTAATGCCAGATAATAAGGGTCTCAATTACATGGTAGCTACAACATGCAAGTGAGAAAACAATAGAAGTACATGGCAGATCAAGAGTGCAAAAATTTGCAACAATGGGAGGAGAGAGTGGGTAATGAAAGACAATGTAAGTTCGTGGCAATGCAAATGAAGTGCAAGTATTATAAAAGAATGGCATTGGCAGATAATTAATATCATCCCACGGTGTAAAACAAGTTATTAAGCACCAAAGTAATTCAAGAAAAGATGTAACAGTTGAATAAGAACTTTTGAACACCAAAATTAATAAATTTAAAAAAATAAAAATATGCAATGAATGAAAGTATGCAAATAAATTAAATAAAATAGAATGGGAGTGAGAGAAAATAAGAGAGGAAGAAGAAAGAAATAAGAAAAGATAAGAGAATAAGGATTCGGAGAAGAAAAGATAAGAAAATTGGCACTAATCTGGATAGGTTGTGCGACGCTGGCGACGCGGTCGCGTGGGTGACGCGGTCGCTGATGCACATAAACTAGTTATGCTACGATTTAGGAAATTGCACGATCGGCAAAATTCCTTCCGGCAAGTGCACCGGTTATCGTCAAGTAAAAACTCACAATAGAGTGAGGTCGAATCCCACAAGGATTGGTTGAGTGAGCAATTCGGATTAGAAGCGTGTTCTAGTTGAGCGGAATCAAGATTGAGATGAGTAGTGCGGAATGTAAAATTGGCGGGAAAAGTAAATGACAAGAAATTGAAATGGCGGAATCTTAAATTGCATGAATTAAAGGGCAGAAACTAAATTGCTGAAATTAAAAGGGAATGGGGGTGATTGCATGAATTGAGTAGC
>NC_029785.2:53273565-53277070 GCF_000816755.2 Arachis ipaensis | reverse complement strand
GAGGCTTTTCATTCTGGCGTTTAACCTCCAGTTTAAGGTCAAACTGGAGGTTAAACTTCAATTCCAGCATTTCTTATCCTTTATGATTTTGGCGTTTAAGCTCCAGTTTAGGCTTAAACTGGAACTTAAACTCCACATGTGATATTCAAGCTTCCTTTATTGATTTTGTTGCTTCCTTGCTTAGCCTCTTCTTCCCTGAAATCATCCAAACAATTGCATCAAAGTCTTGCAAAATTTTTTATTTTTGGAAACAGAACAAGCATGGCACGCACTTGTTTAAGAAGGTGAAGTTATATCCAAACATCCAGGCATTCACTTTATTCAAAGCAATTAACAAACACACATACTAAAAAAAAAACTCCACATTCCAGAAAGATTCAACATTTACAGTTTAAACCAGAACACGCATGCTTTTGTTTGTTCCAGAATGAATTGTTGTGGCATTTCATTTCTTCTTGGCAGGTTCCCCGCTTTCTGGCATTCATGGCAGTGCTTCACTAATTCTTTTGCATCTTTGAAGATAGTGGGCCAATATAAACCACACTGCAACACCTTAGCTGCTGTTCTTTCTCCTGCAAAATGTCCTCCATAAGTGGAGCCATGGCAGTCCCATAAAACTTCCCTTCCTTCTTCCTCGGATATGCATCTTCTGAGTATGCCATCGGAACATTTTTTGAACAAGTATGGTTCGTCCCAGATGAAGTATTTGGCATCATTTACCAATTTCTTCTTTTGATGTTTGTTAAATTCCAAAGGTAAACTCCCAGTGGCCTTGAAGTTTGCTATGTCTGCAAACCAGGGTGCTTTGTGAATTACCATGAAGTGTTCATCAGGAAAGCACTCATTTATATGTGTGCTTTGTGTGCTTCCTTCTTCACATGGTATCCTTGATAAATGATCTGCTACCTTGTTCTCTACACCCTTCTTGTCTTTGATTTCAATGTCAAATTCCTGCAACAAAAGAACCCATCTAATAAGTCTTGGTTTAGATTCTTGTTTAGCAAGTAAATATTTTAAGGCTGAATGATCAGTGAAGAGCTCAAGAAAATGCATAAAACAACTAAAACTAACAGAAAAATGCTAGTGAAACTAGCCTATGATGCCTTGGCATCAGTCGCGTGGTGCGCAATAAGGTTAGGCGACGCGGACGCGTGGGCCACGCGATCACGTGACTTGATTTGTGCTAGTGGCGCGAGTGCAGCCTCGTGGTCGCACAACTCTCTGTTCAAAACTTAGTATTGCAAAATCCTGGGTGACGCGATCGCGTGGGGGACGCGATCGCGTGCGTGGCCATCATGGGGATATGACGCGGATGCGTGGGGCACGCGTTCGCGTGGTGAGGCTTGGGCTTTCAGCACGATTCCAGCCCAACTCCAGCTCAACTTTCGGCCATGCACCCTTTGACGTCGAAATCCAGGTCACGCGGCCGCGTGGGGCACGCGATCGCGTGGGAGGCCAGTATTCCCCTGCGACGCGAACGCGTCAGCGATGCGGTCGCGTGGGACGAATTGTGCCACTGGCACGCCTCCAGCCTTGCTCCAGCGTGACTCTCTGTTCGTTTTTATTTTCTCTTCTCTCCTTGCGACGCGGACGCGTCGCTGATGCGGTCGTGTCGCGTGCTCGCTTTTTTTTTTTGTAATCTGAAAAATGCAGAATGCAGTGTTAATATGAATGTGATGTAAAATTCCAGGTTCAATATAACAAAATAAAATAAAATTCAAAAACAAATAAAACTAAATAAAAATGAAAAAGGACGATCATACCATGGTGGGTTGTCTCCCACCTAGCACTTTTAGTTATAGTCCTTAAGTTGGACATTTGATGAGATTCCTGCTATGGTGGCTTGTGCTTGTACTGATCCAGGAATCCCCACCAATGTTTGTATTTCCAGTAGCCTCCGGGGTCCCAAACTAAGCATGTAAAGCCCTTAAGAAGCTTCAAACAGATTCTTAGGCTCCCGGGGTGACAACTGTCAGAACAGATTCCAGGATCCCAAACTTTACTTTTACACCCGTTCTTGTCTCGATCTGCACTTTTCCATCCGTGTGAAAGGTGATCTGAATTCTCACTGCAGCGACCAAACAGCTTCCTAGACCCATTCAGTTGAGCTTTATACCAACCTTTGCATTTAAACTTAAAGCTTTCAACCATGATGAACCTTGCTTGACAATTCTTATCACTAGCCATCTTCCTCTTACTCTTAATGCCACAAAGAGCTCTAAGTTGACCATCCGTCTCCAGTAGCCCATATTCAAGTGGGATTAGAAAGCTATGGGATATGAATTTTACCCACTTGAGTGTTGTGAAGGATGATGGCAACTTAGGGGGAGGTATTTTTAATGAAATTGCAAGCTCCACTCCCTTGTGCTCTTCTCTGATAATTACCACCTCTTTGCAAGCTTCTTTAATTTCAACCTCTTCCTCTTGGTAGCTCTTTTCCAGTTCAATCTTTTCTTCATTGCTTTCCAAGGGCATGGGAGATTGTGCTTCTTCTTCTTGAATCTCCATCTCTTGATCAACCTCTTCCAAGTCTTCAACTATAATATGCTTTGGAGGTTGTACACCCTCCTCAGCATCAATTTCAACCGTCTTGGAAGGAGGCTCTATGTCTTGACTTTCCCATGGAGGTTTTGCATCTCCTAAGTCTTCAACCAACTCTTCTTCTTGAACAATGACAGCTTCTTCTACTTGTTCTAGTACGAATTCATTCTCTGTCTTGTCCACTGAGGTTTCTGGTATCTCCTTCATGCTACGCTCTTCACTAGACTGTCCACATGGAGCTGTGGCTGATCCTTGTATATTTGAGCGCCTAGAAGCCCATTGAATTAATGCTTGCTCCAGTTGTTGAGTGGTTGCCTGAAATCGCTCCACTGTTTCCTTGAAACGATCCTTTGTAATACCCGGTCTAACCGAAATTAATTAAATAATGAGTTAAGTAGGAGTGAATATGGTTGGAAGATTTGGCAATTGGAATTTGATGATTTAAATATGATATTCACTTTTCGGGAGCCATAACTTAAGCTACGGAGCTCCGATTGATGAGCCGTTTGCGGCCACGCGTCGCTCTTCTCATCCTCTACAATTCTATCTAAGTTTTGTGGTGAGTAATTCACTGTCCTCTGCCCAATTTTCATTTTCCTCTTCAAATTCGAATTTGGTTTGGGTTTTGAGGAAACCTTATGATTTTGATTGTTTAGGAGTGCTCTAGTATGAGCCATGGGTGATATTCATCACAAACTTCAGGGTATGGTGGATGTGGGTTAGGGTCATATGGAGGTGAATGGTGGAAAGAGGCTTGTGAGTATGGCGGTCCCAAGTTGTGTTAAGGCGGTTCATAGGCATATGATGGTGGTTGTTGATAGTCCATTGGAGGTGGTTGTTGCCATGAGGGTTGATTAAATCCTTGTGGTTCCTCCCATCTTTGATTGTTCCAACCTTGATACCTGTTCTCATTGTAATTTCTTCTTCCTGCAACATTATTGTAACCAGACTCATAGCCAAAGGC
>NC_029785.2:53259957-53273470 GCF_000816755.2 Arachis ipaensis | reverse complement strand
CGCCATTTTGACGTTAGGATTTTTGCCAGTAAAGAATGTCATAAAAACAATCGCGTTGTAGATATAGTCTCTAAACCGACAAAAATCCCTTCGTACAAACATTTTGGTTGTCACAAGTAACAAACCCCTTTGAAATTGATAACCGAGTATTCAAACCTCGGGTCGTCTTCTCAAGGAATTGCAGGTAGGTGTTCTTATTATTAGTTATGAGTCTTGTAAATTGGGGATTTTTAATGTATGAGATAAAAAGCAACAATAGTAAATGGCAGAGGAAATAAAATAATAGCAATAAAAATAAACTCTTGGCAAGGTATTAGAAATTGGAAGTCCAGACTCAGTTATCTTGAGTTACTAATTTCTTAACCAAAGCCAAGAATGTAGAAAGCTAAATTAAAATCACGAATATCTGGAATACCTCAGATAAAATACATTCAAAGTAGTAAAATCTAACATGGAAAAGTTCATAAGCCAATTGGGAAACATAAATCAAATACAAATAAAAGCATGAGAGTATCTGAAAGTAAAAGAGAAATAAAAAGTAAAACGAATATTAAACCTGGATCGAGAGTTACTCCTAAAACTAAGAGAAATCCTAAATCCTAATCCTAAGAGAGAGGAAAGAACCTCTCTCTCTAAAAACTACATCTACTCCTAAAATTGTGAATATGAGAGCCTCCTCATGAATGGATGCATTCCCCCACTTTATAGCCTCTAATCTGTGTTTTTTGGGCCGTAAACTGGGTCAAAAACAGTCCAGAATTCACTGGTTTCGAATTTTGCCACGCTGGTTTTTCGTCACTGCGACGCGGTCGCATGGATCACGCGATCGCATCGCCTAGCGTCAAGAAAACTATATCATATTATATATCAAATCGAAGCCCCGGACGTTAGCTTTCCAACGCAACTGGAACCGCGTCATTTGGACCTATATAGCAAAGTTATAACCGTTTGAGTGCGAAGAGGTTAGGCTGGACAGCTTAGCAATTTCTCCAACTTATTGTATTCCTTCCGCTTTTGCATGCTTCCTTTCCATCCTCTGAGCCATTCCTGTCTTATAATATCTGAAAACACTTAACACACATATCAAGGCATCTAATGGTAATAAGAGAGGATTAATAATAAGCAAATATAAGATCAAAGAAGCATGTTTTCAATCAAAACACATAATTAGGAAGGAAATATAAAACCATGCAAATAGTATGAATAAGTGGGTAAAGAGTTAATAAAAATCACTCAATTGAGTACAAGATAAACCATAAAATAGTGGTTTATCAGCATCCCCTGCAGAAATTTCAACCCACGCATAAATGTCAGCAACGCGTACGCGTGGGGATGAAAATCGGCATAAAGAGTAAATTAAACAGAGAGTTGTGTGGCCATGGTGCTGGAGTCACACGGGCAGTCACGCGTACGCATGACTGATACTCAGGCGTCAGAATGCATTTTTCGCCACCCATGTGCACCCGTGGGTGATGCTTATGCGTTGTATGCCATTTCAGTTTTCACGCTTACGCGTGATACATGCGCGCGCGTCGCACCCTGTTTTTCATTTCTTACTTCTTTCTTCTCTCATTTCTCCTTCTTTCTTCCTCCTTTCTTACTTTCTTCTCCTTCATTTCTTTAACTTCTCATCCTTCTTCACTTTCATTCTATTTTACTTAATTTATTTACATACTTTCATTCATTGCATTTTTAATTATGTGCCTGTTTTTCTTTTCTTTTCTAAGTTTATTATTTTTCCATTGGTGTTACATGTTCTTATTCAACTGTTGCATCCTTTCTTGAATTATTTTGGTACTTTATGACTTGTCTTATATTGTTGGGCATTATTATTCATAGGTTAATACTAATTTTTTATGACACTTGTATTCCATTTGCATTGATATGCACTTATATTGTCTTTCATGACCCACACCCTCTTCCCCATTGTTGCAACTTTTGCACTATTGATATGCCATTTGCTTCTACTATTTTCTCACTTGCATGCTGTAGCTACCATGTAATTGAGACTCTCATTATTTGGCATTAACCCACCCATAATTTTTTTGTTTTCTTATCTTTATTTCTGGGTTACCTTTCTTCTTTTTCCTCTTCTTTCAGGATGGCCACCAAGAAGGGAACGGAAAAGCTTTTCAATGGGACAACGAACAAGTCCATCTGCATAATCTATAGAGAAAAGTATCAGTTGTAACAACCCGTCCACTTGCACATCTTAGCATGCACCGAGGACGGTGCAATCTTTAGGTGTGGGGAGGTTGATACCAACTTCCGTGGGTTAGTTATTTCCTATTTCAACACCAATGTTTAATTTTTCTTGTTAAATTATTTGTTGCATTTGCATGTTTGATTGCATGTTTGTTTGATTTTGTGCATGTTCTTCTACCACTACTTGGTTGGAGTGAGAAGTTCTTTTTCAAGACCCTTTTTATAGTATTTCACTAATTTAAATTAAAACTTTTTTTGTTAAACTTGTTTGAAGATTTTAATTTGGAACATGGTTTTTGAGCTAAGAACACACAACCTGTGAGATTTTGAGCTTAATTATATGGTTACATTATTTAACCATGAATTTTATTCTTGTATGTTTTCTTCTCTATGATTGCAATCTATGGTTTGTTCCATTCTATATGTCCATTGTTTAGTGTATATTCATGCATACATATGATTGAGGCCATCATTTGTTATTAGCTCACTTATCCCAAATAGCCCACCATTTCATTTACCTTTACTTGCCACTTTGAGCCTTTTTAATTCCCATTTGTTCTTTATATTACCACATCACTAGCCTTAAGCGGAAAAATAATTAATTACCCGATTTGAATCTTTGGTTAGCTTAAGATAGTATGTGTCAACTAAGTGTGGGAAATGTGGGAACTTGGGTTGATGAGAATGTGTTGTGTTTTTACTGACAAATATTGGAAATTTGGGTGCTTACTCATGTAAAATCAGAAAAACCATATACATTGATATATTATGTTTTCATTTATGATAAATAAAAAAAAAACAAAAAAAAAGAGAAAAAAAAAAAGAAATAAATGAGTAGGGGATAAAATCACCCCAATGCTAAGTTCAATAAAAAGATCAATGCACATGTGATGGAATTAAAAATTGATGCATGAGTATGTGAAATATATAAAAGTGAGATTTTGGGTAGCTAGGCATGATTTTAGAATTATATAGAGTATGTGTGTGTGTGTGTGTTAGGTGAGAATTTAGGTTAGTCAAAGATTCAAAGTATAACACACTTGGCCATACATGTATCCTCACCCTTAACTTAGCCCCATTACAACCTTAAAAAGCCCTCATGATGTTTGCATTTGAACATTAAATATTTGTTGATTAGTTAGATGAAGAACAAAGTTTTAGAAAGCATGACTAGAGGAGATTAGAGTGAATTAACCCTAGACACTTGAGCGATTAGAGTGCATATACACTTCCAGTGAGGGTTCAATGCTTGATTCTGTGTTCCCGGCTTTCATGAGCAATCTTCTTACAAGTTTACTTGTCTCTTATTGTGTGATTTGAATTAGGGGAATCTGATTTATGTTTGTCTTGGATAATTTGTTTACTTTTAACCAAGTAGGTAGGAGTATTTTTGCATGTAGTTGCATTTATATAGATAGGTTGCATTTCATATTTTCTACCATTCCTCTTCACTCCTTTATAGCTTCTCTTGAACTTAGCATGATAACATGCTAATATTTAAGTGTGGGGAGATTTGATGCACCACTATTTTGTGGTACATCTTGTGCTTAATTGAGTGGATTTTATACACTATTCTCACACTTATTCATAGAATTCGCATGTTTTACATTTTCCTTCATAATTTTGTGCTATGATTGAAAACATACTTCTTTGGCCTTAAATTTGCTATGTTTAATCCTCTCTTATTACCATTCGATGCTGTGATATGTTTGTTAAGTGCTTTCAGGGTTGATAGGATAGGAATGGCTTAGAGGATAGAAAGGAAGCATACAAAAGTGGAAGGAATACAAGAAATTGAAGGAATTACTAAGCAGTCAAGCCTGACCTCTTCGTACTAAATCGATCATAACTTGAGCTACAGAGGTCTGAATGATGCGGTTCCAGTTGCGTTAGAAAGCTAACATCCGGGGCTTCGAAATGATATATGCATTTTGCCATAGTTGCCATGCTGTTAGGCAACGCGCACCCGTGATATACGCGTACGCATGACACGGGCAGAAGACCATCGACGCGTACGCATGATGTACGCGTACGTGTGACATGCGCCACGTGCAGAAATTGCAGAAGACACTGGGAGCGATTTCTAGGTTGTTTTTGGCCCAGTTTCAAGCCTGAAAAACACAGATTAGAGGCTGCAGAGTGGGGAATCATTCATTCATTCATACAACATTCATTCACATAATTTTATATTTTAGATGTAGTTTTCTGGAGAGAGAGGCTCTCTCCTCTCTCTAGGTTTTAGGATTCTTAGGTTTAGCTATTTTCAATTTTATATTTCTACTCTATTTCAATTTAGTTTCTCTTCTACTCTTATTTATTCTACTACTCTAGTTTATCTATCTTCTCTTGTTGATTTATTGATTCTCCAATTTAGTTTATGAATTCTCATGTTATATTTGATTTTCTATTTAATACAATTTGAGGTATTTCATATTTATAATTGCTTTCTTCAATTTATGTTATTGATGCTTGTAATTGGTTGTTTGGATTTTATTATCTCTTATTACTTTTCTATGCTTTTATGTTGTGCCTTCCAAGTGTTTGAGAAAATGCTTGGTTGGATTTTAGTGTAGATTTCTCTCCTCTTGGCTTTGGTTGAGTAATTGGAGACTCTTGAGTTATCAAACTCCTTTTTTGATTGATAGTTGAAAGTTGCTAGTTGATTTGGATCCCTCTAAAGCTAGTCTTTCCTTAGGAGTTGACTAGGACTTGAGGAAGCAAATTGATTTATCCACTTGACTTTCCTTCATAATTAGAGGTTAACTAAGTGGGAGCAATGGACAATTCTCATCACAATTGATAAGGATAACTAGGATAGGATGTCTAGTTCTCATACCTTGCCAAGAGCTTTTCTAGTTGTTAGTTTATTCTCTTGTCATTTACTTTCCTTGTTTCTTAAACTCAAAACCCAAAAAGATACAACCCCATAACAAATAGTAATATACCTCCCTGCAATTCCTTGAGAGACGACCCGAGGTTTAATACTTCGGTTAGTTTTATTGGGTTTGCTTTAGTGACAAACAAATTTTTTGTATGAAAGGATTCTTTGTTGGTTTAGAAACTATACTAGCAACGAGGATTTATTGTGAATTCTTTACTAGCAAAAATCCGTTCATCAATGAGCTCATGACCGTCCAACTTAAGGACGTAAAAGAAAAGTGCTAGGTGGAAGACACCCCACCACGGTATGATCGTCCTTGTATATGCTTTCTTGCTTCTAGCCTTAGATTCTTTGTGAATTTTGTGCTTCTAGATGTTGTTGAGCCTGTTTAGATATGCTAGGTTTTGTTGATTTTGCTAGATTGTTGTGGTATTCATTAGGATTTCATTCATCTTGGCAAATTTTATTGTATTGGTTGTGTTGAAGAAAATGCTTCATCTTGAGTATTGTATGATTTTGTGAGTGTTTTCTTAAACTATCTAGCTGAATGAATGCCAAGAATGCATTAAATTGCCTTTTTTCTATGTTGTGAAAAAAAATGGCATCCACGCGCAAGCGTGCTATACGCGTACGTGTCGGCGTGGTTTCACAACTCCTGGTACTAAAACCCGAGAGTTGTACTCATTTTGTGCCAAAGGCACAGCGGCGACCCACGCGTAAGCGTGGGCAACGCCTACACGTCCCTTGCCTTTACGCATACCCACGCGTAAGCGTGGGCGACGCGTATACGTCAGTTGTGTATTTTGAACTCTCTGGTACAAAAATCCGAGAGTTATGCCCACTTTATGCCTACTTTGTGCCAGGCGACCCACGCGTGAGCGTGGGCGACGCGTGCGCGTCGATTGCCATTTTGAGATCCACGCATATGCGTGCTAGGCGCGTACGCGTCGCTTGTGCTGCACGCCATTCGTGGTACAAAAACCTGAGAGTTAGGCCTACTTTGTGCCAACTCTGTGCCCAAGGCACAACTCTGCCCATGCGTATGTGCTTCTGACGCGTACGCACCCCTCTCGTACGCGTGGTGTGCGTGCACACGTCAATTACTCGACGCAATTTAAACCTGCGCGCCCCTCTTTCTTTCTTTACTTCATTTAATTCTTCCATCTTCATTCTTCCATTACCTTCCCCCTTCTTCTTCCATCTTCCACCACTCTTCTCTCTGGCCACTCTACCGGCGACCATCTCTACCCACCAGCACCTCCGGCGGCTCCATAATTTCTTTTCCTCTCCTCTCATATTTTCAACCCACACTCCACCTTGCTTTCTATCCCTTCTCAAGGTTCTACTTCTACTTCTTCTTCTCTTTTGTCTTCTTTTAAATTTTCCTCTTCTAATTGTATTTAGTTGCATGTTCTTCTTGTATTTGCTTACTCTCTTGCTTTCCCTATTAGTTGCATAATGTTATTACTTGGTTCTTGCTTGTTTGCTTTCTTTCTTTTCTTATTTTTTCATGGATGTTGAACTTTGAGCTTTACCTTGCTTTGATAGATCCTTTTGTTATTTCTTGATGACTTTGTGACTATGTGGTGTTATGTTGTTGTTTGATATTTCATTTGGGGTTCCACATGATTGATTTCTTTCTACTTACTCATTGCTTGGATATTGCACACCAAGTGTTTGGTGAAATGCACCTACACCATTTTGGTTCAATTTAACCCTATGCTCTCAACTTAGTGCTTCTTCTTCATACACTTGCCCCTTTCTAAGTGGATTGAGCCTATTTTGTTTTATCTTTGTCATTCTTATACTCATCTACCATGACTTGCTTCATTATTAATAATGCTCGAGTTTATCCTTCTCATGCCTTATTGTATGCTTTACTCACTCTTGCATCCCATGCCAAGTGTTGTGACCCATGATTCTATAATTGTCTTGATCACATGTTACAGTTGTCATGTCCTCAAGACACACCATCCCTTTTGGGCATCACTTTTCACTTGCATGATATTTTTCATAAGTTGATTCTTTAGGTTTAATGTTGCCCCATTTTCCTTCCTTTTTCAGGATGGCCACCAAGAAAGGCAAGGGAAGGCGTCAAAGAAACCGGCCACAAAAAGGACACCCCAAAAGTCAACCTCCAAGGTGCACCCTACACTAGGAGCTAAACTCCTCTCAAAGAAGGCAATCACTCTTATTGATGAAAATGAGAAGAGCAATCCAGCAAGGGACTCCACAAGGTTCCCCAACCGCTGCTGCGAGCTCGTGTTCCCCGCCATGGTTGAGAAGAACTATCATTCCGAGCACCTACTCGCTCCTCCGGACCACATTGCTCATTATGTGATGCCCCGCATTGAGCGGCGAGGATGGGAGTTTCTCATGAGAAGACCACAAGAAGCCAACCTCTCGTGGGTGGTAGTGTTTTACACCAATTACCACCTCCATTCTCTTCAGTCAGTATACGTGCGCCGGAAGCAAGTCCCGATTTTAGAAGAGGCTATTCAGCGAGTGCTCAATGTTTTACCGGTACCGGAGGAAATGGATGGTTACCAAGAGGTCCTACATCGGCGGAATGAGTTTGGGTTTGATTGGGACTCAATTCTTCAAGTCATTGCCGAGCCAGAGACATTTTGGACCCAAGGACGACTCTAGATGCGGCCCAAGTGCATTGATGCACGCCACCTCACTGTGGAGGCTAGAGCTTGGGCCCAGATCCTATCTCACTATGTGCTGCCTAGCACCCATAAGTCGTCCTTCACGGCGGAACTCGCCCTCCTTGTTTGGTAAGTACTCACGGAAAGGCCAGTCAACATTCCTCTCCTCATCCGACAAGCGATGAGTCGAGTCCATGCCAAAGGTAATTTACCATTTTCTGCGTTGGTATCCAATTTAGTTGCTGCCACTGGTGTTCCTTGCGAGGCTACGGACGTGAAAGCTACGATTCCGGCAAAGGGCGATGTCGTCCCAAGCGGGAAATATCTTCAGCCTTCCATGGACACCCCGAGCCTTGACATGACCCCTCCATCCACCGTTCCTACCACCTCATCTGCACCACCACAAAGATCCACCCACCAACGGCTTGAGGATCTCCACAAGAAGATGGATAGATATGAACGGCGGAACCAATGCCGATTTGCTTATATAAAGAAGCTTTTGAGTTTTGTGACCCCATCTATGAAGGAACTAGAGATCTCCACATCCACATCGAACCTAAGTGACGGTAGTGATCATGAAGGGGATAGTGGAAGTTCCGGTCCCGATCGCCCCTTGCACCTTGCTAGTAGCACGGAGGACCATGCTAATTCTTAAGTATGGGGAGGTCGTTCGACCAATCTCCGTGGGTAATAATCTCCTCCTTTCAACATCTATGGACTTCAATTCTCTTTTGTTTGTTAAATAGGACACATTGCATATTTAGTTAGTTTTTGTTTTGATTAGGACCACTTGGTTAGGGTAATAACCTCCTTTTCCTAGAAAATATGTTTTTAGGGCACCCTACCAATTTTGAATTTTTTTTTGCGATAAACTTTGTTGAAGAATGTATTTTGGAACATGGTTATTGAGTTAAGAACACAAGCATGTGAGCTTTGAGCCAATTGTGTGGTTATATCTTATAACCACTTTTTCCCATTCTTGTGTGCATTGTTCTCTTTCTATGATTGCAATCCTTGCTTTGTCTGATTCTATATATCCATTATTTTGTGTATTAATGCATTTATATGATTGAGGCCATCATTTCAATAGTCAATTTCCCAAAGAACCTTAACCCTTTTATCTACCATTGCCAACCAATTTTGAGCCCATGATAAACCCCTTTTTTGTTCTTAAATTTAGCACATCAATACCCCTAAGTGAAAAATAATGAATGTCCCTGAATTTGGATCTTTGATTAGCTCAAGCGAGTGAGGATGTGTGTCATTCAAATGGGAGGAGATAAGTGGGAACTTGGGTAGATGTAAAGGTATGTTTTTTGTAATTGTAATGGAAAATTCTGGGAATTGGGAACATACTCATGTATTGAATGATTGAACCATATGGATTGGCACTTTTGTACATAAAACTTCCAAAAAGGGGACAAGCAAAGAAAAACAAAAGAAAAGGAATGTAAAGAAAAAGAAATAGAAAAATAAAAGAAACAAAAACATAGAAAAAGAAGCAATAAAAAGGGGACAAATTTCCCCAAGGCGAAGCCAATGATAACCAATGGATATGGGTTGTGAACCAAAGAGAAATGCATGAGCATGTGAAAAAGTGAATAAATGGGTAGCTAGGTTGTGTATTAGGATTGCATAGGTTGTTGTATGTGTCAGGTGAGAGTCTAGGCTAATCAAAGATACAAATTTTAAGCTCACTTGGCCTTACATGTATCTTTACCCTTATCCTAACCCCATTACAACCTATGAATAAGACCTTATGATACTTGAATGCATGCATTGAATAATTGTTGATTGTTAGATGAAAGACAAATCTTGGAAAGCATGATTAGAGGAGGATTGAGTGACGAACCCTATACACTTGAGCGAATAGAGCAGATACACTTCCGGTGAGGGTTCGAGGCTCAACTTCTTGTTCCTGGCTTTCACAAGCGTTCGTCTTGCAAGTTATATGCACTTCATTTTGATGTTCGAATTGGTAGGATTAGTGTCACCTTAGCCCTATGTGCTCATATATGTTCTTGGAGGATAGATTCACCCTTGACCAAGTAAATAGATGCACTTGCATTAGTTGCATTTCATAAACCCCTTTCTCCTATGTCCTTTGGTCTTTTTATTTTTTGCATGAAGACATGCTTGGTTTAAGTGTAGAAAAGTTTGATAAACCCCAATTTTGTGGTTTATCTTGTGTTGATTTTAGGGGATTTTGTCAATACTTTCTGCACTTATCCATATAAAATGCATGGTTCTGTGTTTCCTTCCTTATTTTGCCTCATGATTGAAAACATGCTTATTTGACCCTAAAAATGCTATATTTTAATTTCTTCTATTACCATTCGATGCCGTGATGCATTTGTTAAGTGATTTCAGAGTTTACAGGGCAATATTGGTCTAGAAGATGGAAAGGAAGCATGCAAAAGGGGAAGGAACATGAAAATTAGAGCTTTCGAGCTTAAGCAGTGATGCGTACACGTGCCTTGCGCGTACGTGTGGATGCATGCTACTGGGAATCGGCGTGCAAAGTCTGCGCATTCACATGGATTGGAAAGCTCATCGATGTGCACGCGTGACTGACGCGTACGCGTGGCACTCAGCACGTGACCTCATTAATGAACTCGTGGCTGACGATTTCTGAGGCTCTCCAGGCCCAATTCCAAGCTGATTCTGGATGGAAAAGACCCAGGAGTTGTAGGGGGAAAGGGGGGATCATTCATTACACACTTAGACACAATTTTAGCTAGAGTTTTTTGGTTCTTATTCTTCTAGAGAGAGAAATTCCTATTCCTCTCTAGATCTAGTTTGATTTGGTCTTCCATTGTTGAATTTCTGAATAGGGTTTTGTTAATTTCTAGTTTTGATTACTTAATTTGAATTCTCTAGTATAATTTTTCTTAGATTTTGTGTTGAATTTATGTTATCTTGTTATTTCCCAATTTCTTCTCACTTTATGAATTTTATGGATCTTGAATTTCTATGAATACATTGATGTTTTCCATGATTATTAGTGTTGTTTGAGTTGTTCTTCATTGATAATTGTTAGTGGGTCCTTATAATTTCCAATTTATTTGCAATTTTGAAAATGTCTTTTGTTAGTGCATCCCATGTGTTTAATGAAATGTTTCCTTTTATTATGGAGTAGTTTTCTTTACTCTTAGCTTAGGCTATGAGAATCGGGTGACCTTGAGTCATTGGGTCTCATTGAATTAGTGATTGGAGAATCCTTGGTGGTCAAGTTGATACCCATTGACACTAACCCACTACTAATCTAATTAGTAGATAGGTTGAGACTTATGGGTTGAGATTGATCAAGCCACTTGACGTACCTCAAGCTTAGGAGTAGATATTACGTACTTAAAGCTCTTGGAGGTAGACTTATATATACTTGTAGTGATAGTGAGTTTGGTTCCTCATAATTGTCAAGATATGGTTGTAGACAAGGATGGTGACCCCAATTCCTATGCTTAGCCAAGAGTTCCTTTTATGATTCATACTTGAAAACCAAAAATCTCAATTGCTTAGCTCTTGTTTTAGCTAATTGCTTGATTCTAGAGTAGAAATAGATTATATACTCTCTTGTTAGATTGAATTTGCTCACTCCTTGCTTTAGTTACTTGATTTAGTTTCTTGCACTTTAAGGTTCCTTGCATGATAAGTTTAGTAGTTTAAATTTGTGATCATGACTTCTAACCCCGGATTTCTAACCAATGTTAATGCACATGTTTGCCCATTCCTTGTGAGATGACCCGAGGTTTGAATACTTCGGTTTACTTTTATTGGAGTGAAACTTTGTGACAACCAATCTTTTAAAATTTTATTCGAGGATCAACTATCGGTTTGGACTATACTATTAACGAAATCATTTTGTGAAATTCTGGACCAGTATAAATCTCTTGCTATCAAAGAGCCACATGCTTATGGTAAATCTTCATGGCAACAACATCCTCCAATCTCTCATGGCTACAATCCACCCCATGATGTGCCCAATTATAATCCAAACCCTCGACATTGTTATCAACCTCACTCACAAGCCCCCTACCACCATTCACCTCCATATGATCCTAACTCATACACACTATACCAACCACCATATGAACCATACCTAGAACCACCACATTCCCAACACCGATACTCCCAAGAACCACAATTTTCCTACACACCACCTCAAGACTTTCACCAAGATGAACCACCTTCTAACTACAATACCCTTCCCTCAAACAATGAACCCTCTCTTCCCACACCACCTCTTAACAATGCCATCATTCTAGAACAAAGAGATCTTAGATCTCTTATCCTAATGCAAGAAGAGGAGAAGGACAAGAAGTTCAAGGAGCTACTGATGCGTGAGCATCTTTCCTATCTTTTTCTAGTGAATTTGCATCTAAATTGTTGAATTTAATAAATAATTAATTATATTTTAGCCACTATGGATGCTATTTTGAGTTTTGTGCAATACTGTTTATTTTAGGTAGCATTCGGCAGGATTTGATGGGGTTTCTGCAGCACAAGAATCAAAGGAGATGGTAGTGAGGAGCGACGCGCACGCGTGCCTGACGCGTGCGCGTGTTTTGGAAGTATCCATGGCGACGTGTTCGCGTGACTGACACGTACGCGTAATTTGAAGATTTGCTCAGCGACGCGTGCGCGTGACTGACGCGTACGTGTGACTCGCGAAAAAAGACCATTAACGCATGCGCGTGACCGACGCGTACGCGTGACATGCGCAACGTGCAAAAATCGCAGAAAGACGCTGGGGGTAATTTCTAGGCTGTTTTGACCCAGTTTCCAGCCCAGAAAACACATATTAGAAGCTGCAAAATGGACAAATCAAGTGGTCCCCACCCATCAGATGATGACTTGTTAATTAATTTGAATTTAAATTCAAATTTGATTTTTAAATAGGAAAGGATATTATTTTGATTTTAATTTTAGAAATTTGATTTTTAAATTATTAGGATTAGTTATAAAAGGGGATTCAGATCCATCAGATTGGAACTCAGTACATTTTTTACCTGAATCGTTATTTTCTACTTTGAACCATGAGCAACTAATCCTCCATTGTTAAGGTTAGGAGCTCTGTCTATTTCTATGGATTGATTTTATTGCTTTTTCTATTTTAATTTATGTATGGATTTATAATTTAAGAATTGTTTTCGCTCTTTATTTTATGAATTTGGGTGAAACGGAAGTATGACCCTCTTTCTATTTGAGTTCTTGTATAACTTGGAAAAGCTCTTTACCTGAACAACAGCTTGAAAACATATTCTCTTAAATTTTAATTATCTGGATTTAACGGGATACGTGACATATAATCCTTTTATTTTTAGGTAATTAGAGTTTTTGTGGCATATAAATTGGAATTTGATCATCACTCTCTAAATGGAATTAATTGACCAATGAATTGGCTGTTGATGAATTTTAGAGGAAACTAGAAAGGTCTAAGGAATTAGGGTCTAGTCACATATAGTTTGCCATAAATTAAATCCTACATGATTAAAATAGTTAGTAAGAAAAATAATTCCAGAAAAATAGGTAACTCTGAAGCCTTAACTATCTTCTCCATATTTTCTTCCCAAAGTATTTACTTGCCTTTCTTCAATATTCTTTATATTGTTTAATGTCTTTTATATTGCATCTCAACACTATTTTCTGTTTGTCTAACTAATCCTATCAAACACTATTGTTGCTTAATCCATCAATCCTCGTGGGATCAACCCTTACTCACGTAAGGTATTACTTGGTACGACCCGGTGCACTTGCCGGTAAGTTAGTGGGTTAC
>NC_029785.2:53250677-53259865 GCF_000816755.2 Arachis ipaensis | reverse complement strand
CATGAAATAAAAAAAAAGAGGCTTTCGTTTTTTTATTATTATTATTTATTCCTCTTTTAATATTTCATTTTTTTAGGTGCCTCTGCTCTAGTTTTAATTAAATTTGTCTTTTCTTAATTTCTCAAATTAAATTTGGTGTTTTCTAATTAGTTTTATTTTAAAATTTTTATTTTAATTTTTAGAATTTTTTTCTTTCTTTTTTGTTCGCCTGTTTACCACATGGTGCGTTTAATTCTGTTTGGTGTTTTGTGCTAAGAAAAAAACAATGGAGAGAGATCACATGGGTTACTACTCCCACCCAAGTAGTAATTCATATGATTGTGGATGGAGGAACTACCCGAATTTTGGTTGGCAAAGTCAAAACCAAAGAAACTTCAATGCTCCATGTTCCAACTATCAAGAACCACCATCTCCATATTCATATCAAGAACCACCACCTCTCTATCCATATCAAGAACCATCCTCTTTTTATACTTATCAAGAACCATCACCTCCTCCTTATTCATCTCAAATACCATCAGATCTTGAGCTTCTCATGAAAGAATTCTTACATGATATAAAGACAAGTGTCAAAAATGTAGAGAAGCATGTGCAGTCGATTATCAAATCACAGAAAGAGGAGCAAGCAAATTCCTTCCCAAGAGATATAATACAAGATCCTATAGAAGAAAGTGAGGAAATCAATCAAAAGAGTTCATACTCCAGTGAACTAGAGAACTTTCCATCCTCACACATGGAAGAAGAGGAAGATGCAAAAACAAAGGAGGAAGATGCACCCACAAAGGAGGAAGATGCACAACCTCCCATGCCCTTGGTAAGCAATGAAGAAGAGATTGAATTAGAAGACATCTACCAAGTGGAAGAGGTTGAAATTGAGGAAGCTTACAAAGAAGTGGAAGAATTCAAAGAAGAACACAAGGGAGTTGAGCTTGCAATACCTCTCCCAAAGCCATCACCATCTAATACAACATTCAAGTGGGTAAAATTCCTACCTTTAACCTTTACATTCCCACTTGAATATGGGCTACTGGAGACGAATGGTCAACTTAGAGCTCTTTGTGGCATTAAGAGTGAGAGGAAGATGGTTAGTGGTAAGAGTTGTCAAGCAAGGTTCAATATGGTTGCATGCTCCAAATTGAAGTGCAAGGATTGGTGTAGAGCTCAATTGAATGGGTCTAGAAGGTTGTTTGGATGTTTCTGTGAGAATTCAGATCAATTGCCACCTGGTGGGAACAATGGTGATCCACAAGAAGACGGGTGTAAAAGCAAGGTTTGGGACCCTGGAATTCATTCTCACAATCAACACTATTGGGGCCTTGTCACTTGCTTCAACTTGCACGAAGGAGTTATGCGCCTAGTTTGGAATCCCAGTGGCCATTGGATTAACAAACATTGGTGGAGATTCATGGATCAGTACAAGCACAAGCCACCATGACAAGGAGCTCACCACATGTCCAACTTAAGGACTTTAACTAAAAGTGCTAGGTGGGAGACAACCCACCGTGGTGTGATCATTCCTTTTCATTCTTAGCTTTATTTTGTTTTATTTTTATTAGTAGTAGTTTTCATACTTATTTGATTTTTATTAAGTTCTTACTAATTTTATGATCATGCAGCTATTTTATCACAGGAACCGAACACCTCAGGCTAAAAAAAAAACACATGCGACGCGCAAGCATCGCTGACGCGTACGCGTCATATGGGTGTGCGTGAAAAAAAATAAAGTGAACAGAGAGTTGCGCGTGCGCGCGGCTGGCTTCGCGGGAATCGCACAAAACCCAAGGCACGCGGACGCGTGCCTGACGCTGAAGCGTCATTAAGGAAATTTGCAACTCACGCGTACGCGTGCCGTACGCATACGCGTCGCCTTCGCCGCCCAGTTTTAATTTTCTTTCTCTCTCTCCCAATCCTAATTCCCTCTTGTTCTTTTATCCTTTTATTTTTCTTTTCTCATAATATCTGTCTCTTTTTATTTTCAGTTCTTCTTTGCTTGAGGACAAGCAAACATTTAAGTTTGGTGTTGACGCTTCGCTTAAGGATTTTCTGTCTATTCCGATGGCACCAAAAGGGAGGCGAATAATCTTCACTGAGGAGCACAACCTGGAGAATAAAATGACCGCTCAGATAACTAAGGTGGTTGAGTTTCTTTCATTTTTATTCCCTCCGGCTTTTATTATGTATGTTCTGGTTTTCTGCTATTTCACTTTGTTTGCTGCATGATCCTTTATTAGTAGATTCATAGGTTATAGTTTAATTTTTCTGTTAAGTGCTGTAATTCTGAAAGATGTCTCATGTATTGCCCACTAAGCTTGAAATCAAAAAGAAAGAAGAACAGATGTAGTGCATGAGAATTTGAGTTTAATTTTTAGAGTAGTCTCACTTACTTAGATGTGGTGGTATTTTCTGTGATTCTGAATGAATGCTTGAATAGTGCATATTTTTTATAGTGAAGTTTATGAATGTTAAAATTGTTGGCTCTTGAAAGAATGATGAAAAAGAGAAATGTTATTGATAATCTGAAAAATCATAAAATTGATTCTTGAAGCAAGAAAAAGCAGTGAAAAACACAAAGCTTGTGAAAAAAATAAAATAAAATAACGAAAAAGAAAAAAAAAGCAAGCAGAAAAAGCCAATAACCCTTTAAACTAAAAGGCAATCAATAACACTATCTAAATTCTGAGTTCCTATGGATGCCAATCATTCTGAACTTCAAAGGATAAAGTGAGATGCCAAAACTATTCAGGATTGCAGTTGTAAACCCCACTATAAGAAGAGACATGAGCTTAATCGAACTCTCGTTCTCATGCAAATTCACATCCTAAGCTTATATTAGTTTTGGTTGCTTGAGGACAAGCAACAGTTTAAGTTTGGTGTTGTGATGTGTAAGCATCTTTCCTATCGTTTCCAAGTGAATTTGCATCTAAATTGTTGAATTTAATAAAGAATTAATTATATTTTAGCCACTATGGATGCTATTTTGAGTTTTGTGCAATACTATTTATTTTAGGTAGCATTCGGCTGGATTTATTTAATGGAGTTTCTGCAGCACAAGAATCAAAGGAGATGGCAGCGAGGAGCGACGTGCACGCGTGCCTGACGCGTGCGCGTGATTTGGAAGTATCCATGGCAACACGTGCGCGTGACTGACGCGTACGCGTGACTCACGGAAAAAGACCATTGACGCGTGCACGTGACCGACGCGTACGCGTGACATGCGCAACGTGCAAAAATCGCAGAAAGACGCTGGGGGCGATTTCTGGGCTGTTTTGACCCAGTTTCCAGCCCAGAAAACACAGATTAGAAGCTGCAGAATGGACAAATCAAGTGGTCCCCACCCATCAGCTGAAGACTTGTTAATTAATTCGAATTTAAATTCAAATTTGATTTTTAAATAGAAAAATATATTATTTTAATTTTAATTTTAGAAATTTGATTTTTAAATTATTAGGATTAGTTATAAAAGGGGATTCAGATCCATCAGATTGGAACTCAGTACATTTTTTACTTGAATCCTTATTTTCTACTTTGAACCATGAGCAACTAATCCTCCATTGTTAAGGTTAGGAGCTCTGTCTATTTCTATGGATTGATTTTATTGATTTTTCTATTTTAATTTATGTATGAATTTATAATTTAAGAATTGTTTTCGCTCTTTATTTTATGAATTTGGGTGGAACAGAAGTATGACCTTCTTTCTATTTGAGTTCTTGTATAACTTGGAAAAGCTCTTTACTTGAACAACAGCTTGAAAACATATTCTCCTAAATTTTAATTATCTGGATTTAACGGGATACATGACATATAATCCTTTTATTTTTAGGTAATTAGAGTTTTTGTGGCATATAACTGGAATTTGATCATCACCCTCTAATTGAAATTAATTGACCAAGGAATTGGCTGTTGATGAATTTTAGAGGAGACTAGGAAGGTCTAAAGAATTAGGGTCTAGTCACATATAGTTTGCCATAAATTAAATCCTACATGATTAAAATAGTTAGTAAGAAAAATAATTCCAGAAAAATAGATAACTCTGAAGCCTTAACTATCTTCTCCATATTTTCTTCCCAAAGTATTTACTTGCCTTTCTTTAATATTCTTTATATTGTTTAATGTCTTTTATATTGCATCTCAACACAATTTTCTGTTTGTCTAACTAATCCTATCAAACACTATTATTGCTTAATCCATCAATCCTCGTGGGATCGACCCTTACTCACGTAAGGTATTACTTGGTACGACCCGGTGCACTTTCCGGTAAGTTAGTGGGTTACAAATACTGCACTAGCTACAAGCCAAGATTGCTACCGTGGCAGAAGCCGTTAGCAACATTGTCTTATCCCGCCTAAGCCTATACGATCAAGGCACTGCCATTGTTGAATGTGGAGAAGCAACCAAAGAGCTTAGTAAGGGAGTGAACTTGAAGCCTCAAGGTGAAGAAGAGGAGTTAAAGCAAGAAGTGCAACAAGAGGAGGAGGTAGAGATAATGGAACCAAAGGAAGGAATGGTTGGAAATTTAGGAGATGTTGAGTGCAAAGAGGAATCTCAAGTTGAAGAGCCTTCTTCCATAGAATTTGAAGTTGGTGTTGAGGAGAATAGTGCACTACCTCCAAGGCATACTATGAGTGAAGAATTGGAAGAAGTGTTTCGGTGCACGAAATTGTGATCCCTGGTAATGGCTCCAAAAACTTGGTGCTCTAATCTTAATTCATAATTTGTCACAACTTCGATACAACTAACCAGCAAGTGCACTGGGTCGTCCAATTAATAAAACCTTATGTGAGTAAGGGTCGATCCCACGGAGATTGTTGGTATGAAGCAAGCTATGGTCATCTTGTAAATCTCAGTCAGGTGGATATCAAATGGTTATGGAGTTTTCGAATAATAATAATAAATAAACAGAAAATAAAGATAGAAATACTTATGTAATTCATTGGTGAGAATTTCAGATAAGCGTATAGAGATGCTTTCGTTCCTCTGAACCTCTGCTTTCCTGCTGTCTTCATCCAATCATTCCTACTCCTTTCCATGGCAAGCTTTCTGTAAGGCATCACCGTTGTCAATGGCTACATCCCATCCTCTCTGTGAAAAAGGTCCAAATGCTCTGTCACGGCACGGCTAAACATCTGGAGGTTTTCGATCATACTGGAATAGGATTCACCCTCCTTTTGCGTCTGTCATCACTACGCCCAGCACTCGCGAGTTTGAAGTTCGTCACAGCCATCCCTTCCCAGATCCTACTCGGAATACCATAGACAAGGTTTAGACTTTTTGGATCTCAGGAATGGCCATCCATGGGTTCTAACTTATACCACGAAGATTCTAATATCTCGGACTCGGTCCTCTGTATTAGATATCTAAGAGATACTCATTCTAGCTTGTTTGCATGTAGAACGGAAGTGTTTGTCAGGCACGCGTTCATAAGTGAGAATGATGATGAGCGTCACATAATCATCACATTCATCATGTTCTTGGGTGGAATGGATATCTTAGAAGCGGAATAAGTTGAATTGAATATAAAACAATAGCACTTTGCATTAAATCATGAGGAACAGCAAAGCTCCACACCTTAATCTATGGAGTGCAGAAACTCTACCGTTGAAAAATACATAAGTGAAAGGTTCAGGCATGGCCGAATGGCCAGCCCCCATGATCTAAGAACTAGACGTCCCAAGATGTCTAATACAATAGTAAAAAGTCCTATTTATACTAAACTAGTTACTAGGGTTTACAGAAGTAAGTAATTGATGCATAAATCCACTTCCGGGGCCCACTTGGTGGGTGCTTGGGCTGAGCTTGAAGTTTACACATGCAGAGGCTTCTTTTGGAGTTGAACGCCAAGTTGTAACGTGTTTTTGGCGTTCAACTCTGGTTCGTGACGTGTTTCTGGCGTTTAACTCCAGACTGCAGCGTAGAACTGGCGTTCAACGCCCTTTTGCGTCATCTAAACCCGGAAAAAGTATGGACTATTATATATTTCTGGAAAGCCCTAGATGTCTACTTTCCAACGCCATTGAGAGCGCGCCATTTGGAGTTCTGTAGCTCCAGAAAATCCACTTTGAGTGCAGGGAGGTCAGAATCCAACAGCATCAGCAGTCCTTCTTCAACCTCTGAATCTGATTTTTGCTCAAGTCCCTCAATTTCAGCCAGAAAATACCTGAAATCACAGAAAAACACACAAACTCATAGTAAATTCCAGAATTATGAATTTAACATAAAAACTAATAAAAACATCCATAAAAGTAACTAGATCCTACTAAAAACATACTAAAAATAATGCCAAAAAGCGTATAAATTATCCGCTCATCACAACACCAAACTTAAATTGTTGCTTGTCCCCAAGCAACTGAAAATCAAATAGGATAAAAAGAAGAGAATATACTATAAATTTCAAAATATCAATGAAACATAGCCCCAATCAGATGAGCGGGACTTGTAGCTTTTTGCCTCTTGAATAGTTTTGGCATCTCACTTTATCCATTGAGGTTCAGAATGATTGGCATCTATAGGAACTCAGAGTTCAGATAGTGTTATTGATTCTCCTAGTTCAATATGATGATTCTTGAACACAGCTACTTTATGAGTCTTGGCTGTGGCCCTAAGCACTTTTTTTCCAGTATTACCACCGGATACATAAATGCCACAGACACATAACTGGGTGAACCTTTTTAGATTGTGACTCAGCTTTGCTAAAGTCTCCAATTAGAGGTGTCCAGGGTTCTTAAGCACACTCTTTTTTGCTTTGGACCTTGACTTTAACCGCTCAATCTCAAGTTTTCACTTGATACCTTCACGCCACAAGCACATGGTTAGGGACAGCTTGGTTTAGCCGCTTAGGCCAGGATTTTATTCCTTTAGGTCCTCCTATCCACTGATGCTCAAAGCCTTGGATCCTTTTTATTTACCCTTGCCTTTTGGTTTTAAGGGTTATTGGCTTTTTGCTCTTGCCTTTTGGTTTTAAGAGCTTTTGGCTTTTTCTGCTTGCTTTTTCTTTCTCTTTCTCTTTTTTTTTTCGCTATTTTTTTCTTTTTTCTTTTTTTTTCTGCAAGTTTTTTTGTATTCACTGTTTTTTCTTGCTTCAAGAATTATTTTTTTGATTTTTCAGATTATCAAATAACATTTCTCCTTTTTCCTTATTCTTCAAGAGCCAACATATTTAACATTCATAAACAACAACTTCAAAAGACATATACACTGTTCAAGCATTCATTCAGAAAACAAAAAGTATTGTCACCACATCAAAATAATTAAGCTAGTTTCAAGGATGAATTCGAAACCATGTACTTCTTGTTCTTTTGTTTTTAAAACAGTTTTCATTTAAGAGAGGTGATGGATTCATATTCACTACTTTAAGGCATAGACACTTAGACACTAATGATCATGTAATAAAGACACAATCATAGATAAACATTTAATATAAGAAAACAAAAAACAGAAAATTTAAGAACAAGGAATGAGTCCACCTTAGTGATGGTGGCGTTTCCTTCTTGAGGAACCAATGATGTCCTTGAGCTCTTCTATGTATCTTCCTTGTCTTTGTTGCTCCTCCCTCATTGCTCTTTGATCTTTTCTAATTTCATGAAGGATGATGGAGTGCTCTTGATGTTCCACCCTTAGTTGCTCCTAATAATTGTGTGGAGGAAAATGTATCCCCTCGAGCAATCAACCTTTCTTACAAAAGTTTTGGTTATCACAAGTAACAAACCCCTTTTAAAATTGATAACCAAAGTATTTAAACCTCGGGTCGTCTTCTCAAGGAACTGCAGGGAAGTATGTTCTTATTATTGGTTATGAGTTTTGTAAATTGGGGAGGTTTGAAAGTAAGGAACAAGTAATTTAAATGACAAGAAAAATAAATAAATAACTATAAAATAAACTCTTGGCAAGGTATGAAAATTCGGAAGTCCTATCCTAGTTACTCCTATGAGAATGGAAGTTAATCCCACTTAGTTTTTTTTAGTTTCCCTCGGTATCCCCCAACCCGCCAGGTCAAGGACTAATCCGTCGCGGATACCGCTGGCCAATAGGTTGCTGCATGCACAAGGTGGGATTCGAACCCCCGACACTTGCTTAAGCGGACGAGTGAACTAATTAGTTAGACTCCCAAGTCCTAGCCAACTCCTAAGGAAAGACTAGAGTTAGTGGAATACCAGTCAATTTAGCCGACATAACAACCAATCACGATAGTTGATAACTCAAGAGCTTCCAGTTAATCAATTAAAGCCAATAACATAAAAAACTAAATAAGAATCTTTAAATCTGAAATACCTCAATTGCATTAATAAGAGAAAATCAATTTAAACATAAAGAGTTCATAAGCCAATTTGGCAACATAAGTAATTAAATGAGAGTATTAAAGCATCTGAAAGTAAAAGAGAAATATAAAGTAAAAGGAATATTGAACCTGATGAAGAGTTGAAATCCTAAATCCTTTAAGAGGAGTCCTAGTCCTAAAACCTAAGAGAGAGGAGAGAACCTCTCTCTCTCTCTCTCTCTAAAAACTACATCTAAACTATGAAAAGTAAATAATTGAAGGCTCCCTCATGAATGGATGCATTCCCCCACTTTATAGCCTCTAATCTGTGTTTTCTGGGCTGAAAACTGGGTTAGAAACAGCCCAGGGCAATTTCTGTTATATTCAGGTCGCGGCAAAGTGACGCGGAGGCGTCGTCCACGCGTTTGCGTGGATTGCGTTTCTGCCAGGTCACGCGTCCACGTGATCCACGCTTTTGCGTCACCTGGCTTCGGGGAAGCTATGGCAAATTATATATCGTTGCGAAGCCTCGGATGTTAGCTTTCCAACGCAACTGGAACCATCTCATTTGGACCTCTGTATCTCAAGTTATGACTATTTGAGTGCGAAGAGGTCAGGCTGGACAGCTTAGCAATTTCTTCAACTTCTTGTATTCCTTCCACTTTTGTATGCTTTCTTTCCATCCTCTGAGCCATTCCTGCCCTGTAAACTCTAAAATCACTTAACACACATATCAAGGCATCTAATGGTAATGAGAGAGGATTAATATTAACAAATATAAGGCTAAAGAAGTATGTTTTTAATCATAGCACAAAATCAGGAAGGAGAATGTAAAACCATGTAAATAGTATGAATAAGTGTATGAATGATTGATAAAATCCACTCAATTTAGCACAAGATAAACCATAAAATAATGGTTTATCAATGGCCATAAACA
>NC_029785.2:53245224-53250604 GCF_000816755.2 Arachis ipaensis | reverse complement strand
AAAATGAAATTAAAAAATAAATAAATAAATTCTTAAACTTTATTATATACTAAAGATAAATGTGTCATTTTCTAAAGTGATTGTTTTCTCTTCTCTCCTTTTCTTTTTCTATTTTGTCTCTATTCAAACAATAAAGAAACATAATGAGTGACAACAAAGAACTTATTTGTGAAAGCAGAATTAATTAAATACTGATTTATATATTCTTCTGTAGTGCAAAAACAGGAGATTGGAATTGATTGATTATTCTCACATGGGGGCTTAGGATGTCAATTAACATTCCAAAGGAGAAACTGAAGTCTTTAAGAAAAGGCACTCTTTTGTGTTAATTTTGTGTTACCAATCTCGTTTTATAATTTTCAATAAAATTATAAAAGATATTCCATTTTAGCACTTGTTTTCAGAACAGACAAAGTGCCTATGATTTGTTCAAACTTTAATGTAGGTGAACCATGTGACTCATGCTATTGTCTGCGTTGAACGTTTCTAGTCTTTTCATTTTATTTTCTCCTTTAAAGAAAATAACCAAAGGAGACACATCTTTGGTAAATCAATGCATCATAATGCATGGATTCAACTAGATAGAACTTTGAGGAGGAGGAAGAAGGGTGTGGGCGTTCTTGGGCCCAACATGATTCACTTTCAGCTTTGCTATGATATCAGCTCACAAGAATTTCTTCAATGAGTATGAGACAAGCAAACCACTTAAAAAGATTCTTCCTAACTCTAATAACCATGTATAACTGCACAAATCTAAGAAAACTACTTGATTTGAAGACATCTGATATACGAGCCTCAACCTATCATTTTGAAGCAACTCCATGATATTGTAAGGCATCCTTTCATTCAACTACTCCTTCACCAATGATAATTCCTTACAGGAATGTGTTCAAATCTATCAAATGAGTTTCTCCAAAAGAATAAAGAATCTCTAAACCAACTAAAGTTGTAGAAGTAATAATTGATACCAATATCAACGATGTCATTTTGTCGCTTCAGAAATTCTCTGTAACCGTTCCACAACTACAGGAATATCCTTTTCAGACAACAAGGTAAAACAAAAACCAAACCATCCAGGTTCAATGCAGTGGCATGAGGTTCCAGGGGTAACATTGATCTTAGCTACATTCAAAAGTCTATCCCAGAGCTCAAGCTCCCCTTTTTCACTGTAAGAGCGCATCAACGCACTCATGTCAGCCCAGCAGTGAAATCCCCCGTCACTCCTAGCACACTCAATCCCTAACTGCTTCAGTCTTGCCACAAATGCATGGCACATTTTCTGAAGCCTTAATCTGTTAATCTCAATGAAATTTTGCATAAATCTTGCATCTGAGAGCATGGAGGTAAGCAATTGTTGGGTTGGAGCAGATATTGAAGATAACCTTGCCAGTTTTTTTGCAGCAGCTAGGACATTCTTGTTACAGGAGTAGATAACACATGCTTTATAACTTGGAACAGATATGTCATCTGATAAGCCATACACTATATGGACTCTTTCTCTGTCATGATCTTCTACTTCCAAGATTTCAGCCATGCTCACAAACTCCTCTTTTCCATACGTAGACCCAGCATATATTTCATTAGAGATTATGTGGATGTTCTTCTCTCTAGCAAAGTCCAGTAGACTGCGTAGCGTTTCATGACTTAATAGATTGCCAACAGGATTTGAGGGATTTGTTATTATGATTCCACGAACTTTTTGACCTCGTTTCTTTGCCTGATTGAAGGCTTGGTCAAGTGCAGCTATATTTAAGTTGAAGTTATCAGCACTGCGGCAGGGAACAGGTACTATCTCCACACCAGTTCGCCATTTTGCAGCCCCATCAAAGCTGCATAATGTGTCAAGAATGAAATACTTATTTCTAGGGTAAAAAAATAGGTAATGAAGTGGGAACTTAAGGTTATTGAAAAAAAAAAGCAAAAGAACAGGAATTAAGTTAATGAAGCAAAAATTATTGTTACCTAGGGCTATGAGGAGTGGGAACTAGAAATGCATTTCCATAATCTGCTAAGCAGAAGCTAAGAATCTCGATTGCAGGGTCAACACCAGAAGTTAATACCATCTGTGAGGGGTTGAAGAATACTGAATTATCGACAGCTTGGGACATGAAACTTGCCACAGCCTGCAGGAATGAAGAATTATGCACAAACATTCCAAGAAAAAAAAAGATACAAGTACGAGAAAATGAATAAATATGCTATCAGCATCAATGGGAGAAAGAGCTACAAGCTGACTACCATTTTAAAGAAAACATCAAAAGGTTTAATCAAAGATAGGCTAAAGAAATAGACATTTATTCGTCAAATCAAAATTGTATTAAGATGCTTGTTGCAAACAAAGTAGATAAAGTATCTTCGTTTGGGAAGTTTACAATCATTTGTTCGGTCTCTATTTTCACATGTATTTGCCTTCCCATTTACATTTGAAGATGTATCATATGTTTAATTATGTATTCATGAACCACAGTTCAACATGGATGGACTCAGGATTGCTCCCCCTTTTTTTTTTTCATGGAGTTCCATATAGTGGTTAAAAATGGCATTTGTAACATACTGCATCAACCTATTTACAGTGTTTTGAGATTGCGGTTATGGCGTGGCGGGTTTTGACCTTGCCGCCATATAGTGGTCGCTGCAGCGGTTATGGCGTGGCGGGTTTTGACCTTGCCGCCATATAGTAGTTGCCGCCACGTGGTTTTCACGGCGAGCGAAATGGTGGCCGCAATTGCGGTGGCGCCATGGCGGAACGCAATGTAAATGGCGGAAATTGCGGGGTTTTTCGGATTTTTAAAAAAAATCTGAGGGTGTTTTGGCTAATTTAGGAAACTTAAGTGATCCCTCTAACCCACTAACCCTAATAATAAGCCTCTTATTCAAAAGCTCCCTCCTCTGCCTCATCTTCACAAAGACTTCTCTCCCTCTCTGCGCCACCCATCACTGCCGCTTGTCGCCGCCATCTGTCGCGCCGCTCGTTGCCGCTGCCGCTCGTCGCATCATCACTGCTGCTCATCACCACAGCCACTCCTTGCTGCCACTGCTGACCACGGTTCCTCTCTGGTTCGTACATCTTGTTTCAACTTCTCTAGTCCTAGTTTTTTCTTTTCTCTCTTCCCTGCTGTCCCTCCTTTATAGATGTTATCAATAATCAGTATTAAATCTCTCTTCTAATTTTTTTTCTATTTAGTTTACCATGTCCACTTCTAGATAATAATGGTATTAATTTGGATGAAGTTGATGAGAGTTAAAATTTAGATAATTTATAATTTTTATGTGTATGTCTTTTGTTTTATAATTTTTTTATGACTTTTAAGTTATGATTTAAATTTGATGTTATGTTTATTTGCTAAATTTACTACTATATTTACTATATTAATTGGATATTTAAAAAGATTTTATAGCTTATTATATTTATAATTTTTTTGTATATGTATTTTTTAAGTAATCCGTTATTTCCGCTATTTTTCATAAGGCTATCCGCTATAATTTTAGCGGCGGATTTTTGGCTTACGGCGCCGCCATCCACAATAAAAAACTATGCCTATTTATAATTATTAAAAGAGAATCCAAGTATTGATACAATGAGAGATATCAATGTGAATTATTATTTCTTCCTCCAAGACCTATATTATTTCTTCTTTATAAACCCCGTTTAGAGCCATAGTCCTTGCCATGAATCAACATTACTTATCATCGTTCTTATCCCTTTCTTTCCTATATTTCGATGTAAACGCCTCTGCATTGATGCCTCTGCCTGTACTGTACCTAAAGCGATCCATGCCTTCTTGATTCCAACAAGGCCTTGCATTGAAGGGCCCGCAATCCATGAAACAAGGGTAACCTGATTTAATCAGGATTTCAGATTTGTTGATCACCGATGCCATTATGGTCTTTCTTTTCCTTTGGCTTCTTTCTTTCATTGTGTTTGCCAAAATTTATTATTTCTTTCTTCTTTAACTTAGATCTATCTTACAGTATTAAAAGCAAAGGCAAGCATTCTTTATGTAATAATTTGTTAAAGGAACTTACTTGCAAAGTGAGATGTCTCTGTAGACGGCATTTAGTTTACAAGAAATATACCCAACCACTAATTATGTGATTCTATTAGCATCTCCATGTGACGGTGATTGTCATATTAGCTTATTAATAAGGTATGTGCTCCTAGACCAGCAAAAGTGTTATTGTTGAAATTAAATTAGATCTTTCTCTGCAACTTTAGATTTGTTTTCCTAGCTAGCAAACTCAACTTCTTTAAATAAATGAATAATTCTGAGTCAGCCAATTAGTCTAATTTCGAAAGTATTCATTTAGTATTATTTTTGCTTCTAAAGTTTTGTCCCCTCAAGGCCTCAATACTAAGGGACTTTTTAGACCATTCCCAAAGAAATGGAAAAAACAAAACAAGACAGCAGAAAGGTAAGACTAGCGAAAAGCAATGAAATTAACTCATAGTCCACTTTTGCTTGAAAGCAAAGAAAAAATAATCTATAAAATATACTATCACACACTAGAATGTATTTCATTTGAGCTGATCTCTTTGATATGATCACTACTCAAGACAAAAAATATATGATGTCTAAGAGGTAACAGGTAAGAACACTTGACTTAACCACGAAAAACAAAATCCTTAACAACACCTCGTGTAAGAAAGCAATGAACTAATTTGTTAACTACCAGTACACGTTCTCTTTGTATTTTTTTAATTAAAAGATATTCTAAACAAATAATTAATAAATAGCAACTGTATTTTTATCCAAGTGAACAAGTGTTAGAATTATTTGGTGTAGCAATACTGTTTTCGTTAAAGATAAACGTTGGCGCTCTCATTCTCAATTTCACTTATTAAACTTCTAATCACTTTAGTTGCAATGTTACAATAATAATCAAACAAACATAAAAATAATCTAGTGCTAGGGAGCCAATGTCCTAAGTGTACAATATGTACAATGGACATTACCTATACTATGCAGAATAACCATCTCATGTTATAAAAAGCTAATTTTGGATTCACCAAGGTTCGAACTCCTGACCTTCCGGATCTAGAACTCTTATACCATGTCCTGAAACCACTCATCCCAAAAACGTAACCTGACAGGACAATGTAACACTAATAATAATATCTCTAATACTTTTTAAACCTTCATTGTACACATTGTACGCTTAGGACATTGGCTCCCTATACTTTCTCAAAATAATCAAGTCAACATACAATCAATTTAGTTCATTTTCAACGAGAAATAAGCAGAGAAATGGTCGAATTAATTACCACTTTCAACTTCATGACTCCATCAAACGGTTGGCATCCAGAAATCCCGGTAATTCCAATCCCCGTAAAATCTCCTCCTTCCTCCAATACAGCGCCACTTAAATTCTTCTCCATCCA
>NC_029785.2:53241082-53245039 GCF_000816755.2 Arachis ipaensis | reverse complement strand
AAACAGTGAGAACGCCAAAAAAATGAAAAAGAAACTGACCTTGTTATCTCCAACGGCGAGATGAATTACACCCTCGGGATTATCAACGTCATGGTAAGGATTCTCCGCGGCTTTGTATAAACCGGTGTAGTAAGGCGAGTCGGCAGCAAGTGAAGCGGCCCGACCGGAAAGGAAAGCGGAAGGTGTGGGAGAGGAAAGATGAGTTCGGGAGAGTGAGCGCGGGTGGACGGAAAGTTCTGGAAGGTTGTTGTGAGAGGGTGAGGGAGTTGAATTGGAGTGAGGCGAAGTAGGAGGAGAGTTAAAACGGTGTTGTGTTCGTGTTTTGACGTAGAGCCGAAATAGGTAGTAGAGTGCACAGGGGATTACAGAGCCCAAGAAGAGGCCCCCTCTGCCTTGAACAACTCCTTGAAGAGGGACTATCACTCTCATGGCAGTTCCTCCTCCGCCACTTGTTGAGGAGGACGACGACGAAGGTGACGGAGGTGGCTTCTTGTTCTCCTTCCTCGTCATTCTACACGCTTGAGAGTTGAGACGTGGCTTATTGGGTTGGGTTTGGTTGGGTTAGGAGAGACGGAAACGCAAGAGGGGGGGAGTGTGGAATGTGAGAAGGGAAGGGGTTTTGTGATTTGGATTTTAGTAGTAGTAGTATCCTGCTGGTCATGGTGTTGAATATTTTGCGCTCTGGCTGGCTTTGGTTTGATTCAGATCTTTTGAATGAGGACAAAGTGGGACTCAATTTCAGGCTTATGTCCAAGTGGGACTCATTTTTTGCCGCTCATTTTTGCCTTCCTATTGCTTTGCTTGGTCACTTGCCTCTTCCCCCCTCTCTTTCAAATAACTGAATATTCTGTCCATACAGCTCCATACCCTGACGCGCACCCTCCCTACCCTATTTCCAAGCTATATTCATTAATCATTGCTTCCTTCTTCCCAAAATTCCGCAATAATTTTATTTTAGGATAGACTACTAAAATCACACTTAATTTTTAAAAACATTAAAAAAATCATTTTCACTTTTTTTTTGTTTGAATGACATTTACTTTTGATCAAAACAAAAACATCCTTAAATGTTACAAAACGTGATAAAACTAAACTGTATAGAGAATACATACAAAAAACAAAATAAAAGTTCAATCTTTAAATTTTTTTATTTTTCAAGAGTATTCTTGATCATTGATAAAAAAAAACTCATTAAAAAATTATTTAACGTAAAATTATCTAATTTTAAAAGTAAAATTATTTTATTTTTTAATCATATTTTAAAAAATTATATCAAAATCTAATTTTTAAAACATCTTTTAAAAATATATCTTAAAATATTTTCTGGTTATTTTTATTATTAATAAAAATAAATAATATTTTTGTCAACGTATTAAAAATACAGAGCAATTTTGATAGGTTAACCTTTATTTTATTATCTAGTAATACTAGATATACAATCGTTTTTGGTAACCAAGTTATTACATGTCTGAAAAAAAAATGCATGCGTCCATCACTAATTATTTGTTTTTGTGCTTTTTCATCACAAATATTTTATAATAATAACATGTTTTTTCAACTTATCTTCTTGTTAACTTAATTATTCAGTAAATAACCATTTTTAATCATCAAAGATTTGATTGTTGACCAAATTAACCATAAAAACACTAAATTAACTTTATATTTATAAAAAATAATTTTTATTAGATAAAAATATCTAATAGTCAAATTTAAAATTAATTTTATTAAATTTTTTTAAAATTTGTAAATTACCCTTTTTATCGTGTTTAACCTGAATCATGTAATAAGTGTAAACAAAACAAAATCTTTATTCACTGACATTACATTATTGTTTTTAATTTTAAATTATATGTTTTGTTTCACCCATTTATATAGAGATTTTTTATTTAAATAAATAAAAAAAAATAATAATTACCAAAATAAATAATTTTAAAAATATTTATCGTTTTACATTTCCTAGTCATATCTCATTTACATTGAGAACGAGATGACAATTTATGTATCTCCTTTACAGCGTAAACGAAATATGACACGTCAGCCGAATTATGTCTATCGAGATAGACGTATATCGTTTACAGTATAAAAGACAATTCCAGCAGTTATAAAAGGATGTGTCACTTTTGGCATTCTTCACAAACTTTTCCTATCTTTTTTGTGTCTCATATTTCTCACAAACACAAGGTATTAATGGCCACTAATAGTCCATACATAGTTGTGCTTGTTTATCCCAATTGTCGTATAAGAAATGGCAATAACGGAGTGACATTTGAGTGTGAAAATCCGATATTGTTTCGCACTCAGCGTGTGGAGACGTTGTTGGATTTAAAGAGTTTGATATTGAGCAAGCTCGGTGGTACACAAGCGAGGAAAATCGAAAAGGTGGCATATCGTGACCTACGTCTCTGTGTCATACCACCTACCGAAGTCACGAAGGCACCCCCAACGGGGTTCCCGTGTGCGCGTAGGCCTAGGTGGTACACCACGTCTTGTAGAGTGATAGTGACCTCACCCCACGGGAGATGAAACGTGTGCGTCTTCAGACGCCATTGCTCAACGAGTGCCGAAATTAGGGAATTGTCAAAAGTAAAGTCCTTAAGGGCCGCCGTGTCGCCGAATCCGGCCTCAGCCAGATACGGGACGATGGCGTTCAGTAGAGGAAGGGTATGGTTGACTCGCCGGGGCAGTAGAAGGCGAGGCCTCTGTGGAATAAAAAAAAGTTTAACTTATAAAGAGATAATCATAAATTTTTGTACTCTATTTAACAACATAGAGCTACTTCTACTTAAGAACATACTTCCATGTCTCTAGTCTACACATGTCTCTAAATTACATATGTCATTAAGTAAATCCTAATTAAGTTATTACAATCTTACACAAGAAAATACAGTTCTAATTTCATCATACAGTCCAATCCCTAAAGCATTTTACTCAATGCTTGTCACTACGGGGCTACCCTAACAATGTCCACATACTTAGATTAACCGAACAGAACGCAACTAATCTCGAAGTCGGCCACCCTAGCGTAATGCGACGTCTCGTTCAGTCTGTTGATGTCCCCGTCGTTCCCCACCTGGCATGCCATCACCGTATCACTCTCAAATATGGTAGAAAATGGTAAAAAGAGGAGAGAAAGAGGTTGATCAAGTCAAAATGGGGCCCAGAGACACGCTGTAAACGACTTATACTTATAGGCGCAGTACGATATTATCTTGTTTACAGTGTAAATGAGATAGACATGGTTCGGATGACGTGTCATATCTCGTTTACACTGTAAACGAGATACATGAATTGTCATCTCGTTCACAGTGTAAACGAGATATGACTAGAAAATGCAAAACAGTAAATATTTTTAAAATTATTTATTTTAGTAACTAATGCATTTATTTTATTTATTTAAATAAAAAACCCAAACATTTCTACCCATCAGCACCCACATATTGCACATTAGACTTCTTTCTAGGAGTCCCACCACCATTCTTCGATGACTCTTTTTTAGACCTCTTCACACCCGTATTCCTTACAGCCTTATTTTTTGCATTTCACAAAAATTTTATGACAGACCATAACAATAATAATTGGATCCCAGCAAACAAAACCAACAATACTTAGAAAAAGCTTTCAATTTTAAATTATATGTTTTGTTTCACCCATTTATATAGTTATTAGAAATCAAAAAAATTTTATGACAGAACATAACAATAATAATTGGATCCCAGCAAACAAAACCAACAACACTTAGAAAAAGCTCTTTTTTGTCAAAGACTAGTGGCAAATTCCCCACATCATGCGACAGTACAATGGCGGGGAGAGAGAGAGCAGTGATGGCCATGGTTTTCTCCGTCGTCGCCCTCTCCTCTTCCTTTTCTCCATATTTTTTCCTTTGCTTTTGTTCCTCTCGGTTCTTTCTCTCTCTTCTTTGCGATGAAGACAGTGACCCATTTTGTCGGTCCTTCTCCT
>NC_029785.2:53231258-53240850 GCF_000816755.2 Arachis ipaensis | reverse complement strand
AGATCTATTTTTTTTATCATGATATTATTATTTTTTTAAGCCATGTTTTATAATTTTATATTATTACTGATTTTTTTTGCTTATTAATGCTTCTTATTTCTTGGAAAATAAAAATTTCTTTCTTTATTTCCTAAAAGAAAAAGAACTTGACAATTTTTATTTTTTGATGTTAAATTAAGAGGTTGAAAACGATATAGTGCAAGATAATTTTGATATTTAATATATTTTTTAAATAAAATTAATACAAATTTAATTATTAGATATTTTTGTCAAATATAATTATTTTTTCATGGATATAAAGTTAGTTTAATTTTTTTATAGTTAGTTTTATCAGCGATCAAATTTTTAATTATTAGAAATAGTTGTTTACTCTTCGATTATTATTATATGATCATTTCATAAAATTAAAATTAACGTCACTTCTACTTCATTTTCAATATTTTTTACTTTATTTATTTTAAATTAATTACAAACCAAAATAAAATTAATTATAAATGAACTAAAATACCTTATTTAATAATTAACTATGCTTTATATTTTATGAAACTTAAAGATAGAAAATTTTAGACAAATATGATATAAAAATGTAAAAATAACACACACACGTGTTATGAATAAAATAAATGTCACAAGTATTTTAAAAATAGAATAATGTTTCCTTTCTCTTTTAGTTGTTTCTTTTTCCCTAACCCAACCCAAGGCATTTAGCCCTCTAAAGTCTAACGGGATCTTTTGAAATTAGTTTTGTCACTTGATTAGAATCCTTTAGCCTAATGCATTTTTATCCTTGATTAAATTAATGTTAAATTTATTCAAATATTGGCAATCTAATTCACTGTTTTTGATCTTTTATTTCAAGTCTCCTTTCAACTACCAACATTATACACGAAAAAATAGCAATCAACCCATGCCGTGACATCTTTGCATCTCTCTGGAGTGAATATAAAATCCCTTAGGAAATAACCCTCGCCGTTAAAACTTGCAAGTTGCAACTTCTGTATCGATGATTCTACCCGGTGTCCCCCACCAACCATTGACGAACGAAACCATGTCCAGCGTAGCAAAAACGACATCATGTGTCCCCATAAAAATATCAGTCGTCTCGTACATCAATGATCAACCATATGAATTATTAAAAGCAGATACTCACCTTATGTCACTTCCTATAGTGTGCTCTAACATCATATCTATATATCATCATTTATATAAATATTTAGTCATTTAAGTTTTTTAGCCTTAACCCAATAACACTAGAGTTGAACTAGGTCCATCAATATTTAAACAATTATATACATTAAAAATCATCAATCAATTAGTTACTGTATATAATATTCAAATTCAAGTTTCAATTAGTATTCAATTAGTGTGGATTTTATTCTTTTGGATACTCTGCTAGGATTTTCCCTAGAGAATGATATTATTTTATTGAATTGTGGGAGTACATGTGTTACACGCTACACGTACCAACGTCTGTATGGTTGACCCAGGTCAGACTCAGAGACGACGTAGGGATGACCCAGGGTAGAGGAGATGGAGGAAATAGTGTTTGACATTAGTAATATTAAATCAGGGTGGAGAATTGTGAGAGGAGCTTCGTTGGAAGACTCATGGCAGATACCACATTTTTCATTAGGACAATAAAAATTGCACTAGGGGCGATTTGGGGGAGACTAAAAGATTTTTGGGCTATTGACCATGGTGATAATACATATCAATTCTTTTTCGATAAAAAAACGAATATTATTAGCATTGAAAGAGGTTCGCCGTGGTTGTTCAAGAACTATATCATTCATCTAAAGCGATTGAGGCAAGGGATGATAATCGGAGAAGATGACTATTCAATGATTCTTATTTGGGTTTAGATCTAAGGCCTGGAAAAGCAATGCAAAACCCTAGAGTTTGGATGCAAAATAGGAGATAGTCTGAGAGAAATATTGGAGGTTGACTTCTTCAATGTTCGGAGTATAGAACGGAGAATTGTTAAGGTCAGGGTTAACTTGGCTACGTCTAACATCTTGCGCAGTAAACTGCATTTTGTCAGACCAGATGGCAAAATATTCGAAGTAAGATTCAAGTATGAGAGAATTGGTAACTATTGCAAATATTGTGTTCATTTTGGACATGAGGAACTGGCATGTGAGTGGTTGCTAGAAGATATTGTGGTAGGAGAAAAAGGGGAGAACCGCATCCAAGAAGAGCTCAAACCTAATCAATTTGGTTAGAGGGTAGGAGAGAAAAAGGCTGAAGATATAACCAAACCTGCTAGAGACACCTACCATCTGAGAAAACTAATTCCGATTAGCCTTCTTAAAGGGTTTTCCAAACACTCTATGAGGGAGAAAAATACCAGCAAGATGATTAATCAAACTACTCTTCTCAAAGTAACCAGAACTAGCAAGGAGGGTGGTCAAAGGAATAATAAAACTCAGGAAGTATGAGAATTGAGGATCTCTGTACCGAAGGAACCAGTTGAGAATGCAATTGCGGCATGCACCATTAATAGAAACTCAGTTGAATCCAAAGCAATGGATGATCCAATCCTAAACTTGGAAGAGACTAAGTTTCAATTGCCTTTACATGACACCACAAACTCTGAATTGCTGATAAAGAAGGGGATATGAGGATAATAAGTTGGTAGTGAAGAGACAAAAATTAAAATATATAGCCAAAAAGCCTAAAAATATTTGTGTGGAGAGCTTGAGACTTGCTGATGTGGTGGAGGGTGCCTACCAAAAAATGGCATCCAACCCCCAATGAAGATGATGGCGTGAAACTGCCAGGGTTTGAAAAAAATCTCTAACAATTCACAACATAAAAAGGATTCAAAAATTCCATTCTCATGAGGTAGTATTCCTCTGAGAAATAAAAAATACTACCTTGTTTATTGAACAATAGAGAAAGAGGTGTGTCTTTCAGTACGGGTTTTGTGTTGCACCAAATGGGATGGCAGGAGGACTGGTGGTATGGTGAAAAGAATGGATGAAAATTGATATCAAATCAGTGCCAAATTTTTACATCTGGTTTTCATGGAAGAAGATCAAAATTCAGCAACAATTTCAAGCAGCAACAATTTCAGGTAATACTATAACTCTTATCAAGCTCTAGTGCAAACCATATGGAGATTGGTTATTTTAATACCGTAGTGACACACCACAAAAAGGAGGGAGGTAGAGACAAACCGTCGAGTTCTATTGAGAGTTTCAATCATTTTATTAATTCAGCACCCTTACTTGACATAAATATAGATGGTGGAACAGAAGCGATGGGGGTAGAGCCATTCGGGAAAGGTTATACAAGAGCTTGGTTTTGAATTCCTTAAAATCAGCTTATCCTTTTGATATTCTAACGAATTTGGTGGATGTAGGATCAGACCATAAACCACAACTATTTACAACGGGAACAGAGAAAACAAAGCGGAAGAGGCGGTTCAGGTTTCATGAACGATGGTGTGCAAAACCAGAGATAACCACCATTATTAATGAAGTTCGGAAGGAGCAAGTTCAGGGGTCCACTATGTACAAACTTTTTCAGAAGTTGAACTAATGCAAGCACCGTGTTGTAAAGTGGAAAAAATCAATTGTGACTAATTTGAGGAAGATAGCAGAGGATATTTCTAAAAAATTAGTAGAAAAGAAACAAAATCTCTCTGAAAGAGAATAACTTAAAGAGCAACTCTCTAACACTCTTGAACAGGAGGAACAGAATTGGTGAGAAAAATCCCAAGCTAATTGGTTGCAGTGTGGCAACCAAAATACACGCTTTTTCCACTCTAAATTCCAATGCCGTGATAGACACAATAAAATTTGGAGGCTAAAGGATGGGAATGGTGGTTCATATATAAAGAGCACGAGATTGATGAAAAATCTCAAGCTTACTTTGTTAATCTATTCACAGAAGGAAGCATTGACAACCCAAATTTTGTTCTAGAGGGGTTGGATTCGAAAGTCTCGATAGCTATGAACAGAAATCTGATCCGACCTGTTACAGATCTCGAAATCAGAAGGATTGTATTCTCCATAGTCCCCGAGGCAATACTTGGTAACGATGGATTCTAGGCTAAGTTCCTTCAATATTTCTAGGGTATAATTAGCCAAGATGTGAGATATGTAGTACAAAATTTTTTCTCATGTGGCAGGATGCTCAAAGGTTTTACCCACACACAAATTTGCCTAATACCCAAGGTAAATAATGCCTCATCTATGTAACAAATCCGGTCTATCTCGCTTAGAACTACATTTTATAAAATAATATCAAAATTGCTTATGCATCGAATGCAACCTCTTATGAATAGAATAATTAGTGAGAATCAGAGTACGTTTATCAAAGGCAGACTGATTAGTGATAATGTTCTTATAGCTCATGAGTATATGTATTTTCTAAGAATAGAAAGGTTGGAGATTGTGAAATGGCTCTGAAACTAGACATAAGCAAAGCCTATGATAGAGCCGAATGGAGTTATCTCTGGTTTATTATGGAGAAGTTGGGCTTTAGAAGGAAGTGGATCAGTTGGATCAAGGAGTTGTTGCCACGGTCTCATATTCTGTTATTGTGAAAGGACAACTAACGGGTTTCTTTAAACCTAGTAAAGGGCTCTGCAAGGAGATTCTCCTTATCTATTCTTCATTTGTGCAGAAGGGTTATCTCATCTATTCCACAAAAGAGAACAGAATAACATGGTTCATAATTTAAGACTGAACACAAGATGCCCCTCAACCAACCATCTACTATTTACAGATGACTCTATTATTTATTAAGGCAAGTCTAAGGTGTAGCCAGAATCTCATGCAAATTCTACAAACCTATGGTGTTATAAGCAGTCAACAGCTAAACTTAGCCAAATCCTCTGTATTTTTTAGTAAGAATACCCCCTAGATCTTAGAGACCAACTATTAGAATTACTCGGTATTTTCATTGTCGGTGGTCAGGAGAGATATCTTGGAATATGGTGCACGAAATTGTGATCATCAATGGCGCCAACAACTTGGTACGCACAATTGTAATCTCAACTCTTTGTCACAACTCCACACAACTAACCAGCAAGTGCACTGGGTCGTCCAAGTAATAAACCTTACGTGAGTAAGGGTCGATCCCATGAGAGATATACATTCAAGCTTGTTTGCATGTAGAACGGAAGTGGTTGTCAGGCACGCGTTCATAGGTTGAGAATGGTGATAAGTGTCACGGATCATCACATTTAGCAAGTTGAAGTTCGAATGAATATCTTGGAATAAGAATAAGCTTGAATTGAATAGAAAAACAATAGTACTTTGCAATAATTCATGAGGAATAGCAGAGCTCCACACCTTAATCTATGGGGTGTAGAAACTCCACCGTTGAAAATACATAAGAACAAGAAGTCTAGGCATGGCCGTGAGGCCAGCCTCAAATGTGAACATATAAGTTCCAAAGATGAAAAGTGTATATCTCTCTCCAAATACAATAGCAAAAGGTCATATTTATAGAGAATTAGCAGCCTAGGGTTTACAGAAATAGGTAATTAATGCAGAAATCTTCTTCCAGGCCCACTTGGTGTGTGCTTGGGTTGAGCATTGAAGCTTTCATATGTAGAGACTTTTCTTGGAGTTAAACGCCAGCTTTTGTGCCAGTTTGGGCGTTTAACTCCAGCTTTCATGCCAGTTCTGGCGTTTTGACGCCAGAATTTTTATGCTGACTTGGAACGCCAGTTTGGGCCATCAAATCTCGGGCAAAATATAGACTATTATATATTGCTAGAAAGCCCAGGATGTCTACTTTCCAACGCAATTAAGAGCACGCCAATTGGGCTTCTGTAGCTCCAGAAAATCCACTTCGAGTGCAGAGAGGTTAGAATTCAACAGCATCTGTAGTCCTTTTTCAGCCTCTGAATCAGATTTTTGCTCAGGTCCCTCAATTTCAGCCAAAAAATACCTGAAATCACAGAAAAATATACAAACTCATAGTAAAGTCCAGAAATATAATTTTTATTTAAAAACTAATAAAAACATAATAAAAATTAACCAAAATATACTAAAAACTACCTAAAAATAATGCCAAAAAGCGTATAAAGTATCCGCTCATCAGAATACCAGCGGTGATAACTAGGTCGAAGAAGCAAGAATTTACTTACATCAAAGATAAGGTTTCTAAGAAGGTTCAATACTGGAAAAGATCACTGCTAGCTGGTAGTGGTCGGAAAGTCCTAATTAAAGTAGTAGTTATTGCTATCCCTATATATTCCGTCAGCTATTTCAAGTTTTCAAACACCTTACTTGATGAGCTCAATAATCTCATGATGCAATTTTAGTGGGGGCAGTGAAATACTAAAAAAAATACATTGGATTGGATGGAATACAATGAGTAGACCGAAGAAATTAGGAGGACTTGGTTTCAAAGACCTCAAAGCCTTCAATCTTGCTATGTTAGCAAAACAAGGTTGGAGGCTTATTGATAAACCACAATTTTATGTTTATCTTGTATTAAATTTAGTGGATTTTATTAACTTTTTCCACATTTATTTACTAAAATAGCATAATTTTGTGAATTTATCCAAAATTGTGCTTAAGATTGAAAACATGCTCTTTAGGTCCTTAATTTGCTAAATTTAATTTAATTTAATTCCACTCGATGCCTTGATGTGTTTGTTAAGTGGTTTCAGGCTTAGAAAGCAAAGATTGGGTTGAAGAAGTGAAAAAAAAAGCATGCAAAGTGGAGAATTCATGAAGAAATGAGATTTTGGAGTAATTCATGGTCATGCGTACGCATGCTTTGCACATACGCATGCTTTGGGATTTTGTCATGTCGCACGTATGCATGCTGGTGTGGAATTTATAACCCACAAACTAACCGGCAAGTGCACCGGGTCGTATCAAATAGTACCTCAAGTGAATGAGGATTGATCCCACGAGGATTGATAGACTAAGCAATAATGATTGAATGATTTACTTAGTTAGACAAACAGAAAATGGTGTTTGAGAGTTCAAAAGCATTAACAAGAAATTCAGAATATCAGAAAGCAAGCAGTAAATTGGTGTAAATAATATGGGAGAAAATAGTTAAGGTTTCAGAGATATTTATTTTCCGGATTAACTTTTCTTGCCAACTATTTTAATCATGCAAGATTCAACTCATGGCAAACTATATGTGACTAAACCCTAATTCCTTAGACATTTTTAGTCTCCTCTAACCTTCATCAACCGCCAATTCCCAGGTCACTTGATTCCAATTAGAGGGTTAAGTTCAAATCTAGTTTATGTGCCACAGAAACCCTAATTATCCAAATATAAGAGGATTATATATCACGTATCCCGTTAAGTCCAGATAATTAGAAGTTTAGGAGAATTTGTTTTCAAGCTGTTGTTCAGGTAAAGAGCTTTTCCAAGTTTTACAAGAATTCAAATAGAATAAGGGTTATACTTCTGTTCTACCCAGATTCATAAGATAAAGAATGAAAATATTTCTTGAAATTGAAATCAATACATGAATTAAAATAGAAAAGTAATATTATTAATACATAGAATAAACAGAGCTCCTAACCTTAACAGTGGAAGTTTAGTCACTCATGGTTCAGAGAGAAAACAAGGATTATATAAAACTGTAAGGTGCGAAATGAGGTAATGAGAGAAGAGAGAAGATCCCGAAGGGCTGATTCTTTTCCCTTTTATATATAATCCTACTTAATGTAAAATATATTTTCTAAAACTAAATAATATCTTTTTCTATTTTTAAATAAAATAAAGTTTAATCCAAAATTGATGAAGATCTTCGCATGCTGCTTGATTGAGCGCTGGGATCACTTGATGATTTAAGGCTGGCGCCTAACTTGGAAATTCGGAAGTTAGGCGCCACTATGGCAGCCTTGCTTGGACGTGTTGATTGTGTCTTAGCGCCTAACTTGATAAAAGCCAAGTTAGGCGCCACCTATGCAGCTTGCTTTTGGCGTGTGAGCTTTCCTTTGGCGCCTAACTTGGAGAATCCCAAGTTAGGCGCCAGTATGGCAGAATAGACTGGAGAAAAAGTGTATACTATTATACATCGTTGGAAAGCTCTGAAAGTTAGCTTTCCAATGCCACTGAAGTCACTTCAATTCGACCTTTGTAGCTCAAGTTATTCCTATTGGAGTGTATAGAGGTTAGTATTGACAACATCATTCACTTTCTTCTCTTCTTCTACAAAAACTCCATCAAGTCCATCCGAATACTGCCTGAAATAAACAGAATTGCACAAGACTCAAAGTAGTATTCATAGTGGCTAAAAGATATTTAAATATTGAATAAACTTAATGATTCAATTGCAAATTCACTAGGAAAAGATAGAAAAGATGCTCACGCATCACAACACCAAACTTGAACTGTTGCTTGTCCTTAAGCAACCAAAACTAATATAGGATTAGGATGTGAAATTGCATGAGAAGTTAGTGTTCAATTAAGCTCCTGTCTCTTCTTAAAGTGGGGTTTATACACTACAATCCTGAATAGTTTTGGCATCTCACTATCCTTTGAATCAGAGGAATGTCATTGTCATTTGGAATGAGAATCCGGATAATATTATGAATTCTCTGGCCTTTATACTTTAGTTTAATCCTTGAACACAGCAAAAATTCTTTCATTCTCTTTTGTTTAGTGCTTTGCACCTTGAGCCTAGCCGTGACTTTAAATGCTTTGTCTCAAGCTTTACTTGACATAAAAACACCACAAGCACTTAACTAGAGAACTCTCTTTAGGTTCTGATTTTTCTTTCAGTTACTCCCAGACAGTGGTGCTCAAAGCCTTTTGGCATGCTCTGTTAAATGCACTTGATCTTAACTCTTAGTGCTCAGTCTCAAGGATTACATGACACATTTACACCACAAGCATATGACTAGGAAAACAACTCTTTGAGCTTTTAATCATGTCTGACCTCCCTAGTCATTGATGCTCAAAACCTTGGATCTTGCTTTTATTTTTCTTTTGCTGTTTCTTTTGTTTCAAGGATTAAGCTTTTGTTTACTTCAGAGAATTCATAATAGTTCTCTAAACTCTTGTTACTCACGCATTAACATCCTTTGATTCAAATTCAAATATGCACTGTTCATATCATGCATTCAGAATCACGGATAATACCACCACATTTAAGTAGATAAGACTACTCTTTAATATAAACTCAATTTCTCATGCAATACATCACTTCTTTTCTTTTTCTTTTTAGATTCAAGCTCAGTGAGAGGTACATGAGACATCTCTTCAATTAAAAGATAAATAACTGAAATTTCAAAATAACAGAATTAAACTAGAACCTAGGACTCAGAATTACTAAAGATCATGCAGACATTCAAGTAAAATAGCAGAAAAAAGGAATATAACATAATAAGAACGGGAGAAAATATAGAATGAAAGAAACCCAACCACCTCAGTTATCCTAGTGGTCGTCTCATTCTTCAGGCTGTGCTCTTTCGTGAAGATGATTCGCCTCCCTTTGGTGCCATTAAAATAAACAAAAAAGCCACAAGCGAAATGACAACACCAAACTTAAAAGTTTGCTTATCCTCAAGCAAAAAAAAAAATTAAAAATAGGAAGGGATATAAAAAGTGCACGGATGAATAAAAACAATAATTTTTACAAAAGAAGAAGACAACGA
>NC_029785.2:53220921-53231190 GCF_000816755.2 Arachis ipaensis | reverse complement strand
TATATTGATGGGAGGGAGGGGCATTAGTGGTTAAGGGAAGGTAATAAATGGGGAAGAAAATCATATGGGGAATGAATCAGGCATATTTGTGATTTGGTTGGAATGGGATAATGAAAGCAAGTTGGCGCCTAACTTCATGGATTTGAAGTTAGGCGTGGACCTCCCCTTAACAAAATCCTCCCTTGCGCTTAACTTGGGTTGGTGAGACGCCACCTCTATGTGTATGATTTTGTTTTTATTTTTTGTTTTTTGTTTTTATTTTATTTTATTTTATTTTATTTTTTTTTTTGTTGAATGGCGCTTAACTTCATTGGTAGCAAGTTAGGCGCCACCCTAGGAGTCTAGAGACATTTGGCCAAGTGCATCAAATGTGGCGCCTAACTTTAAATTCTCAAGTTAGGCGCCACCCAATCCGAATCCAACTCCTCCAGAGTGTTCGAAATTCTGTCTGATTACTCCTGTTACTTTTCTAAACACTCTGCATGATCAAAATATACGTAAAACAAAGGAAAAACAATAGAAATTCAAACAAAACCAGATAAGAAAAAATCAAAGTAAAAATCAAACTTAAGGATACGAAAACATCGGGTTGCCTCCTGACAAGCGCTTCTTTACCGTCACTAGCTTGACGGTCAGCTCCTCTAAGGAGGAGGATCATAGGGGCTCAGCTCTTTACCCCTCACTATGAACTTCTTTCTTGTGCTCTCATGGATCAACTCTATATACTCAAGAGACAGGATCATGTTCACTGTATGAGGCAGCATTGGACATGCAGTGTGATTCTTCCAGAAACTGTCTCTCAACAATTTCCTACCGGCAAGTGTACCGGATTATCGTCAAGTAAAAACTCACTGTAGAGTGAGGTCGAATCCCACAGGGATTGGTTGGTTGATCAATGTTAATTGGAGAATTGTTCTAGTTGAGCAAAATCAGAATTGAATTGAGATTGCAGAAAGTGAAATTGGCGGGAAACTTAAATTGCCAGAAATTAAATGACAGAAATTAAATTACTGGAAATTAAATGGGAATGGGGATTAAGCATGAAATTAAAGAACAAAATGTAATGAGAATGGGTAAGATCAGAGTAGGGGATTCATTGGGTTTTGGGAGATATTGAACTCTCCGGATCAAATCATTTTCATCTCTTCCTCAATCAATGCATTCATTGACATTGCTTGGCAATCTTAGATGATTGGATCCCAATGTCTTGGCTCACCAATCTCTCTAAGCATGAACAATTGCCCAATGTCTTGATTTAATTGCTCATTAGAAGAGTTGAAGTTCGGTCACTGACTATACCACACAAATTCATAGATCAAAGTATTGGTAGGATTACATGTCACTATATCCATCCAACACCAATCTAATCCAATGTGAGAAAGCAATTCTAGCATGAATTCTTCATCCCTCTCTCAAGGATCCGAAGAATTCCAATTATGGATAGCTTCTCTCTCAAGACAACTATCCAATTGAATTAAGACCGAAAGCTTTCTAACAAAAATTAAGAGAAAAGAAAGAAGAAGAAGATGAAAATTACTATTGATCCATTGAATTACAATAGAGCTCCCTAACCCAATGAAAGGGGTTAGTTGTTCATAGTTCAATTTAATTTACAGAGAAAGAAAAGTGCAGAAAGAAATAAAAAAAATACAAAAGAAAATAAAAGAAAAGTGCAGGAAATGAAATCAGGGAATTGAACTCCTAAAGCCCCCTTTCAGGGCCTCCCGAAAGGCTCCTTGCAATCTTCAACAATTCTTCTATTTATAAACATCTTCTCATCTTCAATTAGATCAAGTATTTGGATGTGGGCCTTGGCTGAAGCATTTAGGAGTGATCCTCCAGTGATGGGCATTGGCAACTAACTTTCATTTTAGGCATAGATGTAATTTGGAATTAAATTGGCCTTAACATTGGTGATCACGTTTGAGTGCAAACGTTGAATCAAACACTGCTTTGAAAATTCAGTTCTGCTTGCTGTCATTGGTGTTTGACTCAACGTTGGAGTGCCAACGTTCTTGCGTCGACGCGTGCGCGTGCACCACGCGTACGCTTGAAGGCTGTGTTTTTGCTCATTCACGCGTGCGCGTACACCACGCTTACGCGTGCATTGCCATTTTCCCCTTCCACACGTACGCGTCACAGACGCGTGTGCGTCAATTCAAGTTTCTAAATTCCAAATTCTGGGCTTCTCATCGTGGACGTTGGAGGCAACGTTGGACCTCCAACGTTCGTTTGGTGACGCATACGCGTGACTCATGCGTACGCGTGGATGGTCAATTTTGCCATTCCACACGTGCGCGTGACTCACGCTTGCGCGTGGATATAGAAATTTTCTTCTTTCTTGCGTACGCGTTATAAGTTATAACGCGTGCGCATCGCTCAAAAATCTTTTAGCTCCAGAATTGAACATTTTCAATGACGTTGGAGGTAACGTTGGTTCACCAACGTTCCCTCCAACGTTGTCCCCCATGTTTTCTTCTTCCAGAACATTGCCTTCGACGTTGATGGGCCAACGTTGGCTCCAACTTGGCCTCTCCTTCTCTTCTTCCTTGTTCTTTTTTTGCTTCTTTCTTCCTATCATCAACCAAACAAACTCATCAAAGCCTTGGCATAATCACAAGATTTTGCATCTTTCATAATACCAATCAATTCTTGTATAAATCTCATGAAAATGCATAAAATTAGTAATGTTTGATTGAATCAAGACAAGCATGAATTTTCCATCCAAATACTCACTTATTGCCTAAGAATGCTTCAAAACCAAGTAAAAACTAATGAAAAAGGCTAGTGAAACTAGTCTAAGATGCCCTGGCATCACAGTGAATACCACCTTCATTCCTGGGGAGAAGTCTTCAGTGGAAATCTTTTTATTTCTCCATCCCCTAGGTACTTTCTTCTTTTTGAGAACCTCCTCCTTGGTGGATGATGCATTTCCGACACCAAACTTAGGTTTGATGTCAGGGGAAATTTTGTTTATTGTCACCAAAGAAAGTTTGAGCTGCAGATTCTGTTGTGCATCATCAAGGGGTTCTTGAAGGTTTAGATCAATAAGCTCAGTCTGCATGCACCTCTCTTCTTCACCTGCTGAATGTATATCTTGGAAGATATCAAAGACCAGTTACTCATTATGCACTCTAAGTACTAATTCACCTTCTTTCACATCAATCAGAGCTCTCCCAGTGGCTAGGAATGGTCTTCCTAAGATTATAGAGGCATTCTCATCCTCCCACGTGTCAAAAATCACAAAATCTTCTAGGAGAAAGAACTTACCCACTTCGACCAAGATATTCTCCACTAATCCATATGCAGGCTTTAGAGATTTGTCTACCATCTGTAATGTTATCCTTGTGGGTTGTGCCTCTTGGATTTGCAACTTCTTCATCACAGACAAAGGGCGTTACATTTATGCTTGCACCTAGATCACTTAGGGCTTTCTCAAAGGTGGTGCTCCCAATGGTACATGGAATTTGAAAGCTCCCTGGATCTGGCATCTTCCTTGGAAAATTATTCTGAATTATGGTACTGCATTCCTTAGTCAATACCACTGCCTCATCTCCCTTTAAAGGCTTCTTTTTTGACAACAACTCCTTCATGAACTTAACATAGAAAGGCATTTGCTCCAAAACCTCAGCAAAAGGAATATTAATTTGTAACTTTCTGAAAACTTCCAAGAACTTTGAAAACTGCTTGTCCTTGGTCTTCTTTTGAAGTCTCTGAGGATATGGCATCTTAGGCTTGTAATTAGGAGCTTTAGGTAATGTTGGATGTGTGTCAAGAGTGACTGGAAAAGGATTGTCTGCACGCCTAGGAAGGGCGTGTACTACTGTGTCTTCAGTTTGCTTTGGAGCTTCTTTTTCAACCGGCTCCTCAGTAACTTGTGCTTCCGTAGTTGCCACTTTTCCACTTATCAAGGTGATAGCCTTACACTCCTCTCTTGGATTTGGAATTGTATTACCAGGAAGGCTATTAGTAGTCCTCTGGTCAATTTCATTAACTTTTATGACTAATTGACCTATATGAATCTCCAAGTTCTTGATTGATGCTCTGGTTTCCTGTATGAAACTCACCATTAGTGCTTCCAAATCAGTGTTCTTTTGTGATTGAGAATTTGCTTGCTGAGGTGGTTGTTGTTGAGATGACTGAAACTGGTGGTTATTAAAATTATTCTGTTGAAAATCGCCTAGAGAATTATTATTAAAATTCTGTGGCCTCTGAGGTTGCTCTCTCCACCTTAAATTTGGGTGATTTCTCCACCCCTGATTATAGGTCTTGGAATATGGATCATTATTGCAGTTTCTAGGAGCATTTCCCATATAGTTGACCTATTCAGAAGGAAATTGAACATAATCATAATTATCACCTTGCATGAAGCTGTCATTCATGTCATAAGGAGCCTCTTGAGGGGGCATTCTGAGCATTAATAGCTGAAACCTGCATCCCACTCAAGTGTTGAGTAAGCATATTAATTTGTTGAGACATAACCTTGTTCTGAGCAAGAATAGCATCCAAGGTCTCCATTTCCAAAACTTCTTTCTTCTGAGGAGTTCCAAAGTTCACAAGATTCCTGTTAGAGGAGTAAAGATATTGGTTGTTAGCAACCAATTCAATAAGCTCAGTAGTCTCTTAAGGTATTTTTTCATGTGTAATGAATCACTTGAAGAATTTTCTAAACACATTTTGGACATTTCACAGAGGTCCTCATAAAAGATCTCCAGCTGGGTCTATTTAGAAAACATGTCAAGGGGCATTGCCTGGTCAGCAGCTTGTACCTCTCCCAGGTTTCATAGAGGGTCTCACCATCTTTCTGCCTGAAGGTCTGAACCTCCACCCTTGACTTAGTCAGCTTCTGTGGTGGGAAGAATTTGGACAAAAATCTAGTGACTACCTTATCCCAAGTGTTCAAGCTCTCCTTGGGCTGAGAATTTAGCCATAACTTTGCTCTATCCCTCACAACAAATGGAAAGAGCATGAGCTTGTAAACCTCAGGATTCACTCCATTTGTTTTCACAGTGTCACAAATCTGCAGAAAATTAGAGATGAATTAGTTAGGATCTTCCTGTGGGAGTCCATGATACTAACAGTTTTGCTGCACCAGAGTGACTAATTGAGGCTTCAGCTCAAAGTTGTTTGTAGCTATAGGAGGCAACACAATACTGTTCTCATAGAAATTTGGATTGGGAGCAGTGTATGAGCCAAGCACCCTTCTAGGTTGTTCATTCTCATTTTGATTTACCACATTGGTATTAACTACACGATTAGGATCTATAATGGATTCTGTAGCTTCCTTTTCAAATGTCTCACATAGATTTTCACTAGCTTTGTAAAGTTTAGCTTGTTGCAAGCGCCGTCCGAAAGTCCTTTCAGGTTCAGGATCAAAATTTATAAGAGGTTCCTTGTCTCTATTCCTACTCATAAACAAACAGAAAACAAGAAAAACGGGAGGCTCTACATCAGAATGTAGAAAATTTCCAGTGAGGTAACTGTGTAAAAAAAAATAGAACAACTAAATAATTAAAGTAAGAAAATTTCAAAAATTGTAAATAAAATCAAAACAAAAATTTTGAAATTTATAAAAAAATTAAACAAGAAAATTAAAATAAAATTAACTAGGTGACACCAAACTTAATTTCAGAAATTAAAAAAAATAATAGGACTAAATTTCGAAAATTTAAGAGCCAAACTAAATAAAATTAAAGCTAAAATGCCTAATCTAAGAAATCAAACAACTAATAGTTGTCAATCACAGTCAATCCCCGGCAACGGCGTCAAAAACTAGGTGCAAAATTTATAACCCACAAACTAGCCGGCAAGTGCACCGGGTCGTACCAAGTAGCACCTAAAGTGAATGGGGGTCGATCTCACGTGGGTTGATGGACTAAGCAACAATGATTAAATGATTTACTTAGTTAGACAAACAGAAGATGGTGTTTGAGAGTTCAAAAGCATTAACAGGAAATTCAGAATATGAGAAAGCAAGCAGTAAATTGGTGTGAATAATATGTGAGAAAACAGTTAAGGTTTCAAAGATATTTATTTTCCAGAATAACTTTTCTTACCAACTATTTTAATCATGCAAGATTCAATTCATGACAAACTATATGTGACTAACCCTAATTCCTTATACCTTTTTAGTCTCCTCTAACCTTCATCAACCGCTAATTCCTTGGTTACTTGATTCCAATTAGAGGGTTAAGTTCAAATATTCCACAAAAATCCTAATTATCCAAATACAAGAGGATTATATATCACATATCCCATTAAGTCCAGATAATTAGAAATTTAGGAGAATTTATTTTCAAGCTGTTGTTCAGGTAAAGAGCTTTTCCAAGTTTTACAAGAACTCAAATAGAATAAGGGTCATACTTCCGTTTCACCCAGATTCATAAGATAAAGAACGAAAATAATTCTTGAAATTGAAATCAATACATGAGAGCTCCTAACCTTAACAGTGGAGGTTTAGTTGCTCATGGTTCAGAGAGAAAACAAGGATTCTGTAAAATTGTAAGATGCAAAATGAGGTAATAAGAGAAGAGAGAAGAGCCCGAAGGGCTAATTCTTTTCCCTTTTATATCTAATCCTACTTAATGTAAAATATATTTTCTAAAAATAAATAATATCTTTTCCTATTTTTAAATAAAATAAAGTTTAATCCAAAATTGATGAAGATCTTCGCATGCTGCTTGATTGAGCGCTGGGACCACTTGATGATTTAAGGCCGGCGCCTAACTTGGAAATTCCCAAGTTAGGCGCCACTATGGCAGCCTTGCTTGGACGTGTTGATTGTGTCTTGGCGCCTAACTTGGGAAAAGCTAAGTTAGGCGCCACCTATGCAGCTTGCTTTTGGTGTGTGAGCTTTCCTTTGGCGCCTAACTTGGAGAATCCCAAGTTAGGCGCCAGTATGGCCGAATAGACTAGAGAAGAGGTATATACTATTATATATCGTTGAAAATCTATGGAAGTTATCTTTCCAATGTCACTAAAATCACGTTAATTAGACCTCTGTCGCACAAGGTATTTCTGTTGGAGTGCATAGAGGTCAGGATTGATAGCATCATTCATTTTCTTCTCTTCTTCTACAAAAACTCCATCAAATCCATCCAATAGCTTCCATAGTAGCTAAAAGATTTTTAAATCTTGATTACACTAAATGATTCAATTGCAAATTCACTAGGAAAAGATAGAAAAGATGTTCACACATTATATGCCTCGTCCGTACGCATGACACGAAGCACGTGATTCACTTAAAGAAAATATGGCTGGCAATTTCTGGACCCTCTCAAGCCTAAATCTAACATATTTCTAAAGTATTTAATGCAATTCTCAAGGAAGAATGAAGGGGGAGCAATTAGGGATTGATGAGCAGATAATTTATACGCTTTTTGGCATTGTTTTTACATAGTTTTCAGTATGATTTAGTTAGTTTTTAGTATATTTTTATTAGTTTTTAATTAAAATTCATATTTCTGGACTTTACTATGAGTTTGTGTGTTTTTCTGTGATTTCAGGTATTTTCTGGCTGAAATTGAGGGACTTGAGCAAAAATCATATCAGAGGTTGAAGAAGGACTGCAGATGCTATTGGATTCTGACCTCCCTGCACTCAAAGTGGATTTTCTGGAGCTACAAAACTTCAAATGGCGCGCTCTCAATTGCTTTGGAAAGTAGACATCCAGGGCTTTCCAGAAATACATAATAATCCATACTTTGATTAAGGATAGATGACGTAAACTGGTGTTGAACGCCAGTTCCATGCTACATTCTGGAGTTAAACGCCAGAAACAAGTTGCAATATGAATATTTCTTCAGTCGATTCTGATTAGAGGGTTTGTTTTCCTACTTCGGTCGAGGGGGAGCGTCCCTTTTTCTATGCCTATGAATATTTCTTCAGTCAGTTGGACATTACCTTTCCTTTTACTGCTTTCGAAACCGATTTGTTGTGGTCTTGTAATATTGCCCCATCCCAGCTTCATCCGAATTCCTGGGGTTTTATCAAGATTTTTCAGCTGCTTTGCCAAGAGTTAGGCATAACATCTTCTCAGACTCTTTTCCTCTATCTTTTTGTTTCTGCCAAGCCTGAAGGGTCTTCCAAAAAGAAAGCTTCCTATGTTTCTTTCAGGTCGGCCCAAGGGCATAAAGTTTTTGCCATGTATGATGAGTCTTTTAAGGATTTTAAGAATTATTTCTTCCGAGTTCGTGCTGTTGAGGGGGCCCGCCCCTTTTTTCTTGATGAAAATGATGAGCCTGCCTTTCCTCTAGATTGGAAAAAGAATGTGAGAGTGTCTCGCTATACCTGGGAGATGCTTGACGAGGTTGAACGAGCTTTTGTAGTTGTTCTTGAAGATTTATGGGGGAAACCACCCCATCTTGATACAAAAAGGTTTTTGAGTGACCCGTCTTTGGTCCGAACTGTTTTAGATACTGTCCGACTTGTTTATATATTTGCTTTTTAATTTTACTTCTTCTTTTTGTGATTGTAACCCATTGCTGTGGTCGATTTTGCATTTTCAGAGATGTAAAAAAACAATGATTCTATGAAGGCCTACAAGAAGGCAAAGAAGGCTGCAGTTGCTCAAAATATCTCGGCCAAGGTGGCGGGAGAGGGATCTTCCCAAGTTCTGGTGAAGCCGCCTGTGCCGAGTTCTCCTGGCCCGAGGAGGGTAATTCCCATAGGGTTCGCCTGGCCGAGCCTCCGCAGTCTTCCGCTGCTACTTCTGGTGCTCCTCCCAACAAGAAACAAAAAACAATTGAGTCTTTCAACCTTGATGCCCCTGATTTTGACGCGGTCGAGTTTGTAGATCAGCAGATCGGTCCATATGGTGTCCTTCCTATGGATGATGTATCACTTCTTCGTCATTTAGACTTTATAACTCGGAGTAGTGTAAAAATGGCACATATGGGAGCTGCCTTGTACCGAACTGCTCAAAATCTTCCTCTCCATGCCACCAAAGCCTTCATGGAGGAGGCCAAACAAGAGTTTGATCGGATGAAGGGCTTGAAGGAGGAGCTTGAGGTGAAAGTAGCCAAACTGGAGAAGGATCTGGAGAATGAGAAGGCTAGCTCTCTTGCCCTGGCGGCCTCTGTGAGGTTGGCCGAGGACACTGCTTTGAGGCATAAGGACAGTTACGTCACATCTTATCGGGAGGTAATACGTCTGAGGGAGGAGTTAGAGTCTGCCCGAATTGACTACTCCGAGCTCCAAGGTCATCTTATCGGCAGCGTAAACGCTGCTTATGATAATTTGAAGGAGCAGGTTCAAGTTTTCGCTCCTGAGGTTGATCTTACTCTTTTTAGCTTGGACAATATTGTGAGGGATGGTAAGATTGTTCCCGACGACCAAGATGATGATGATGTCGAACCTCCCTCTGCGCCTGCTGCTAAAGTGTCGACCTCTATAATTCCTCCTGCTGGGATTGCTCGTCCAGAATTAGATCCTGATTGTCAAATTCTAAATAGGGACGACGGTACGGTGGATGCAGTGCCTCTCCAAACTTGCCCTCCTTCACCCCAGACTGATGCTACCGAGAAGGCTCCCAATCTTAACTAATTTTTCTTGGATGTTTGTGTGGATAGCCCGACTTGTGGGCTTTTAAACTCTTTATTTTGTAGTCTTGAATATTATGCTGACTGTTGATACTCCTTTTGGTTGCTTGTTTAGCAACTTTTGATTTTGAAAAAACAACAAGTAGCTTTCAAGCTTTTTGGGCCTGACCCTGAAGCTTGTTATAATATTTTATATTATGCTTGTTTGCACTTGTCTTGACACCTTTCTGGGTTTTGAGAGTGTTAGAGCCTTGCTGCTCGGCCCCTTTGGATTGCCTTGTACTTATTGCTTGTAGCTTGGATCCTTTGAGGTTGTGGATATGTGGGTCCAACTTGTATTTTGGTTTTCTCGCTTTTACTTGTATTTGTTTCTAGCACTCCGTAATCGATTTCTTCACGTTGGTCTGCTTTCCAGTTATTTTTGTAATCCTCTTTCTTGGACCCTTGTCAGGTCTCTTTCAGGGACTACTTTTATAACTTATTTGTGTGAGACCGACTTCTTTGCGTCATTCTTTTCTGAGTTATTTTGTAATCCTCTTTCTTGGACCTTTGTCAGGTCTCTTTCAGGGATTACTTTTATAACTTGTTGTTTGTAGGAGGTCGACTTCTTTACGTCGTCCTCTTCTAAGTTATTTTTTGTAATCCTCTTCCTTGGACCTTTGTCAGGTCTCTTTCAGGGATTACTTTTATAACTTGTTGTTTGTAGGATGTCGACTTCTTTACGTCGTCT
>NC_029785.2:53213848-53220896 GCF_000816755.2 Arachis ipaensis | reverse complement strand
GGGCGGACTTTGTTATGTCGGGCCCTTCTAAGTTAAAGTAATCCTCTTTAATAGGGTTGGCCAGACCTCTTTCCAGGGTTTACTTATAACTTGGGTTGACTTGGTCTGACTTCTCAACGTCGGCCAGTCTTTAAGTTATTATTTAGCAATCCATAAGACCTCGTCAGGTTCTTTTTTCGGATCACTTTCGATAACTTCTTGCATTATTCTGTGTTCATCTTTGCCGATTTGTAGAAGGTGGTTTCTATCTTCCTTTGGTCGACCTTTAGATGAATCGCATTTTCATATTTATTGGTCTTTTATCGTGATCGTGCAGTGAATCTGTTTTTCACTTTCTGCCGATCTGTTGCTTTATAATCGGACGATGAATGCTTCAGATTAATGCGTCTTGAGAATTTGTAGAATACTAAAATATATTTTATTCAAAAGAAAGTGAAAATATATACATGTTGGAGTTTTTCATCCTTTTAAGTCGGATAATATCTGGATCTCAACTTGGTGCCTCATTAAAAAACCTTTTCGGGAAAAAGAGTGCATCCTATGATGAGATCTTTTACCTTCTCTAGCTACAGTACCTTCTTAGGTTGCAGGCATGCCACAATCTGGGAAGCTCTCGTCCATCGAGTTCGGACAGTCTGTAGTAGCCCTTCCCAAGTACTTCTATGACTCGGTAGGGTCCTTTCCAGTTTGCTGCCAACTTTCCTTCTCCGGGTCGAGTTGTTCCAATATCATTTCGGATTAGGATGAGATCATTCTCCACGAAACCTCTTGGCACTACCTTTAGATTATATCTTGAAGCCATTCGGTGCTTTAGCACTTCTTCCCTGATCTGAGCTCTTTCTTGGATTTCCGGAAGTAGGTCGAGTACTTCTCTTTGAAGTTGAGAGTTGGCTTCTTCATTGTAGTGGACTACTCTAGGCAACCCTTCCTCGACCTCTACTGGGATTATTGCCTCCACTCCGTATGCTAATCGAAACGGTGATTCATTTGTGGTGGAATGTGGCGTAGTTCGATATGCCCATAGGACCTGTGGAAGTTCTTCAGCCCAAGCTCCCTTCGCATCTTGCAGTCTCCATTTCAACCCAGCCAATATGACTTTGTTGGTAGCTTCGGCTTGCCCATTGGCTTGAGGATGTTCGACGGAGGTGAACTGGTGCTTTATGTTCAAGTCGGCTACTAATTTTCTAAAGCCTGCATCTGTGAATTGAGTGCCATTGTCTGTGGTGATGGAGTATGGAACCCTGAACCTCGTGACAATGTTCCTATATAAGAATTTCCGACTTCTTTGAGCAGTGGTGTTGGCTAGGGGTTCTGCCGCAATCTACTTTGTGAAATAGTCTACTCCGACTATGAGGAATTTGACTTGTCCTGATCCCTGGGGAAAGGATCCGAGAAGATCCAGTCCCCATTTTGCAAATGGCCAAGGCGAAGTTACGCTGATGAGCTCTTCTGGCAGGGCGATATGAAAGTTGGCATGTTTCTGGCATGGGGGACATGTCTTTACAAAATTTGTAGCTTCTTTTTGTAGAGTTGGCCAGTAAAATCCCGCCCGAAGTACCTTTTTGGTGAGAGCTTGTGCCCCGAGATGATTGCCTCAAATGCCGCTGTGTACTTCCTCTAAAACTTCCCTTGTGTTGGAGGTCGGCACACATTTTAGTAGTGGTATTGAAATCCCTCTTTTATATAGGGTGTTGTTTATGATGGTGTAGTACTGAGCCTCCCGTTTTAACCTCTTTGCCTCATTCTCATTTGTGGGGAGTGTTTTTGTTTTGAGGTAATTAATTGTGGGGGTCATCCATCCTTGATCTTGGCTTGTTATGGCTAGGACTTTTTCCTCTTCCGAGATTGATGGATTCTGCAGCATTTCCTGGATGAGGCTTCTATTGTTGCCCCTGGTTTGGTGCTGGCTAATTTTGAGAGTACATCGGCTCGGGCATTTTGTTCACGGGGTATGTGGCAGATCTTATATTCCCTGAGTTGTCCGAGCTGTTCCTTGGTTTTATCCAAATACTTTCACATGGTGGGATCTTTGGCTTGGTAGCTCCCTGTTATCTGTGAGGTGACTATTTGTGAGTCGCTGAAGATGTTGAGTTTTTGAGCTCCAACCTCCTTTGCCAGCTTCAAACCAGCTAGTAACGCTTCATATTCTGCCTGGTTGTTTGAGGCCGAGAACCCAAATTTGAGGGAAAGCTCAACTTGGGTTCCTTGGTTGCTTTCTATTGTCACACCTACGCCGCTTCCAGTCTTATTTGAAGACCCGTCCACGTAGAGATTCCATTCTGTGGGGGTTTTCAGGGTATCTGTGAATTCTGCAATAAAGTCAGCCAAGTATTGTGATTTGATGGCTGTCCGAGCTTCATATTGGAGGTCAAACTCGGATAACTCGACTGCCCATTGTAAAGTTCTGCCTGCTAGATCTGTTTTCTGCAGTATCCCTTTTATGGGCTGGTCGGTCCGGACCTTAATGGTGTGAGCCTGGAAGTACGGGCGTAGTCGTCGAGATGTTAGTATGAGAGCATAGGCAAAATTTTCTATTTTTTGGTAGTTCAGCTCGGATCCCTGTAGCGCTTTACTAATGAAGTATACAGGTTGTTGCCCTTTGTCGTCCTCTTGAACTAATGCTGAGGCTACTGCCCAACTTCCTACCGCAAGGTACAGTACGAGTGGTTCTTCCTTCCGTGGTCGAGTTAGGATAGGTGGTCGTCCCAGGAAACTTTTAAAATCCTGGAAGGCTTGCTCGTATTCCATTGTCCATTCGAAGTTCTTTCCTTTCCTTAGAGTGGCATAGAAAGGAAGGGATCTTATTGCTGATCCCGCTAGGAACCTGGACAAGGCTGCCAACTTCCCGTTGAGTTGTTGTACTTCTTTGACACAAGTTGGACTCTTCATGTTGAGTATGGCCTGGCATTTATCCGGATTTGCCTCAATTCCTCTTTGTGTGAGCATAAAACCCAAGAACTTGCCTGCTTCTACTGCCACTATAAGGAAGCGTGACATGCGCCTCAATCCCACAAAATGCACTTTTGCAGTAGAAGCAAGCAAGTTCTTGGGTTTTATGCTCACACAAAGAGGAATTGAGACAAATCCGGATAAATGCCAGGCCATACTCAACATGAAGAGCCCAACTTGTGTCAACAAAGTACAACAACTCAACGGGAGGTTGACAACCTTGTCCAGGTTCCTAGCGGGATCAGCGATAAGATCCCTTCCTTTCTATGCCACTCTAAGGAAAGGAAAGAATCTCGAATGGACAATGGAATGCGAGCAAGCCTTCCAGGATTTCAAAAGTTTCCTGGGACGACCACCTATCCTAACTCGACCACGGAAGGAAGAACCACTCGTATTGTACCTTGCGGTAGGAAGTCGGGCAGTAGCCTCAGCACTAGTTTGAGAGGACGACAAAGGGCAACAACCTGTATACTTCATTAGTAAAGCACTGCAGGGATCCGAACTGAACTACCAAAAAATAGAAAAGTTTGCTTATGCTCTCATACTGACATCTCGACGACTACGCCCGTACTTCCAGGCTCACACCATTAAGGTCCGGACCGACCAGCCCATAAAAGGGATACTGCAGAAAACAGATCTAGCAGGCAGAATTTTACAATAGGTAGTCGAGTTATCCGAGTTTGACCTCCAATATGAAGCTCGGACAGCCATCAAATCACAATACTTGGCCGACTTCATTGCAGAATTCACAGATACCCTGGAAATCCCCACAGAATGGAATCTCTACGTGGACGGGTCTTCAAATAAGATTGGAAGCGGCGCAGGTGTGACAATAGAAAGCAACCAAAGAACCCAAGTTGAGCTTTCCCTCAAATTTAGGTTCCCGGCCTCAAACAACCAGGCAGAATATGAAGCGTTACTAGCTGGTTTGAAGCTGGCTAAGGAGGTTGGAGCTTAAAAACTCAACATCTTCAGCAACTCACAAATAGTCACCTCAGAGATAACAGGGAGCTACCAAGCCAAAGATCCCACCATGAAAAAGTATTTGGATAAAACCAAGGAACAACTCGGTTAACTCGGGGAATATAAGATCTGCCACATACCCCGTGAACAAAATGCCCGAGCCGATGCACTCTCAAAATTAGCCAGCACCAAACCAGGGGGCAACAATAGAAGCCTTATAAAGTAGTAAATAGAGAATTGAAAATGGGAAATCAGATCTCAGGACCCAGAGACTAGAAAACTAAGTCTAGATCTCAATGCCTTCCTAGATCCAATAAGAACAATTGAAAAGAAATTGTAAATTGCAAGGAAAGTAGATGAGAAGCAAGTAACAGAAACGGAAATTCAATTGCAGTAAATAAACAGAGAGATCCAAGGATGATATTGAAACAGAATTCCTTCAATTCTCTAACCCAAGATCCAAGACAAGTGTAATTGAAATTGAAAGCAAATAACTAAGAGGAAAAGAAGTGAATTCTCTTTCCCCAAGACTAAGAAATTCAAGATCACTCAATATTCAAAGCTCTCCGAAAACTATTTTGAAAATTCTAAAAGAAAGCTCCCCGAATGAAATAGCATGAATTCATACATGGTTGATTCAATCAAAGGAAACATGAAAATCTACCTAATTGGCTTGCTTGTAGCTCAAAAAAGTGCATAATTCTAATGAAAACAAAAGAAAAAGACTAGTTAAAATAGGCTAAAATGACTTGTCATCACAACACCAAACTTAAAGCTTGCTTGTCCTCAAGCAAGAAAAGATTTATTGAGAAGAAAGAATGAAATGGAAGAGGATGTTCATGCTAGCAGAGTATTATTGAAAGTTCATGGGATTTTGTGTGGATATGTAAATACTCACTTCTTATTGACTCCTAGGCCTAGAAAGTCTCCTTCAAGCTTCAAGTAACATACTGCTTTGACCTCTCATTATTCCTTTATCCTTGGCTATTACTTTGTTTATAAGCTTTATTTGAGTGTCATGTGTAGCAAGTTCACTTCCTTTTCTTTATACTTGACACATTATTCACCATAGACACTTGGCTCACGTTCCCTCTTAAAACATTGATGCCCAACACCTCTTTGGGTTACTAAATGCCTTGTAGTTAGGTTGCCCTTGATAGTGGACTTTCAGCTGATGATCCCGGATTAGTTAACCCAAGTCACCGAGTGTTGATGCACTCCAAAGAACTTAGTAATCCAAGCAGATCCTAAAACACACAAGCACACACATAAACTAGCCTACTTATTTTAAAAGAAACAAACATAATGCAAAGACTATTAATTAAAAAGAATTACTTAAAGATGCAAAGACAACTTAGAACAGATAGAATGCATGCTTTTTTTTCTTTGTATTGATGAACAAGGAGCAAGTCCACCTTTCATTTGTCATGCTTTTTCTTTCTCCTTTCATACACTTGGTTGCTAGTGTTTCCACCATCCGTGTTTGTTGTCTGTTGGCCTCGCCAGAATCCAGCCTTATTCATAGCCTCCTCTACTCTATCTTCAAGTCTCATAGCATTGCTTACCTCTACCTCACTTCTCTTGTTCTTCCTCCTCTTGTGGCTCTTCTTCTATGTGTGGCTCATCTTCTTCCATTGGTTCTTCCCTTTCCCTTCTTCCATGTGGTCTTCGGCCTTGATGTACTTCAGGGGGCATCATCATTCGTTCAATGGTTATGGGCATGCCTTGGCTTAACCACATTGGATTCTCCTCTTCCATTGGAACTTTAGCCTTTGCACACAACCTCCAAATGGTACTGGGATAGTACAACCAAGATCCGGCCGAATTCTTCTCAGCCAGCTTTTGAATGTCTTTTGCAAGGATTTCATGAACTCTTATCTCTCCTCCCACCATGATGCAATGCAACATCACGGCTCTCTCCCTGTTAACTTCTGAGGTGTTCACTGTGCCCATAATTGATCTTTTTATCAACTCATACCATCCTTTTGCTTCCGGGGTGAGGTTACATCTCTTCAGATACTTATATTTGTCTTCTCATCCTCTGTTGGTTCTTTGATATTCTCTGCTTGTTTCTTTGTAGTGTCATTGTTGCTTATCAATGTTCTCCCACTCCTTAATTGTATTGCCTTGCACTCCTCCTTGGGATTTGGGATTGTGTCACTGGGCAGTGAGTTTGAAGGTCTCTCAACAGATACTTGCTTGGAGAGTTGCCCAATCTGCCTCTCTAGGCTCTTTAATGATGCTTCATGGTTTTTGTTTGTTATTTCCTGGTGCTTCATCATTTTCTCTATCAAGGTCTCTAAGTTGGTGATTCTTTGAGGTTCAGGTGGTTGATGACAAGTCATCTTAGCCTATTTTAACTAGCCTTTTTCTTTTGTTTTCATTAGAATTATGCACTTTCTTGAGCTACAAGCAAGCCAATTAGGTAGATTTTCATGTTTCCTTTGATTTAATCAACCATGTATGAATTCATACAATTTCATGAGGTTTTATGCTATAATTGTCACATATTATGAAAGAATGAATATCTCATGATTTTGAGCATAGCTTTGATGTGTTTGGTTGATTAATGATAGGTGAAGAAAGCTTGGAGAAAGGTTGAAGCAAGAAGGAATAGCTAGGAGTAAAGAGAAGACAATGGAATAAGTGAAATTGAACCAGGAAGCAAAAAGATAGACCTAAAGTTAGCTTTTGCACAAAGAAATTGAACCAGGAAGCAAAAAGCTGGACCTAAAGTTAGCCTCAAACTTTTGCACAAACTTTTGGGTGAAAAGTTAGCCCCAACGTTAGCCCCTAACTTTTGGGCTAACGTTGGAACTTGAAAATCATTCCCTGGGTACCAAAAGTTTGCGCCAACGTTAGCCCCTAACTTTGAGGCTAACGTTGGCACATGAAAATCACCCCTGGGCACCAAAAGTTTGCGCCAACGTTAGCCCCTAACTTTGAGGCTAACGTTGGCATGAGAAAAACACTCCCTGGGCACTAAAAGTTTGCGCCAACGTTAGCCCCTAACTTTGAGGCTAACATTGGCACATGAAAACTACAAGGGGAGGAGCAAAAGTTTGCACCAACATTAGCCCCTAACTTTTGGGCTAACGTTGGCGCCACAAGTGCACAAGGTAAGGCCAACGTTAGG
>NC_029785.2:53212850-53213837 GCF_000816755.2 Arachis ipaensis | reverse complement strand
TTTTCCTTGCAATTTACAATTCCCTTGCAATTGTTCTTGTTGGATCTAGGAAGGCATTGAGATCTAGACTTGGTTTTCTAGTTTCTGGGTCCTGAGATCTAATTTCCCAATTTTACATTCTCTGTTACTGTTTTCCATGTTCATTTACTTTTCTGCTCTGAGATCCAATTTGATCCCATTCCTCTTCTACTTCTCTGCTTGATGCAATTTACTTTTCCTTGTTTAAATTCTGCAAATCCAATCCCCAATCCCCTTTACATTTCAAGCCATTTACATTTCTTGCACTTTAAGATTCTGCAATTTACATTTCTTGCAATCTAAGTTTCTGCAATTTATGTTACTTGCACTTTAAGATTCAGCAATTTAATCCTTGTTCTCTTTAATTTCATGCCAATCACCCGTTCCCTTTACTTTCCTTGCAATTTAAATTCTGCAAATCACCAATCAATCAACCAAATCTTGATTCGCTTGACTAAATCAACCACTAAACTAAAATTGCTCAATCCTTCAATCCCTGTGGGATCGACCTCACTCCCGTGAGTTTTTATTACTTGATGCGACCCGGTGCACTTGCCGGTTAGATTTGTATGTTTTGGGAGAAATTTATTTTTCCACCAAAATACTCATCAAGTTTTTGGCGCCGTTGCCGGGGATTGAATAGATTGACAATGATTAAGTGAGGTGGTAATCTAGATCAAGCACTTTTTCTTTAATTTTGATTAACCCACTAACTATTTGATTTTTTACTTAAACTAACTAACACTTCAATCTAGCAGTGGATTGAAGTGTCACTGGTTTTGTGCATTTCTCATGCTCTGCTTGTATGTCAGGTACAAGAAGAACCATACCCAATTTTCATGAACAAGACGAAAGAACTCTCAGGAGGTTAAGAAGAGCTGAAAGAGGGAAAAACATTGTTGGAGAAGAGGAATCAGACGAAGAATTCCAAGAGATGGAGGAACATTCAACCAATCCACCAGGTGGAGC
>NC_029785.2:53208801-53212301 GCF_000816755.2 Arachis ipaensis | reverse complement strand
TGCTATTTGCTATTCCCATTTTCTCTCAGGGACAAGGCCACTCAATGGTTGGAATCTTTTCCAAGGGACAGCATCAACAACTGGGATGATTTGGTAACCAAGTTTCTCGCCAAGTTTTACCCACCTCAGAGGATTATAAGGTTGAAGGCTGAGGTACAAATATTTACACAAATGGAGGCTGAACCCATCTATGAGGCATGGGAGAGGTACAAGGCTCTAATCCGGAAATGTCCCCCTGCCATGTTTAATGAGTGGGAGAAGCTGCAGAACTTCTATGAAGGCTTAACACTGAAATCCCAGGAAGCTTTGGATCATTCAGCTGGAGGTTCCTTGCAACTCATGAAAACTGCAGAGGAGGCTCAAGAACTCATTGATATGGTGGCCAACAACCAATATTTCTTTGCTCATCAAAGAGGCCGCCAACCATCACAAAGGAGAGGAGTAATGGAGCTAGAAGGAGTTAATTCAATCTTGGCTCAAAACAAATTAATGCAGCAGCAAATTCAACAACAATTTGAGCAAATGACCAAGAGGATTGAGGGCCTCCAAGTTGCAGCAGTTAACACTAGCCAACCATCAGCCACATGGGGGCAAAATGAAGAAATCCAAGAGGAGCAACAGCAGGAACAAGTCCAGTACATGCATTCAAATCCAAATGAATTCTATGGTGATACCTACAACCCCTCATGGAAAAATCACCCCAGCCTCAGATGGGGAGACACTCACAACCAAAACCAACAACCATGGCAGAGGAATTCAAACCAAAATAACCCAAGAAACAACCAAAACTACAACCAGCAACAGACTAACCAAAACACATACAGAAAACCTCAAAACAACTACCCTAATCTCAACCAGTACCAATCCAACAACTATTCCACCAACCAAAATGCCTATCATCCACCACCCACATCTCACAACCCACCACAAGCACCACCTGAACCTCAAAGACTCACCAAATTAGAGACCTTGATAGAAAAAATGATGCAGCACCAGGAAATAACAAACAAAAACCATGAAGCATCATTAAAGAGCCTAGAGAGGCAGATTGGGCAACTCTCCAAGCAAGTATCTGTTGAGAGACCTTCAAACTCACTGTCCAGTGACACAATCCCAAATCCCAAGGAGGAGTGCAAGGCAATACAATTAAGGAGTGGGAGAACATTGATAAGCAACAATGACACTACAAAGAAACAAGCAGAGAGTATCAAAGAACCAACAGAGGATGAGAAGCAAGCAAAGGACGATGAAGCTAAGGAGCAAGTTGTGATGCCAAACAAAAGCACTGAGAAACTTAAAGAGAAGGACAACCAGCTACATAGCTCAAAGAAAGTGGCTCAGGGACAGCAGCAAATAGGAAAGAGCATCACACCTCCACTGCCTTATCCCCAGAGGTTCAACAAAGAGGTTAAAGACCAGCATTTCCACAAATTCCTTGAGATTTTTAAGAAGCTGGAAATCAATATTCCCTTGGCTGAAGCACTTGAGCAAATGCCTCTATATTCCAAGTTTCTGAAGGATCTTATCAACAAGAAAAGAAGTTGGCTTGAGAAGGAAACCGTACTACTCACCGAGGAATGCAGTGCTGTGATTCAATGGGGTATTCCACCAAAACTTAAGGATCCGGGAAGCTTTGTAGTCTCATGCACTATTGGCAAGATAATTCTCAACAAGGCTCTCTGTGACCTGGGTGCCAGCATCAATTTAATGCCTCTCTCAATGATGAGAAAACTTGCAATAGAAGAGCTTAAACCCACCAAGATGTCACTAGTCATGGCTGACAGATCAATCAAGACACCCAGTGGAATTGTGGAGAATCTGTTAGTGAAGGTTGGGGAGTTTATCTTCCCAGCAGATTTTGTAATTTTGGATACTGAAGAAGAAGGAAACGACTCAATCATTCTGGGAAGGCCATTTCTACACACAGCAAGGGCCATCATCGATGTAGAAAAAGGAGAAATGATCTTCAGGGTCCATAATGAACAAATGGTCATAAATGTGTTCAAATCAATGCAACACATTCCTGAGCAAGAGGATTACGTAAGAGTAGATATGATAGATAGTTTGGTGGAAGAAATATTGGAAGAAAAGTTTCAAGAGCAAGAAGGAAATCAAGGGGCAACAGAGGAACAAGTGGCTGAGACCTCTACTGAGCCAGATGAAAGACAAGACAAGAAGGAAGATGTATGAAAACAAGAACTGAAACCTTTACCAACCCATCTCAAATATGCATTCCTTGGCACATCGGAAAGCTTCCCAGTGATCATAAATTCATCCCTGACAAAGAAGGAAGAGGGAGAACTTCTTGATGTACTCAAAGCCCACAAAGATGCTTTGGGATGGACCATTGATGACCTGAAAGGTATCAGCCCTGCAGTGTGTATGCATAAAATCCTCTTGGAAGACAATTCCAAACCAGTGGTTCAACCCCAAAGGAGACTAAATCCCACAATGAAGGAAGTTGTCCAAAAGGAAGTAATGAAGTTGTGGAATGCAGGGATAATCTTCCCAATATCTGACAGCCCATGGGTGAGTCCGGTTCAAGTTGTACCAAAAAAAGGAGGAATGACGATCATCACTAATGAGAAGAATGAGTTTATTCCTACTAGAACAGTGACTGGATGGAGGATGTGCATAGACTATAGAAGGTTGAATGATGCGACCAGAAAGGACCACTTCCCTCTCCCATTCATTGATCAAATGCTGGAAAGGTTGGCTGGCCATGCATATTATTGCTTTTTGGATGGATATTCTGGGTATAATCAAATCGTGGTGGACCCCAAGGATCAAGAGAACACTGCCTTTACATGTCCATTTGGAGTTTTTGCATACCGAAGGATGCCCTTTGGGCTTTGCAACGCCCCTGCCACATTTCAAAGGTGTATGCTATCCATCTTCTCTGATATGGTCGAAAAGTTTCTAGAGGTCTTCATGGATGACTTCTCTGTTTTTGGTGATAATTTCAATGCTTGCCTAAACCATTTAACCCTTGTCTTGAAACGGTGCCAAGAAACTAATTTGGTTTTAAACTGGGAGAAATGCCATTTTATGGTACCCAAAAGGATTGTTCTTGGCTATAAAGTTTCAAGAAAAGGGATAGAGGTTGATAAGGCAAAGGTTGAGATCATAGAAAAACTCCTTCCACCAATTAATGTGAAATCTGTTAGAAGTTTCTTGGGGCATGCCGGATTTTACAGAAGGTTTATCAAGGACTTTTCAAAAATAGCCAAACCTTTGAGTAATCTGTTAATGCTTGATAACCCTTTTGTTTTTGATGAAAACTGCCACCATGCCTTTGAAACTTTAAAAAATAGACTCACAACAGCACCAATCATCACACCTCCAGATTGGGAATTACCTTTTGAACTCATGTGTGATGCAAGTGACCTTGCAATTGGTGCTGTACTTGGGCAAAAGAAGGGAAATTTGCATCATGTCATATATTATGCAAGTAAAGTGTTGAATGAGGCCCAAAGAAATTACACCATAACAGAAAAAGA
>NC_029785.2:53205830-53208453 GCF_000816755.2 Arachis ipaensis | reverse complement strand
TGCAAATCCAGCAAGCACCTTGGTTTGTTGACATAGCAAATTACAAAGTGGGAAGGAAGATACCACAAGATTTCTCTAAGCAACAAGTGAAGAAGTTGATCAATGAAGCAAGGAAATTTTCATGGGATGAACCCTTCTTGTTCAAGAGATGCTCTGATGGAGTAATCAGAAGGTGTGTTCCTGAAAGTGAAGTGAGGGACATCTTGTGGCATTGTCATGGTTCAGCTTATGGTGGACATTTTGGCCCAGAAAAAACAGCCGCAAAAATACTGCAGAGTGGCTTCTATTGGCCAACTATCTTAAGGAAGGCCAGAGAATATGTACACCAATGTAATGAATGCCAGAAAGCAGGAGGATTAACAAAAAGGAATGAGATGCCTCAAAACTTTATCTTAGAATTAGAATTGTTCGATCTATGGGGAATTGATTTCATGGGGCCTTTTCCTCCTTCTTATTCTTTTAGATACATCTTGGTAGCAGTGGAGTATGTCTCAAAGTGGGTGGAAGCCATAGCCACAACCACCTGTGATGCACAGATTGTCCTCCAATTCCTTAAAAAACACATTTTCACTAGGTATGGAGTACCCAAGGGTCTTGTTAGTGATGGTGGTAGTCACTTTTGCAACAAACAGATGGAGAAACTCCTCCACAAATATGGAGTAATTCACAAAGTAGCCACACCTTACCATCCTCAGACTAACGGCCAAGCTGAACTTGCAAATAGGGAATTAAAGAAGATCTTAGAGAAAACAGTGGGAATCACAAGAAAAGATTGGGCTAGAAAGCTAGAGGATGCATTGTGGGTGTATAGGACAGCTTTTAAAACTCCTATTGGCAAGTCACCTTTTCAGCTATTGTATGGCAAATCCTACTACCTCCCTGTAGAGCTTGAACACAGAGCTTTTTGGGCCACTAAACTCCTCAACCTTGATCCCCGAGCTGCAGGAGAAAAAGTGTTGTTACAACTAAATGAATTGGATGAATTTAGACTAGAAGCTTATGAAAGTGCTAAGATATACAAGGAGAGAGCTAAGAAGTGGCATGACAAGAAGATCACAAAGAAGGAATTCAAGCCAGGACAGCAAGTGCTCCTGTATAATTCAAAGCTTAAAATTTTCCCTGGCAAACTGAAGTCTAAGTGGACTGGCCCATACTTGGTGACAAAGATTTTTCCCTGTGGGAATATTGAACTGCTAGATGAGGCAACAAAGAATCAATTCATAGCAAATGGTCACAGAGCAAAGTTGTATTTGGGAGGACAATGGGATAAGGAAAAAGAGGTTCAACACCTACAGCCCTCTTAAAAAGAATTGAAAGATGTCAAGCTAGTGACAATAAAAGAGCGCTTTTTGGGAGGCAACCCAACCTGAGGTAGTTTTCTTTTCATAACTTTTTCAATAAGAGTGTTGGATAACTGCTATGTATTGCAAGAAGCTAAGTTTGGTGTTGCACACCAAAAACAATCGAAGGGAGAATGCAGGATGCTAAGTTTGGTGTTCCACCAAAACTTCATTTAAAATTACATTCTAACTTCCTGCACATTGCTAGTTCCAAGCAATCAAACAGATTATTCAAACAACTTAACTGTTTTTGTTTAGTCTCAATTTCATAACCTTTAGCAAGGACACAAAAGTTTGCCCAGAGTTAACCTGTTGAATCAGAAGAAGTAGCAAGGAATTAAGTCTGGGAGTTAACCACCAATTGAAGATACTATGCATCAAGACTCAAAAAGGGGCACAGCAGAAAGAAGAACAAAAGAAATGCAAACCAATAGGTTGTATCTATACTTAACCTTTGCTGTTGAGAAATACCTTTGATTGATGTCTTGTTAAAATGTTCATTTAGTTCAAACAGATTCAAATTTCTTTTAAAATAAGTAGGCTAGTTTATGTGTGTGCTTGTGTGTTTACTTTCACTTGACAAGAAGCATGTTTTGTCCCCTGCATCTTTAAGTTCAATAAAAGAAATACTTGAATGTGAAGCAAGATAGTCTCTGTTAGATAGAAGTAGAATAAAAGTAAATGGTTGTATGAGTGTGGTTGTATAATAGCTCACTTTTGGTGAATAAAGAGCCAGGATATCTCATTCTAAGTAAAGAGTGGCCTACTGTCTATGAATCTCAATTAGGTGAAAAGTTTGCGCCAACGTTAGCCCCTAACTTTGAGGCTAACGTTGGCATGAGAAAAACACTCCCTGGGCACTAAAAGTTTGCGCCAACGTTAGCCTCTAACTTTGAGGCTAACGTTGGCACATGAAAACTACAAGGGGAGGAGCAAAAGTTTGCACCAACGTTAGCCCCTAACTTTTGGGCTAACGTTGGCGCCACAAGTGCACCAAGGAAGGCTAATGTTGGTGCAAAAGTTAGACCCCTAACTTTTGCACCAACGTGAGTATCAGCAAGTTGTGTTGGCTGATATGAAAAGTTGGACCAAAAGTTAGACCCTAACTTTTGCTCCAACTTTTGGTCTAACTTTTGCAAAACTCCAACCCGGTTCAATTGGTTCACTTTGGTTCTTCTCCAAACTTCAAGAGCAATCAACCAAGGCCTCTTTCAACCCAATTCCACCAAGAGCAAAGGCCCAACTCAAGGCTTGAAGATCATTTGAAGAAAGTGTATAAATAG
>NC_029785.2:53204011-53205689 GCF_000816755.2 Arachis ipaensis | reverse complement strand
GATCTAATTTCCCAATTTTACATTCTCTGTTACTGTTTTCCATGTTCATTTACTTTTCTGCTCTGAGATCCAAATTGATCCCACTCCTCTTCTACTTCTCTGCTTGATGCAATTTACTTTTCCTTGTTTAAATTCTGCAAATCCAATCCCCAATCCCCTTTACATTTCAAGCCATTTACATTTCTTGCACTTTAAGATTCTGCAATTTACATTTCTTGCAATCTAAGTTTCTGCAATTTATGTTACTTGCACTTTAAGATTCAGCAATTTAATCCTTGTTCTCTTTAATTTCATGCCAATCACCCGTTCCCTTTACTTTCCTTGCAATTTAAATTCTGCAAATCACCAATCAATCAACCAAATCTTGATTCGCTTGACTAAATCAACCACTAAACTAAAATTGCTCAATCCTTCAATCCCTGTGGGATCGACCTCACTCCCGTGAGTTTTTATTACTTGATGCGACCCGGTGCACTTGTCGGTTAGATTTGTGTGTTTTGGGAGAAATTTATTTTTCCACCAAAATACTCATCAGTGGTGCTTGTGGTGGGTTGTGAGATGTGGGTGGTGGGTGGTAACCATTTTGGTTGGTGGAATGGTTGTTGGATTGGTACTAGTTGAGATTAGGGTAGTTGTTTTGAGGTTTTCTGTATGTGTTTTGGTTAGTCTGCTGCTGGTTGTAGTTTTGGTTGTTTCTTGGGTTGTTTTGGTTTGAGTTCCTCTGCCATGGTTGTTGGTTTTGGTTGTGAGTGTCTCCCCATCTGAGGTTGGGGTGATTTTTCCATGAGGGGTTGTATGTATCACCATAGAATTCATTTGGATTTGAATGCATGTACTGGACTTGTTCCTGCTGTTGCTCCTCTTGGATTTCTTCATTTTGCCCCCATGTGGCTGATGGTTGGCTAGTGTTAACTGCTGCAACTTGGAGGCCATCAATCCTCTTGGTCATTTGCTCAAATTGTTGTTGAATTTGCTGCTGCATTAATTTGTTTTGAGCCAAGATTGAATCCACTCCTTCTAGCTCCATTACTCCTCTCCTTTGTGATGGTTGGCGGCCTCTTTGATGAGCAAAAAAATATTGGTTGTTGGCCACCATATCAATGAGTTCTTGAGCCTCCTCTGCAGTTTTCATGAGTTGCAAGGAACCTCCAGCTGAATGATCCAAAGCTTCCTGGGATTTCAGTGTTAAGCCTTCATAGAAGTTCTGCAGCTTCTCCCACTCATTAAACATGGTAGGGGGACATTTTATGATTAGAGCCTTGTACCTCTCCCATGCCTCATAGATGGGTTCAGCCTCCATTTGTGTAAATGTTTGTACCTCAGCCTTCAACCTTATAATCCTCTGAGGTGGGTAAAACTTGGCAAGAAACTTGGTTACCAAATCATCCCAGTTGTTGATGCTGTCCCTTGGAAAAGATTTCAACCATTGGGTGGCCTTGTCCCTGAGAGAAAATGGGAATAGCATCAGTTTGTAACTGTCAGGAGGCACTCCATTAGTTTTGACAGTGTTGCATATCCTCAAGAAAGTGGACAAATATTGGTGTGGGTCTTCAAGTGGTCCTCCACCAAAAGAGCAATTGTTCTGAACCAAAGTGATGAGTTGTGGCTTGAGTTCAAAATTATTTGCATTGACATTTGGAGCCAAGATGCTGCTCCCACAATGTCTAGGATTTGCAAA
>NC_029785.2:53188593-53203995 GCF_000816755.2 Arachis ipaensis | reverse complement strand
CCACCTCACTTAATCATTGTCAATCTAATCAATCCCCGGCAACGGCGCCAAAAACTTGATGAGTATTTTGGTGGAAAAATGAATTTCTCCCAAAACACACAAATCTAACCGGCAAGTGTACCGGGTCGCATCAAGTAATAAAAACTCACGGGAGTGGGGTCGATCCCACAGGGATTGAAGGATTGAGCAATTTTAGCTTAGTGGTTAATTTAGTCAAGCGAATCAAGATTTGGTTGAGTGTTTTGTGATTTGCAGAAATTAAATTGCATGGAATTAAAGAGAACAGGAAATAAATTGCTGAATCTTAAAGAACAAGAAATTAAATGGCAGAAGCTTAGAATGCAAGAAATGTAAATTACGGAATCTTAAAGTGCAAGAAATGTAAATGACTTGAATTGTAAAGGGGATTGGGACTTGGATTTGCAGAAATTAAACAAGGAAAAGTAAATTTGCATCAAGCAGAGAAGTAGAAGAGGGTTTGGGTTAAATCGGATCTTGAAGCAGAAAAGTAAATGAACATTAAAAGCAGGAAACAAAATGTGAATTAGGAATTCAGATCTCAGGGCCCAGAGACTAGAAAACCAAGTCTAGATCTCAATGCCTTCCTAGATCCAACAAGAACAATTGCAAGGGAATTGTAAATTGCAAGGAAAGTAGATGAGAAGCAAGTAACAGAAACGGAAATTCAATTGCAGTAAATAAACAGAGAGATCCAAGGATGAGATTGAAACAGAATTCCTTCAATTCTCCAACCCAAGATCCAAGACAAGTGTAATTGAAATTGAAAGCAAATAACTAAGAGGAAGAGAAGTGAATTCTCTTTCTCCAAGACTGAGAAATTCAAGATCACTCAATATCCAAAGCTCTCCGAAAACTATTATGAAAATTCCAAGGGAAAGCTCCCCGAAGAACTTGAATTCTATCCTATTTATACACTTTCTTCAAATGATCTTCAAGCCTTGAGTTGGGCCTTTGCTCTTGGTGGAATTGGGTTGAAAGAGGCCTTGGTTGATTGCTCTTGAAGTTTGAAGAAGAACCAAAGTGAACCAATTGAACCGGGTTTGAGTTTTGCAAAAGTTGGACCAAAAGTTTGAGCAAAAGTTAGGGGTCTAACTTTTGCTCCAACGTTGGCCTCCCCTTGCACACTCATGGCGCCAACGTTAGCAAAAAAGTTAGAGGCTAACATTGGCGCAAACTTTTTGGTGCCCAGGGGTGATTTTCATGTGCCAACGTTAGCCTCAAAGTTAGGGGCTAACGTTGGCGCAAACTTTTGGTACCCAGGGAGTGATTTTCAAGTTCCAACGTTAGCCCCTAACTTTTGGGCTAACGTTGGGGCTAACTTTTCACCCAAAAGTTTGTGCAAAAGTTTGAGGCTAACTTTAGGTCCAGCTTTTTGCTTCCTGGTTCAATTTCACTTATTCCATTGTCTTCTCTTTACTCCTAGCTATTCCTTCTTGCTTCAACCTTTCTCCAAGCTTTCTTCACCTATCATTAATCAACCAAACACATCAAAGCTATGCTTAAAATCATGAGATATTCATTCTTTCATAATATGTGACAATTATAGTATAAAACCTCATGAAATAGCATGAATTCATACATGGTTGATTCAATCAAAGGAAACATGAAAATCTACCTAATTGGCTTGCTTGTAGCTCAAGAAAGTGCATAATTCTAATGAAAACAAAAGAAAAAGACTAGTTAAAATAGGCTAAAATGACTTGTCATCAGCCTCATCTAGGAAATGCTGCAGAATCCATCAATCTCGGAAGAGGAAAAAGTCCTAGCCATAACAAGCCAAGATCAAGGATGGATGACCCCCATAATTAATTACCTCAAAACAGAAACACTCCCCACAAATGAGAAGGAGGCAAAGAGGTTAAAACGGGAGGCTCAGTACTACACCATCATAAACAACACCCTATATAAAAGAGGGATTTCAATACCACTACTAAAATGTGTGCTGACCTCCAACACAAGGGAAGTTTTAGAGGAAGTACACAGCGGCATTTGTGGCAATCATCTCGGGACACAAGCTCTCACCAAAAAGGTACTTCGGGCAGGATTTTACTGGCCAACTCTACAAAAAGAAGCTACAGAATTTGTAAAGACATGTCCCCCATGTCAGAAACATGCCAACTTTCACATCACCCCGCCAGAAGAGCTCATCAGCATGACTTCGCCTTGGCCATTTGCAAAATGGAGACTCGATCTTCTCGGATCCTTTCCCCAGGGATCAGGACAAGTCAAATTCCTCATAGTCAGAGTAGACTATTTCACAAAGTGGATTGAGGCAGAGCCCCTAGCCAACGCCACTGCTCAAAGAAGTCGGAAATTCCTATATAGGAACATTGTCACGAGGTTCGGGGTTCCATACTCCATCACCACAGACAATGGCACTCAATTCACAGATGCATGCTTCAGGAAATTAGTAACCGACTTGAACATAAAGCACCAGTTCACCTCCCTCAAAGATCCTCAAGCCAATGGGCAAGTCGAAGCTGCCAACAAAGTCATATTGGCTGGGTTGAAACGGAGACTGCAAGATGCGAAGGGAGCTTGGGCTGAAGAACTTCCATAGGTCCTATGGGCATATCGAACTACGCCACATTCTACCACAAATGAATCACCGTTTCGATTAGCATACGGAATGGAGGCAATAATCCCAGTAGAGGTCGAGGAAGGGTCGCCTAGAGTAGTGATGAGCGGATAATTTATACGCTTTTTGGCATTGTTTTTAGTATGTTTTTAGTAGAATCTAGTTAATTTTAGGGATGTTTTCATTAGTTTTTATGTTAAATTCACATTTCTGGACTTTACTATGAGTTTGTGTATCTTTCTGTGATTTCAGGTATTTTCTGGCTGAAATTGAGGGACTTGAGCAAAAATCAGATTCAGGGGTTGAAGAAGGACTGCTGATGCTGTTGGATTCTGACCTCCCTGCACTCAAAATGGATTTTCTGGAGCTACAGAACTTAAACTGGCGCGCTTCCAATTGCATTGGAAAGTAGAAATCCAGGGCTTTTCAGCAATATATAATAGTCCATACTTTGCCCAAGTTTAGATGACGCAAACTGGCGTTCAACGCCAACTCTCTGCCCAATTCTGGCGTCCAGCGCCAGAAACAAGTTGCAAAGTGGAGTTCAATGCCCAAACTGGCACAAAAGCTGGCGTTCAACTCCAAGAATGACCTCTCCACGTGTAGACTTCAAGCTCAGCCCAAGCACACACCAAGTGGGCCCCGGAAGTGGATTTATGCATCAATTACTTACTTCTGTAAACCCTAGTGACTAGTTTATTATAAATAGAACATTTTATCATTGTATTCGTAGACTTGGTTACTCCGGTTCCCCTCTAGGACCGAGACCAATGAACTCCATTATCACTTATGTATTTTCAACGGTAGAGTTTCTACACTCCATAGATTAAGGTGTGGAGCTCTGCTGTTCCTCAAAGATTAATGCAAAGTACTACTGTTTTCTATTCAATTCATCTTATTTCGCTTCTAAGATATTCATTCGTACTTCAACCTGAATGTGATGAACGTGACAATCATCATCATTCCCTATGAACGTGTGCCTGACAACCACTTCCGTTCTACCTTAGATTGAATGAGTGTCTCTTAGATCTCTTAATCGGAATCTTCGTGGTGTAAGCTAGAATGATGGCGGCATTCAAGAGAATCCGGAAAGTCTAAACCTTGTCTGTGGTATTCCGAGTAGGATTTAATGATTGAATGACTGTGACGAGCTTCAAACTCGCGATTGCTGGGCGTAGTGACAGATGCAAAAGGAGGGTGAGTCCTATTCCAGCATGATCGGGAACCTCAGATGATTAGCCGTGCCGTGACAGGGCATCTTGGACCATTTTCACAAGAGGAGGGGATGTAGCCACTGACAACGGTGATGCCCTTGCATAAAGCCAACCATAGAAAGGAGTAAGACTGATTGGATGAAGATAGCAGAAAAGCGGAGGTTCAGAGGAACGATTGCATCTCCATACGCTTATCTGAAATTCTCACCAATGATTTACATAAGTATTTCTACCCTTCTTTTATTACTACATTTTGAAAACTACATAACTATTTTATATCCGCCTGACTGAAATTTACAAGGTGACCATAGCTTGCTTCATACCAACAATCTCCGTGGGATTCGACCCTTACTCACGTAAGGTATTACTTGGACGACCCAGTGCACTTACTGGTTAGTTATGCGAAGTTGTGAAGATATGTTTAGACCATGGTTCTGTGCATCCGTTTTTGGTGCCATTGCCAGGGAATCAACTTCGAATAATAATTCACAACCTGAGTAACAATTTCGCATACCAAGCTGCTAAAATCTCATTAGAGATGGCAGACAATTCAAGAAAATAGGCTTATGAACAAGTAGAGGACGTGTTAGTAAAGGTTGAAGGCCTTTACATCCCTGCTGATTTCATAGTCCTGGATACTGGAAAGGAAGAGGATGAATCCATCATCCTAGGAAGACCTTTCCTAGCCACAGCAAGAGCTGTGATTGATGTGGACAGAGGAGAATTGATCCTTCAATTAAATAAGGACAACCTTGTGTTTACAACTCAAGGATCTCTCTCTGAATCCATGGAGAGGAAGCAGAAAAAGCTTCTCTCAAAGCAGAGTCAACCAAAGCCCCCACAGTCAAACTCTAAGTTTGGTGTCAAACCCCCATATCCAAACTCTAATTTTGGTGTTGGGAGGTCTCAACAAAGCTCTGTACATCTGTGAGGCTCCATGAGAGCCCACTGTCAAGCTATTGACATTAAAGAAGCGCTTGTTGGGAGGCAACCCAATGTTTATTTATCTAATTTTATTTTATTTTTGTTTTTCATGTTTTCTTAGGTTCATGATCATGTGGAGTCACAAAATAAATATAAAAATTAAAAATGGAATCAAAAACAGTGGAAGAAAAATCACACCCTAGAGGAAGCACCTGTCTGGCGTTCAACGCCAGAACAGAGCATGGTTCTGGCGCTGAACGCCCAAAATGGGCAGTATCTGGGCGCTGAACGTCCAAAATGGGCAGCATCTGGGCGCTGAACGCCAGAATTGCATCCTGGAGAAGAGCTGGCGCTGAACGCCCAGAACAAGCATGGTTCTGGCGTTCAACGCCAGAAATGGGTATCAAATGGGCGTTGAACGCCCAAAATGGGCACCAACCTAGCGCTGAACGCCCAGAGTTATGTGCAAGGGCATTTTGCATGCCTAAATTGGTGCAGGGATGTAAATGCCTTGACACCTCAAGATCTGTGGACCTCACAGGATCATCTTAGGATCTGTGGACCCCACAAGATCCCCACCTTCCTTCCTGATAATCCTAGTTTTTTCCACATCTTCTTCTTCATCTATTCCTTCTTCTTTTGCTCGAGGGCGAGCAACATTCTAAGTTTGGTGTGGTAAAATAATTATGTAAAGGATCTATAGCTCAGTGGTAGAACATGTAGCTGCAAATCAAGAGATCTCTGAGATACCTCAGGGGATGCACTTCCCTCCACATAGTTATTGGAAGCAACTGAGGATAGAAATACCAAAAATCACTAGGAATCAAGCCACAAAGGCAAGGAAGAGACATAGAAGAGCTCAAGAACATCATTGGTTCCTCAAGAAGGAAACGCAACCATCACTAAGGTGGATTCATTCCTTGTTCTTACTTTCTCTGTTTTTCGTTTTCTATGTTATGTGCTTATCTATGTTTGTGTCTTATTACATGATCATTAGTAGTTAGTAACTTTGTCTTAAAGTTATGAATGTCCTATGAATCCATCACCTCTCTTAAATAAAAAATATTTTAATTCAAAAGAACAAGAAGTACATGAGTTTCGAATTTGTCCTTGAACTTAGTCTAATTATATTGATGTGGTGACAATGCTTCTTGTTTTCTGAATGAATGCTTGAACAGTGCATATGTCTTTTGAAGTTTTTGTTTAAGAATGTTAAATATGTTGGCTCTTGAAAGAATGATGACTAGGAGACATGTTATTTGATAATCTGAAAAATCATAAAAATGATTCTTGAAGCAAGAAAAAGCAGCAAAGAACAAAGCTTGTAGAAAAAAAAATAGGCGAAAAAAATAGAAAGAAAAAGAAAAAAGCAAGCAGAAAAAGCCAAAAGCTCTTAAAACCAAGAGGCAAGAGCAAAAAGCCAATAACCCTTAAAACCAAAAGGCAAGGGTAAATAAAGAGGATCCCAAGGCTTTGAGCATCAGTGGATAGGAGGGCCTGAATGGCACAAAAGCTGGCGTTCAACTCCAGAAAGAGCCTCTGCATGTGTAACATTCAAGCTCAGTCCAAGCACACACCAAGTGGGCCCCGAAAGTGGATTTATGCATCAATTACTTACTTCTGTAAACCCTAGTGACTAGTTTATTATAAATAGAACTTTTTATCATTGTATTCGTAGACTTGGTTACTCTGGTTCCCCTCTGGGACCGAGACCAATGAACTCCATTATCACTTATGTATTTTCAACGGTAGAGTTTTTACACTCCATAGATTAAGGTGTGGAGTTCTGCTGTTCCTCAAAGATTAATGCAAAGTACTACTGTTTTCTATTCAATTCATCTTATTTCGCTTCTAAGATATTCATTCGTACTTCAACCTGAATGTGATGAACGTGACAATCATCATCATTCCCTATGAACGTGTGCCTGACAACCACTTCCGTTCTACCTTAGATTGAATGAGTGTCTCTTAGATCTCTTAATCGGAATCTTCGTTGTGTAAGCTAGAATGATGGCGGCATTCAAGAGAATCCGGAAAGTCTAAACCTTGTCTGTGGTAATCCGAGTAGGATTCAATGATTGAATAACTGTGACGAGCTTCAAACTCGTGATTGCTGGGCGTAGTGATAGACGCAAAATGTAACGACCCAATTTCTGGTATGTCATGATCATACTAGAAACTGAGCGCTACCAACTTGTCTTCCTAATTATTATCTATTATTTATCATATGAGCCTGATTCGTTGTTAAAAACGTAGTTAATTTGCGAGGTACTTTTTTTTTTTAAACATTTGGATTAATAGACGAAATCATTCATAAGCAATTCACAACTGATAGCAGATAAAACAGTTATAAACAACCATACATAAATATATCACATGCAGTTGATATCATTCGGTTATCCAGCCTTTATTAGAGTAAAGATCTTTAGTTAGGACACCCCTAGATATAGCTAAATAATATCTATATACATATATATACATACAACATCCCAGGCCCTGACCTGTTCAAGAAGTCCCTAAGCTGGCACCCAGGCTAGCCTAGACTCTATACTCACCTAGTCCCTCTAAACTACTAAAGCGAGGGAAAGTATGTTCTAAGTCTTCACAACTCAAGTCAGGTGGAACGTCATCAAAAGGTGGAAGGTCGTCTACTAATCCTCTGCACGATCATATGTCATCAAAGAGCGTCTCTCAAGTACTTCATCGAGTGGCCACATAATAGCAACATCGTACGGAGGACTTAGGTTAAAGTTTGTAGATAAGCAAGGTGTAGATGTTGGCTGGTCTCACAGTATTTACATATAAATAGAAACGGAGTTCACTCTAGACTCAGCAGACTACCTAGAGCGGAATCTTTTTTTTGCAAACGGTCGTCAGTGAACTACAGAAGGGTACTCATGCTTCCATCTGAAGGGGGAAGGGAGAGAGAAGGGGTAAGAACTGGGGAGTTCTTAGTAGGGTCAGGATTATTAGTTAAGTTCATTAATTTGCGGTCGATTAGCAGACAAATAACATAATATAGCGAAGCAGTAAATAGAAAATAAAGATAGAAAGAGAAAGTAGAGACAACAGAAAGCAGAACACAAACAAAAGAATACAAGAAAATGAAACACAGAAATAGCATGCAAGCAGACAAACATAAAGAAATAGACCACACTCAGAAAGGAATGCAACAGAGAATGATGTGCAGACAAGAATGATGCATGTCTAGCCCTAGTGCAGGTAATGAGCTCATCTGTCAGTTACTAACCCGCTCCCGATGTTATCCAGCAACCTCTGTCTGGATAAGGCTTTCCTATTGGCTATACCCCTGTGTACAGGAAATAACCCTTCTGCCATACTATACAAACTTTACAGCTTTTACTTTTACAACATCTCAACTCAAACCATTTCTCTTTATCAGATTACTCTTTTCTCTGTATCCCTTTATTCTACTCTGGTTACTCTGTTTTCTATATCTCTTTACTCTGCTCTGATTTCTCCGTTTAACGTATGTATTTAAAGATTATGTAAATTTCGGTATGAATAGTTATCCTGTCCCAAGTATAGGTTCATTAAGTCTATACTGAAACAGTTTAACTTTTCATATTATACCTAACCCTAGTCGCAACTCAAGGACTAACTATGTTGCCCTAGTTCGTTCACTAATTTCTGTCTGTTTTTCTGTTATTAAAACCTTACAGACTTTTCTTTAGTTTTTATCTTTTCTTCAACTTTTTATCTTTCTTTTATCTTTGCCTCACTAATATGTTCTTACCACTCCCTAAGTGTTTTATGAAGGTAATTAGAGATTCTGCGCTTAAAGTTGTCTTTCTAAAGCTTTTACAGAAAATTGCCTTTTCTGCATTATTTTATTATTTTTATTAAAATATTCTTTTTAATTAAATATTATTATTTAAAATTTTATTATTATTTATTATTTTATCATTAAATTTTTGAAAATTAAATAAACTTTTACTTGTTTCTTGGCCCTCAAGTCAAGTTAAGCATGATTCCTAAGGAAGAACATCAAGAAAACACATGTTTGGCATGGTTTTCCTTGAAAACCGAATTTAAATGGGAAAGGTACAGCCATCTAACCTTATTTCCAGACTTGATAAGTTACATGGTTATGTAGAGGAAGAAGAGAGGATCATTTTGGTGAAATCGGGGTTTTGATTTGAGTTTTGGTTCAGAAGAAATCAAGATTTGAAGATTAAGTGTTCATGAAGTTTTCTCTCTTTTCTCTCCTTTCAATTTCGGCCAAAATGATGAAATGAGACAGCCTTGGAGGTCTTAGGGGTGTAAGGTGAGTTTTGATTGGTTGGCTTGGAGGTGGATTAAAATAATATTAAAATATCTCAGGTGTATAACTACTAAAACTATATGTATCGGAACACTTGCAAAAACATCTCTAAAAATTATTTTCTGAGCTACTAGCATAAATGACACTAGTAACATATTTATTATGAGAATAAAACATGAATAATGAGGCCTTAGCATTGCTAAAGTCACCAGAGAGTGCTGGTGCTAAGCTGCACCAGTAAACCGTAAATCCGGTTAAACCGATTTTCTGTTTTTAAATAAAACAGACCAGGTAACCTTATAATATCATTCAAGCATTTTCTAATACTAATATAATGATAATATTATACTATTATCTCTCTCCTCTCATGAATCGAGTCCGATTCGTCAAACAGAGACTATTTACGAAAATCAGAATCAAAACTGCCAACCGATACGGTTCAAAAACTAGGTTCTTCGCGATTGCGTTATCGAGCTTGCCTCAAAGGAGGTTCTAGCTTAAAGATGACATAATGATAATGAGGATTGAGATGCTTGATGATATAGCAGAGGTGTTCCCTTTACTGATCTTCCGGAGAAATCCGTACTTTCAGAAAAGATCTCATGTACTCGAAAATCAGGGTTGTTACACAAAAGGAGGGTGAATCCTATTCCAGCATGATCGGGAACCTCAGATGATTAGCCGTGCCGTGATAGGGCATCTTGGACCATTTTCACAAGAGGAGGGGATGTAGCCACTGACAACGGTGATGCCCTTGCATAAAGCCAGCCATAAAAAGGAGTAAGACTGATTGGATGAAGATAGCAGGAAAGCGGTGGTTCAGAGGAACGATTGCATCTCCATACGCTTATCTGAAATTCTCACCAATGATTTACATAAGTATTTCTACCCTTCTTTTATTACTACATTTCGAAAACTACATAACTATTTTATATCCGCCTGACTGAGATTTACAAGGTGACCATAGCTTGCTTCATACCAACAATCTCCGTGGGATTCGACCCTTACTCACATAAGGTATTACTTGGACGACCCAGTGCACTTGCTGGTTAGTTATGTGAAGTTGTGAAGATATGTTTAGACCATGGTTCTGTGCATCCGTTTTTGGTGCCATTGCCAGGGAATCAATTTCGAATAATAATTCACAACCTGAGTAACAATTTCGCATACCAAGTAGTCCACTACAATGAAGAAGCCAACTCTCAACTTCAAAGAGAAGAACTCGACCTACTTCCGAAAATCGAAGAAAGAGCTCGGATCAGGGAAGAAGCGCTAAAGCGCTGAATGGCTTCAAGATATAATCAAAAGGTAGTGCCAAGAGGTTTCGCGGAGAATGATCTCATCCTAATCTGAAATGATATTGGAACAACACGACCCGGAGAAGAAAAGTTGGCAGCAAACTGGAAAGGACCCTACCGAGTCATAGAAGTACTTGGGAAGGGCTACTACAGACTGTCCGAACTCAATGGACGAGAGCTTCCCAGATCGTGGCACGCTTGCAACCTAAGAAGATATTCTACAAATTCTCAAGACGCATTAATCTGAAGCATTCATCGTCCGATTATAAAGCAACAGATCGGCAGAAAGTGAAAAACAGATTCACTGCACGATCACGATAAAAGACCAATAAAGATGAAAACGCGATTCATCTAAAGGTCGACCAAAGGAAGATAGAAACCACCTTCTACAAATCGGCAAAGATGAACACAGAATAATGCAAGAAGTTATCGAAAGTGATCCGAAAAAAGAACCTGACGAGGTCTTATGGATTGCTAAATAATAACTTAAAGACTGGCCGACGTTGAGAAGTCAGACCAAGTCAACCCAAGTTATCAGCAAATCCCTAGAAAGAGGTCTGGCCAACCCTATAAAAGAGGAATTGCTATAACTTAGAAGAGATCGACATGACGAAGTCGGTCTCCTACGAAAAATAAGTTATAAAAGTAATCCCTGAAAGAGACCTGACGAAGGTCCAAGAAAGAGGATTACAAAAAATAACTTAGAAGAGGACGACGTAAAGAAGTCGACCTCCTACAAAAAAAAAGGTATAAAAGTAATCCCTGAAAGAGACCTGACGAAGGTCCAAGAAAGAGGATTACAAAAAATAACTTAGAAGAGGACGACGTAAAGAAGTCGACCTCCTACAAACAACAAGTTATAAAAGTAATCCCTGAAAGAGACCTGACAAAGGTCCAAGGAAGAGGATTACAAAAAATAACTTAGAAGAGGACGACGTAAAGAAGTCGACCTCCTACAAACAACAAGTTATAAAAGTAATCCCTGAAAGAGACCTGACAAAGGTCCAAGAAAGAGGATTACAAAATAACTCGGAAAAGAACGACGCAAAAAAGTCGGTCTCCCACAAATAAGTTATAAAAGTAGTCCCTGAAAGAGACCTGACAAGGGTCCAAGAAAGAGGATTACAAAAATAACTTGAAAGTGGACCAACGTGAAGAAATCGGTTACGGAGTGCTAGAAACAAATACAAGTAAAAGCGAGAAAACCGAAATACAAGTTGGACCCACATATCCACAACCTCAAAGGATCCAAGCTACAAGCAATAAGTACAAGGCAATCCAATGGGGCCGAGCAGCAAGGCTCTAACACTCTCAAAACCCAGAAAGGTGTCAAGACAAGTGCAAACAAGCATAATATAAAATATTATAACAAGCTTCAGGGTCAGGCCCAAAAAGCTTGAAAGCTACTTGTTATTTTTTCAAAATCAAAAGTTGCTAAACAGCAACCAAAAGGAGTATCAACAGTCAGCATAATATTCAAGACTACAAAATAAAGAGTTTAAAAGCCCACAAGTCGGGCTATCCACACAAACATCCATGAAAAATTAGTTAAGATCGGGAGCCTTCTCGGTAGCATCAGTCTGGGGTGAAGGAGGGCGAGTTTGGAGAGGCACTGCATCCACTGGACCGTCGTCCCTATTCAGAATTTGACAATCAGGATCTAATTCTGGACGAGCAATCCCAGCAGGAGGAACTATAGAGGTCGACACTTTAGCAGCAGGCGCAGAGGGAGGTTCGGCATCATCATCATCTTGGTCGTCGGGAACAATCTTACCATCCCTCACAATATTGTCCAAGCTAAAAAGAGTAAGATCAACCTCAGGAGCGAGAACTTGAACCTGCTCCTTCAAATTAGCATAAGCAGCGTTTACGCTGCCGACAAGATGACCTTGGAGCTCGGAGTAGTCAATTCGGGCAGACTCTAACTCCTCCCTCAGACGTATTACCTCCCGATAAGATGTGACGTAACTGTCCTTATGCCTCAAAGCAGTGTCCTCGGCCAACCTCACAGAGGCCGCCAGGGCAAGAGAGCTAGCCTTCTTGTTCTCCAGATCCTTCTCCAGTTTGGCTACTTTCACGTCAAGCTCCTCCTTCAAGCCCTTCATCCGATCAAACTCTTGTTTAGCCTCCTCCATGAAGGCTTTAGTGGCATGGAGAGGAAGATTTTGAGCAGTTCAGTACAAGGCAGCTCCCATATGTGCCATTTTTACACTACTTCGAGTTATAAAGTCCAAATGATGAAGAAGTGATACATCATCCATAGGAAGGACACCGTATGGACCGATCTGCTGATCTACAAACTCGACCGCGTCAAAATCAGGGGCATCAAGGTTGAAAAGCTCAATTGTTTTTTGTTTCTTGTTGGGAGGAGCACTAGAAGTAACAGCGGAAGACTGCGGAGGCTCGGCCAGGCAAACCCTAGGAGTGGGAATTACCCTCCTCGGGCCAGGAGAACTCGGCACAGGTGGCTTCACCGAAACTTGAAAAGATCCCTCTCCCGCCACCTTGGCCGAGATATTTTGAGCAGTTGTAGCCTTCTTTGCCTTCTTGTAGGCCTTCATAGAATCATTGTTTTTCGACATCTCTGAAAATGCAGAATCGACCACAACAATGGGTTACAATCACAAAAAGAAGAAGTAAAATTAAAAAGCAAGTATATAAACAAGTCGAACAGTACCTAAAAAATAGTTCGGACCAAAGACGGGTCACTCAAAAACCTTTTTGTATCAAGATGGGGTGGTTTCCCCCATAAATCTTCAAGAACAACTACAAAAGCTCATTCAACCTCGTCAAGCATCTCCCAGGTATAGCGAGACACTCTCACATTCTTTTGCCATTCTAGAAGAAAGGCAGGCTCATCATTTTCATCAAGAAAAAAGGGGCGGGCCCCCTCAACAGCACGAACTCGGAAGAAATAATTCTTAAAATCTTTAAAAGACTCATCATACATGGCAAAAACTTTATGCCCTTGGGCCGACCTGAAAGAAACCCAGGAAGCTTTCTTTTTGGAAGACCCTCCGGGCTTGGCAGAAACAAAAAGATAGAGGAAAAGAGTCTGAGAAGGTGTTATGCCTAACTCTTGGCAAAGCAGCTGAAAAATCTTGATAAAATCCCAGGAATTCGGATGATGCTGGGATGGGACAATATTACAAGACCACAACAAATCGGTTTCGAAAGCAGTAAAAGGAAAGGTAATGTCCAACTGACTGAAGAAATATTCATAGGCATAGAAAAAGGGACGCTCCCCCTCGACCGAAGTAGGAAAACAAACCCTCTCATCAGAATCGGGTGCTATAAGCTCATAATCCCTCTCCCGGGTGCTGCTACCACAAATCCTATGACGTTTCCTCAGCTCTACACAAAAATCAGCATCCACCACAGAGACACACATCAAGACAAGGGAGTCCAGCCAATCAGACATCCCCTCGGGAACCTTAGAAGACATCTCTACAATGTTATTGCAAGAAGACATGAGGCTAACTAATCCTACAATAAGAAAAGAAGATGGGATTACCAAAAAACATCTCAGACGAGGGGCAAAATAACTCGACTAGTATACAGAAGAACAAATAGAAAAGGAAAACCCTAAGACTCAAACCAAAGTCCTGGGGCATCCTTTGGAGGCAGTAACAAAGTAAAGTTTCAGGAAAAATCCACAACTTACATCCCGGCATCTCTCAAACAAGAAAAGATTTCAAATAACAGACATTTCAGAAAAGAAAGCCAGAACACAAAAAGTCACTATCTTTTTACAGTCTATCAGCAAAAAGCATCATGCCAAGCGGAAATCGTCAAAGGCGCAACCTTTTCTCAGAATCAAACAAAAACCAAAACAAATATCGCAGCAAACAGGAAAAGCTATCAACAGGGCAAAAAACCAAAGGAGCAATCTTCGATTAAGTGAATAAAGATGCAGTTTTTCTGGGTATCAGACAGAAGCGACAGTAGAAACAAGCAAAGCCCTAGAAGCATCAAACAAATAGGAAAGGCGAAAAGGTTCATGCAAAGGGCGAAGAAACTCTCAGAACACACAGCAAGCAGGCGCGACAAGAAAGATCCAAACTTTCTCTAAGCAAAATCAAAACTTCACCACAAAACTAAAGATAAAACAACAAAGACGAAAAGAAATTGCAAATGAAACCAACCTGGAAAATAGCAGAGCCTCAGAAGGGTTGAAAATAGAAAGACGGAATCGCCGGATCGCTGAATGACGCCACAAAGGCAAAATATAGGCGAAAAGCAGAAAGTGAGAGAACGAAGGGAGAAGTTACAAAGAAAGATGAAGAAAAGAAACCATTTTCTGAGTACAGAAATTCAAAATAAAGCCAAAGGAAATGGGGCAATTAATACCAATTAATAAAGGTATTAAACCCTCGCACGTTCCCAAGAACAAAGCACTAATACATAAGCGCGCGCTTTCAGAAGAAAACGTTTCACATTCAAAAAGGTTCTACAAGAAATCGACTAAATGCTTGAGTTCGGCTTCACTACAGAAGGACCGAAGTCAAGGACTCGACCTCAAAAAGGAAGACCGAGCTCAAGTAGGGGCACTGTTCATACCTGGCTCGAGCTATCCGACCTGGGATGATTGGCGACAAAAGCGACCGACCTCTTTAGGTCAGACTATCCGACCTCTTCTCAAAGAGGTCGGCCAAATCGACAGGGAAGCCCAAATAAAGGGCCCAAATAGAGGAACACGACCCAAATCCACAGGCCGTCCAAGCCTATAGAGATAAGGGTGGTTCCCTTGAAGATAAGCTGACCTCAACTCAAAGATAAAGATAAGATAAGATAACTAACTTATCTTATCTAGAAAGGTCACTCTACAACCACTATAAATACACTGGAGCACCCAGGTATAACTCATACTCTGATTCTACAATAAACCTGCTTAATACCCGTGCTAACTTAAGCATCAGAGTCTCTTGCAGGTACCCCCCCACCCTCCAGTGACCACGGATCAGAAGTGAAGCCAGTTCCACAAGTCGGATATAACAGCTCCGGCCGTCACCAGCCAGCCGGACACGTCATCTCCGACCAGTACAGAAGATCTCATCCGAGATCGGCCTACAGTTTCAAGTA
>NC_029785.2:53137705-53188503 GCF_000816755.2 Arachis ipaensis | reverse complement strand
CACGAGTGTCCCAACCCAAATAGATTGCTCGCGTCGCGTGTTAAAGGTCATGTACGCAAGGGTTACATTTTTGGTAGCTCGCGTACGCATGCAATGCCTGCGTATGCGAGAAGCCCAACCCGAATAGGTTGGTCGCGTTGCATGCACCATGTCGTGTACGCAAGGATTAGAATTCTGCTAGCTCGCGTACGCTTGCAGTGCCCGTGTACGCATGATACCCAACCCGAATAGGTTGGTCGCGTCGCGTGCAATGTGTCGCGTACGCGACCCTCACCAGACTTTAAACGTTCATAACTTCCTCTACAAAAATCCATTTTCCTCAAACTTTATATCAATTTAATGCCCTTTGAATACCAATTTCAAAAATAAAGGCTCAAGTTATGATCCGTCAAAATTCACTAAAAACTGGTTTTTACCAAAAATTAACTAGGTTCTCAAACTTTTAAAATTCACCACCAAACCAAATGAAAGCCTATTCAAATTCACCATAAAACACAACCAAATTCTATACCTTACCTTTCCATCACAATCCAACTAATTCAACACTTATATCAATTAATTCCTCCTTTATAAACTCAACAATTCCACAATTTGTACATCAATATTCCAATATTAACAACTTGAATACAATCTCACTACTCATAAGCATCATTTATCATACCACATCAAAAATTCTCATAATTACAATAATTCAACCTCAACATCAATAATTCCCATCACAAGTCATCAAAACCATCACAAGCATTAACATCATCACATATTATCAATTTAACAACTGTCAACAACCAAATTCAATCCTATCCTAAGGTCCACTAGCCTAAGTGTCCAGAAATATTATACATTACATAGAGAAAACCAAAGCCATACCTTGGCCGATTCCCAATATGCACAATACACCAAGTTGAGTCCAATTCAAGCCTCCAATCACCAACAAATCACCAATCAACTCCAACAAGCATCAACAATCAATTTTTCCAAGCTATACACATTAATTTACCACAAATAAATACCTAGGGTTCCTAAATACCCAAATTCACAAGGGATAAGAGCAAGCTTACCTTACTCAACAGTTTTGGGAGCAAAACCCAATAGCAACCAAGTGGTAGAGTGTACCTAAACACTCAAAATCACAAAAATCTCTCAAAAACCAAACCTAAAATTTCAAAATTCTTGGAACAGAATAATTGGGAATGAAATTCGAAATCTTACCAACAAAGGTTAGATAGAACTAACGGGCTCGAATCGGAGCTCCGTAGCTCAAGTTATGGTCAATTGAAGAGAGGAGTGAATAGTATTTCTTCTCCTTCCTCTCTCTCAATTCTCAGCCGCTAGGTTTAGTGTGTGTGTGAGTTATGAGCTGAATTGGGCTCATTAATGAATGTATATATGTTGGGCTTGGGCCCCATTTGGGCCCGATCTAATCCTTTAGCGTTTTTGGCTCGTTTGGCCCAATTTTGTGCTAAACCTTTAAAATTAGTACCCGGTTTTTAATTCTAATTGTTTTCTTAAGCTTTTCTTCTGTTTTTATCATTCTCATACAGTACCAGACAGATTTAAGCCGGTACTGCCAGTTAATTTACCAGTATGGATTTTTACACAATTTTTCGCAGAAAATTACATTTTCCAACTCAGAAAAATATACTGAGTCCAAATGTCGTATTTAAATTTTCTAATTAACATTCTAAATTTTTGGATCCTATTTTGGGCAAGTAATTTAATTTAATTAAGCGGTTAATTAGTTACGGTTCTTATATTCTCCCTACTAAATAAGAAATTTTGTCCCCAAAATTTAGTGATTACGTGAGAATAGCTTGGGATAATCCTTCCGCATCTCGAACTCCAATTCCCAAGTGTGCTCTTCCACTCCCGCTATTCTCCAAGCCACTTTAACCAACAGAACCTCCTTTCCACGCAACTTCTTCATACTAGTGTCGTCAATCCGCATCGATGTTACTTGAAAAGTCAAGTTCTCTTTCAGCTCGACCGATTTGGACTCTAAGACATGAGCCGCATCAGACGTGTACTTACGGAGTTTTGACATGTGGAATACGTCATGTAAGTTAGACAAACGCGGTGGCAAGGCTACTTGATATGCCACCAGCCCGAATTGTCTCAAAATCTCAAACGGCCTTATATACCTCGGATTCAACTTCTTCGTTTTAATTGCTCTTCCAATCCCAGTTGTTGGAGTAACACTCAGAAATACATGCTCGCCCACTTCAAATTCTAACGATTTCCTTCTCTGATCTGCATAGCTCTTCTGTCGGCTTTGTGCAGTTAAAATTCTAGCTCGAATCTTTTTAATCTTCTCAGTAGTCTCTTCTACCAAATCAGGACCCAACACACTCGATTCACTGGCTTCATACCAACACAGTGGAGACTGGGCAATTTCGTCCATACAAGGTCTCATACGAAGCCATCCCAATGCTCACATGAAAGCTGTTGTTGTACGCAAACTCCATGAATGGCACGTAACGGTCCTAACTTCCCGGTTGATCCAAGACACATGCCCTTAGCATATCCTCAAATGTCTGAATAGTCCTTTCCGACTATCCATCCGTTTGCGGATGATATGTCGTGTTGAGACATAGTCTCATACCGAAAACTCTTTGAAAAGCTCCCCAAAACCTTGAGGTGAATCAGGGATCACAATCCAAAACTATCGTCTTAAGCACACCGTGCAACCTTACAATCTCTTTGATGTACAACCTTGCAAATTTCTCTAAAGAGTAGTTCACTCGGATAGGCAGAATATGAGTGGACATGGTTAAGCAATCCACGATCACCTAAACCGCATCAAATTCCGACCTAGTCCTCAGCAAACCGGACACAAAAGTCCTTTCCACTTCCACTGAGGAATCTCAAGTGGCTGTAACATTCCTGACAATCTCTGGGGTTCTATCTTCACCTTCTAACACGTCAGACACTTAGATACAACTGTAACTACATCATTCTTCATCCCAAGCCACCAGAATATCTTCTTTAGATTATAGTACATCTTCGTACTTCCTGGATGAATAGAAAACCCGCTGTTATGAGCTTCTGACAACAACTCTTGTCTCAAACTTCCAACATTCAACATACAAATTCTTCCCTTATACCTCCACAACCCTTCATCATCCTTAGTAAACTCTCCATGCCTCTTCTTGCCACTCGGTTGAAATAATTGCTGAAGTTCTTGTTTGTCTTGCTAAGCCCCATGAATTCTTGACTTAAAGGTACTTGAAATTTGCAATTGGTTCAAACAAGCTATTCTGGCAAGTTCACCAATATCCAACTTGAGTTATGCGAATTTATCTACTAATTCCTCCTCTTTGATCCTCATCCAAGCGATCATCAAAGACTTCCGACTCAATGCATCCGGCACAACATTCGCCTTTCCAGGGTGATAACTCAGTTCAAAATCATAATCTTTCAGAAGCTCCATCCACCTTCTCTGACGCATATTGAGATCTTTCTGATTAAAGATATCTTAAGACTCTTGTGATCAGAAAAGACTCTAAATCTTACTCCGTACAAGTAGTGCCTCCAAATCTTCAACGCAAACACAATCGCTGCCATATCCAAGTCATGAGTTGGGTAATTCACCTCATGTGATCTCAGCTGACACGATGCGTAAGCCACCACATTCCAGTGTTGTATCAACACGCAACCCAAATCCTTCAACGAAGTATCATAGTACACTTCAAAAGGCTCGTGTGGTTCCGGCAGAATCAAAACAGGCGCTGAAGTTAATTTATCCTTTAAGGCTTGAAATCTGTCCTTACACTCTGCCGTCCACACAAACGATGTCTCTTTCCTTGTTAACTTAGTCATTGATAGTGCAATTTGTGAGAACCTGTGAATGTACCTCCTGTAATATCCAGCAACCCCCAAGAATCTTCTGACCTCAGTCACTATCGTCGGTCTTTCCCATTCCATCACCGCCTCAACTTTTGAAGGATCAACTACTATCCCTCCTTTACTCATTACATGTCCTAAGAAATTCACTTCTTCCTTCCAGAATTCGCATTTGGACAACTTAGCATACAATTTCCACTCCTTCAGAACTTGTAGCACAATCCTCAGATGCTCTTCATGCTCTTTCGCCGTCTTAGAATAAACCAGAATGTCATCTACGAATACTACCACAAATTTGTCTAAAAAGGGACAAAATACTCTGTTTATGTAATCCATGAACATAGCAGGTGTATTCGTCAACCCAAAGGACATCACCACAAACTTGTAATGTCCATAGCGCGTCCTAAATTCAGTTTTCAAAATGTCATCCTCCTTCACCCTAATCTGATGATAACTAGATCTTAAATCAATTTTTGAAAATACTCCAGCTCCTTGCAACTGATCCATGAGGTCATCTATCCTAGGCAACGGATACTTGTTCTTTATAGTCTTTTTGTTTAACTGTCGGTAATCTACGCAGAGTCGTATTCTTCCATCCTTCTTCTTCACCAATAAAATTAGCGCTCCCACAGAGATACACTCGGTCGAATGAACCTCTTATTCAGAAGCTCTTCCAACTAAGTCTTAAGTTCAGCCAGCTCTATCGGAGCCATTCGGTACGGCGCAATTGAGACTGGTCCGGCTCTCCGTACCAAGTCAATAGCAAACTCAATCTCGCTTTGAGGTAAAAATTCAGGAATATCTTCAGGAAATACTTCAGAAAAGTCTTTAACTACTGAAATTTGATCTAACCTCTGCTCATCACCTAACTTATTCGCAGCCAACAATATATACCCCTGACATTCTTCCCCACTATAATTTACCAAAACAGAGTTTAGGTAATAACCCTCTACTATCACTACTCCTCCTTCTCCTTCCTGCATAAACCAAATTGATCGCTCAAAGAAATCCAACAATACCCAATTATTTGATAACCAATCAAACCCCAAAATCAACTCCAACCCAACCATTGGCAAATATATTAAGTCATGAATAAATTCTCTATCCACAAGCTTGAAGGATACTTGCCTACAGCCTAACTTAGTCATAACCATTTGATACGGAGTATGCACATGCAAATTAAATGCTAATTCTGACACTTTCAATCCTAGTTCCTCAATTTTATCTAATGCAATAAACGAATGCGAGGCTCCAGTATCATATATTACAACCAATGTTTTCTCACCAAATAAACAGTTATCTCTCATCAACGGATCCGACTTTGCAGCATCCTGGGCATTCACAGCAAACACCCGACCTTGCTGGTTCTGGCCCACATTCAGAGTCCTCTTACGAGGGCAATTCTTCGCCATGTGTCCAGGCAATCCACAGGTAAAGCATCCACCTATACCCTGCTTGCACAAATCATAAAGGCGAAAATGCTCGCAACGGTTACAAATTGAGTCTGGAGAAGCATTACTCTAATTACCTCTCCCTATGACATGCTGGTACTGATCGTAGTTGTTCCTCCTAAAGTCCCCTTGACCTTGAGGTACATGCCCTCCTCTCTTGAAGTTTTGAGCTCTTAGTTGAAAGTATTTTCCATTCCCCTGATTTTTATTTCCTCTGCGAGTATCTCTTGATGATGCCACTTTCTTCGCACACTCCTCCACAACTTTTGCCTTATTCACAAGTTTGGAAAAGATCCGAATCTCCAAAGGAGCTACAGCCGTCATGATATTGTCCCTCAAGCCCCCTTGGTACTTAATACATTTTCAGCTCTCATAGGACTCCGGGGCACCTTGATATACCTTAGAGAATCTATAGAGCTCCTTGAACTGGCAAGTGTAATCAGCCACGGATAGTAAGCCTTGCTTCAGCTGCATAAGCTCCAACTCCCTAGCCTCCCTTACTAATTCAGGAAAGTATTTTTTGTAGAAAGCCATTTGAAATACATCCCAAGAAATTTCTGCATTCTGAAGCTTCAGTAATCGGCATTCTCCTTGCCACTAGTGCTAAGCCTCTCCTAAAAGTTGATATATCACAAACTCCAAAAATTGGTTGTTCGGAACATGCTGGGCTTGTAACGCACGCTCCATCGCTTGGAACCAATTGTCTGCTTCAGTAGAGTTGGTCGAACATCTAAAAATCGGTGGATGAACCTTGAGAAACAAAGCCAATGTCATCGGAGCACCTCCCAAGTCATTATCGTATCCTTTCCCATTTCCCTTCTCACTTCCATTACCGTTTCCGTTTCCCGCCGGTTGGCCCAATCTCTCCACAACTTGCAAAGTCGCAGCAGCATTTTCTTCCATAAGATTAGCCAAGTAGGCCATCGCCGCCATGAACTCGGCATGGTTGTCGTCCGGTCGATCATTCTCAGTTCCTCCCCCTGTATGAGTATGACCTCGTCTGCGAGTAGCCACTAGGGTTCCTGTCTATACTAAACAATCGATATCCAGGTGATCAGTCTCAATATCCAAAGCCTAGTGCTTCAATTATCCCAAAAAGTCACTCACAAATAAGCATGTTATGCATATATCAAACAGATAACCTCAATAGCATGAAAGAAAAAGACACAGAGTATGCAATGAAGCACAATTGGTCCATCCCTCAGGCTCACGAGAACGAACCGCTCTGATACCACTAAATGTAACACCCTAATTAGCCTAAGCCTTACTACGCGTCGAATGTAACATCCAAATTACCCTAATCCTTACCTCATGCCGTAAAGCAAAGGTTAATTAAAGGTCACGATAATTCTAAGGCTTATACAATAATATATATAGAAAGAAGTAGTAATTCTAGAAGCCTGATGAAGAAATAAGCTAAAAAACAGAATTACAAAAGCGTGAAATGCTCACACGAAGCTACAAACTTAAGGCACAAGATATAGATAAAAGATAATGAAGCATATAAAGAGATATGAATAAAATAGTCATAAAGAAACTAGTCGCAGCCCGCGGAGTATGAGCCGACTAGTTATATATAGACATACAGAGTTTTGGAAGTTAAAATAGTATACGACATATCTCTCTCAAAGTAAGCCTCTAAAGCAAAATATAATACAAAAGTGAGAGTATAGTTCAAAATATCCAAAATGACTCCAACATGGGATCGAGATCCTCCGCTCTGTCACCATCACGTAACTCACCGAGGTGGGTTACGACCTGCATCTGAAAAACAATAACACAATATGACATGAGAACCGGAGGTTCTCAGTATGGTAATAGTGCCTAGTAATGTAAGATATAAGACTCCGGGACGCCAGAGGCAATCCTAGAGCTTCATATCAATCATGAGATTCAACTTAAAGCATAACTAAATTTAAAACAATCATTTTCAAACCATAATGAAATAAGGGGATCTAACTTAGGGATTTTTTAATCTAACATTTACACCGCTGTCCCACAGCCTTCGCCAGCCTAACCACCAAGCAATCACATCGCCACCGCCTATCGATCCTCCTCAATCCCAACAGAAAACACAAGTAATGGCAATGCAAGTAAAACACAAGAATAATCATGTATATCAAGTAATTCAAGAAACAACTAAGCATGTTATACAATTAGGAAAAAATGCAAGTCGGGAAAGCAAGCAAACATATAAAATACGCACATGATGAATGTATATCCTATTTGGCTGTGATATCACATCGTCGATTCAACTGCCAAACTGACATATTCCCATGGAAATGTCGCCTTTTGATAATGTATATAGCTACGGGAACCTTCCACGGATATAGTGCCGGGCACACTCCTATGATCCAATAGGATGCGAGCGGGATACTATGCCACAAACCTCACATCTTAAAGTAAGCGGGATTAACCACCGTCCTTACGCCGACGCCGACGCCGCTGCTGCGACAAGCGGGATTAACCACCGTCCTTGCCAAGCACATAGTATCTCAACAACCTCAGTATAAAACAGTGTATCGGTAGTTTTCAGAAATCATTTTCAGTACTCTATCATCTCCGAGTCCTAGACTCGTCTCAACATCATCAATCCGAAATTCACAAATTCATCATTTCAATCATCATTACAGTACTCCACCATCTCACTCAACTAATCCATCTTTAGTATTCCAGAAACCTAAGTCTCCGTCTTCTAAATTCATGTAGAATTTTAATAAAATAAGTCACTAACTCATCTTTAGTAATATTGGAACCTAATTACTAGATAATACTCTTAAACAGCATTTGAAGGAAGTTTAGAAAGTTAGAGAACCCTTAAAAATGAAAAAAAAATAATTTTTTAGCAAAATAGGGGGCTCACCTACACAAGCCCCTGTCTCGCGTACGCATGCTATTGAAAAAAGGGTGGTCGCGTATGCGACCCCTGCTTGCGTACACAAGTGTTCCAACCCGAATGGGTTGCTCGCATCGCGTGTTAAAGTTTGTATACGCAAGGGTTACATTTTTTATAGCTCGCGTACACATGCAATGCCCGTGTACACGAGATGCCCAACCCAAATGGGTTGGTCGCATTGCGTGCACCATGTCGCGTACGCAAGGATTAGAATTCTGCTAGCTTGAGTACGCTTGCATTGCCTATGTACGCAATGTACCCAACCCGAATAGGTTGGTCGCATCGCGTGCACTGTGTCGCGTATGCGACCCTCACCAGACTTAGAAAATTTTTAAAGTTGCAGAATTCAATTTTAAACACTAAACTTTAAACTTTCATAACGTCCTCTACAAAAATCTATTTTTCTCAAACTTTACATCAACCTTTGAATCATCTTTAATTTAAAACAATTTCTAACCAATTTCAAAATCAGGGGCTCAAGTTATGATCCGTCAAAGTTCACTAAAAGTTGGTTTTTACCAAAAATTAACTAGGTTCTCAAACTTTCAAACTTCACAACCAAACCAAATCAAAGCCGATTAAATTTCACCATAAAACACTATTAAATGCTATACTTTACCTTTCCATCACAATTCAACCAATTCAACACCTATATCAATCAATTCTTCCTTCATAAACTCAACAATTCTACAATTTGTACATCAATATTCCAATATTAACAACTTGAACACAATCTCACTACTCATAAGCATAATTTATCATACCACATAAAAAATTCTCAAAATTATAATAATCCAACCTCAACATCAACAATTCCCATCACAAGTCATTAAAACCATCACAAGCATTAACATCACACATTATCAATTTGACAACTGTCAACAACCAAATTCAATCCTATCCTAAGGTCCACTAGCCTAAGTGTCCTAAAATATTACATATTACATAGAGAAAACCAAAACCATACCTTGGCTGATTCCCAATATGCATAATATACCAAGTTGAGTCCAATTCAAGCCTCAAATCACCAACATATCACCAATAAACCCCAACAAGAATCAACAATCAAATTTTTCAAGCTATACATATTAATTTACTACAAATTAATACCTAGGCTTCCTAAACAAATTCAAAAGGGATAAGAGCAAGCTTACCTTACCCAACATTTTTGGGAGCAAAACCCAATAGCAACCAAGTGGTAGAGTGTACCTAAATACCCAAAATCACAAAAATCTCTCAAAAATTAAACCTAAATTTTTTAAATTCTTAGAATAGCAGAATATGGAGTGAAATTCAAAATCTTACCAACAAAGGTTAGATAGAACTAACGGGCTTGACGAGACTTCGCGTAGCCGCCGACGGCACGTGAATCGGAACTCCGTAGCTCAAGTTATGATCAATTGAAGAGAGGAGTGAATAGTGTTTCTTCTCCTTCCTCTATCTCAATTCCCATCTGCTAAGTTTAGTTGTGTGTGTGTGTTATGAGCTGAATTGGGCTCATTAATGAACTTATATATGATAAGCTTGAGCCCAACTTGGGGCCGGTCCAACCCGTTAGCATTTTTGGCCCATTTGGCCCAATTTTGGGCCTGATAAATTCACATTTCATGGTATTTATTTACTCTAATTGGATAAATTTTATCAACTTTTCCTACACTTATTCAATGAAACAGTATGGTTTTGTAAATTCTCCCTAAATTATGCTTAAAAGTGACAACATTTAGGCTCTAAAATTGCTAAATTTTATTCACTTTAATTCCATTTGATGCCTTGATCTGTTTGTTGAGTGATTTAAGGTTTTGAAAGAAAATATGGATTGAAGAAGTGAGGAAGGAAAGCTTGAAAATGGGAGAATTCAAGAAATGAAGGATTCGTAAAGCTGTCAATCCTGACCTCTCAGTACTAAATTGATCATAACTTGAGCTATAGAGGTCCAAATGACACGGTTCTAGCGACATTGGAAAGCTAACATCCGCGGCTTCAAAATGATATGTATATCTCTATAATAGACCTGGAGTTTGGGTGTGCATACACACACACTTGTGCTAACGCACAAAAAGAAAATCAGCAAGTGTGCGTACTCACACACCTGTGCGTACGCACAAGTCCTGACACGTGACTTCCTTAATTGCGACTCCCTGACAGCGAATTTTGCGCCTCCAGAATCCAATCTAACTCATTTTTGAAGCTATTTCAACCCTAATTCAAGAGGAAACAAGGGGAAACAATTAGGTTTAGGTTTTATCATGTTTTAGGGTTGTTTTCTAGAGAGAGAAGCTCCCCCTTCTCTCTAGAATTTAAGGTTTTTAGCTTAATTTCTCTTTAATTTTAGTCTTTAATTCTTATTTTAGTATAGTTTCATTTATAATTTCATGCTCTCTTGTTTTGATCCTCTTCATTTCTTTTGTTATTTTCTCAATTTTGCCACTTTTATGTTTATGAACCTTTGTTGATTTTAATTTTCATTTAATGAAATTTGATATTTTTATGGTTATTGTTATTTAATTGAGTTGCTATTATTATATTCTTACATTTGGTAGTTTTAGATTTTATTTTTATTGCAATTTAATATGCTTTTATTTTCATGCACACCAAGTGTTTTATAAAATGTTTGGCTTAGTCTTAGTATAGTTTTCCACACTCTTAGCTTCGAATTGAGAACTTTGGTGACCTTGAGTCATTGATGTCCATTCTTGATTGATATATTAAGGTAGTTAGTTGATTTAGTTTCCATTAACACTAGTCTTTCACTAAGTTAATTGGTGAGTTGGCTAGGACTTATGGATTGAGATCAATTATGCCTATTTGACTTATCCTCGATGTTAGGGTTGACTAAATAGGATTGACTCTTCATAATCATCACATATTTGTGGTCAATGGTTAGGATAGGTAACCTTAACTCTCAACCCTTGCCAAGAGTTCCCTTTTGCCATTTAATTTTCATTTTTATTGCTTTAATTGCTTTAATTGCTTTCCATTTAATTCCTTGCATGCTTTCTCTTTAATTCCTTGCTATTTACATTTCTTGCCTCTTGCCATCAAATCCTTTGTCCCCTCATAGCCAATAATTGAGCACTCTATTACAATTCCTAGGGAGAACGACCCGGGAGTTTAAATACTCTTGGTTATTTTGATTTGAATTGTGACAAATTCTATATTTAAACTTTGATGTTAGTTGATTGTTGGGTTGGGACTATACTTGCAATGCTAATTCTATTTTGCGAAAAATTCCTAACCCACTTTCGGCTATTCATCAAGTTTTTGGCGTCGTTGCCATGGAATTGCAATGATGTTGTATTATTGGCTATTGTAAATATGTTAGTATGTAAATAGCTTGCTTTTTGGTTATCTTTTGTTTTTGTTAATGGTTATGATTGGGATGCCAGAGGACATTGGAAATTCAAGCATTGGTGGAAAAGTCAAGAACAAGCCTCCATAGCAAAGGCTCTCCCAATTGTCTAACTTAAAAATAATAAATAAAAGTGCTAGGTGGGAGACACCCCACCATGGTAACATTCTTCTAACTCTTTTCTTCTTTAGCTTTTGTTTAGTGCATTTTGTTTTTCTTAGTTAGCTTAGTTTAATTGAACTCTAGGCTTAGTTTAGTTATGTTTTGATCATGTGTGTTTGAGGAATAATATGTTTTGGGTTTGAAAAGCTATTTTAGATGTCATGTTTGATGCCTTAGAGGTACTAAAATTTTTGGAAAAAATAGAGCATGTACGTGTGCACACACCTGTGCGTATGTACAACAACCCAGTTCTGCACCTTATGCGTACGCACTCAGCTGTGCGTACGCACACTCGTTTGCACCCTTCTGTTGGGAGCGCTCGCACACCTTTGTGCATTTGTGCCTCCTTTGTTTTCGCTTCTTCTGCATATGCACAGTTATCGAATTGGGCGTTAAATTTTGACGCTCTATATTCCAAAAAAAAAAACACTTAGTGTGCGTGCGCACACATATATGCGTACATACAAGCTGATTTTCACCCTCTGCCCAGAGCGCTCGCACATTCTCGTGCGTGCGCACAACCCCCCATTTTACACCCTTTGTGCGTATGCACGGACATGTGTGCGTACGCACAACTCTCTTCTCACACCATCCTACATCTTTTTTTCTCTTATCTCTATTTCTTTTCTTTTTTTTCTCCTCTCCCCTCTTCTTTCCCTCCAACAACTACCATCCACCACTAGCATTCATCATCCACCTTCATCTTTGTTAGTTATTTTGTTAGTTAGTTAGTTAGTTAGTTATTTAATTAGTTAGTTTAATTTTCTGTTTAATTTTCTATTTTAGTGCTAAGTGTTGGATTATTGATTTGATTTACTGGTTGTGTTGAAATATTGCTGCTAAATTATTGTTGCTATTTATTGTTGATATTGAGGTCATACTTTGTTACTTGGTATTGAGTTTTGGATGATTGAATATTTGTACATACCAAGTACTTATGATAACGCCTTCATGAATCTTGTTGGATTTCGAAATTGCATGTTGTAGCTACGATGTAATTTGAATTCACTATCTATCATTAGGCAATTTGTTTTTAGTTGATGCATTTTTTTTTTTGTTAGGTGATGCTTGCTATGATTGATTTTTATTTAAGTCACACAGTTGATGCATTGAAATTAAGGAATTGTGAAATTTGATCGTAAGCTCATCTAGTGACATTTTTTGAGCTTTTTAAGCTTTGTGGACTATGCTTGCCATGTTTTCCACTTCATGTCAATTAGTTGTTGCAAACAAACTTTCCTCCATTATCCAATTCACAATTGCTTGATTATTGCTTGAATGCTTTTATGCTCCTAAAGTACTTTTTTAAAGTATTTCAAGCACACAAGAATGAGTGAAGTGCATGCTTTTTTTTGCGTAATTGTGACATAGCTTTCTTTGCTAGTGTGTGCATTCTAAACCATGCAACTTAGAATTCACACACTTGTTTTCTTCATTTTAGCGATTCATCACCTCATTCCAACAATCTATACTTCCTTGCTTTTGCATTTACTTGTATTGCCATCCTATTTTCTATCTTTTAGGATGATTCAGCATTAGCAACAAGGGAAGCGGAAAAAAGAGCATGCAGTAACCAGTTGATCCACCAGCTGAAAGTGGCAACTCGTGAAGTTGCCATACCCCCTTACTCACCTTTGAATGTACGGAGGACCGTGCAAACCTATAAGTGTAGGGAGGTCATCACCGATCGACAATCTTGGGTGACAAATTCTAATCCCAAACACTTGCACATTTTTTTCTTAGTCTGTATATATTTTAGAGCTTTAATTGCATTCTTCTTAGTTTATTGCATTTTCTTTCATATAAATAATAAGCTTAGTTAAAATAATAAAATTTTCCAAGAAAAACTTTCTTAATATGGCATTGATATCCTAATTAATTTGAGTTGATATTTGTTTCATTGAAACTTGTTTGAAAAAATATTGTGGAACATGTTTTTGAGCTAAGAACATACAAGCATGTGAGTTTTGAGCCTAATTGTGTGGTTACATCATATAACCACTACTTCCATTCTTGTGTGTGTTATTCTCTTTTTATGATCGTAATATTTGATTTGTTTGATTCTTTATGTCCATTGTTTGATGTATATATGCATTTATATGATTGAGGCTATCATTTTATTTAGCTTACTTATCCAAATAGCTTACCCTTTTATCTTCTTTTGTTAACCAACTTTGAGCCTATTTTAATTCCCTTTTGTTCCTTATTTTAGCACATCATTACTCCTATGTGAAAACCAATAAACTTTCCTTATTTGGATCTTTGATTAGCTTAGGATAGTGAGAGTGTGTATCATTCAAGTGTGGGAAAGCATGGGAATATTGGTTGAGATAAAAGTATATTCTCATTGAAAATCTTGGGAATTGGGTACATACTCATGCATTAAATGTTGAACCATATGCATTAGTCTTTCTTATATATATTATGCTATAAAAAAAGAGAAAAAAAGAAAAAAAAAGAAGAAAACAAAAGAAAAAGAAAAAAAAGAAAGCAATAATAAGGGGACAAAATACCCCAAAGTAAAGCAATAAGAATAATGCATGTGGGATATGAATTGAAAGAATGCATGAGTGTGTGTGATGAATGGATTTTTGTATGGTATAGAATTTCACAAATGAATTCTCGTTGCAAGTATAGTCTCTAAACCAACAATAATCCTTTCATACAAAAATTTGGTTGTCACTAAAACAAACCCCTAAAAATAATAACCGAAGTATTCAAACCTCGGGTCGTTCTCCCTAGGAATTGCAATAAAGTGTTCTTGTTATTGGCTATGAAGTATGTTTTGGGGTTTTTGAGATAATAGACAAGAAATATAAATGGCAAAGGAAATAAACTAACAACTAACAAAGCACTTGGCAAGGTATGAGAACTAGAAGTCCTATCCTCCTCAATTGTGACATCAATGTCCATTGCTCCCACTTATTAACCTCTAACTATGAAGGAAAGTCAAGTGGATGAATTAACTTGATTCCACAAGTCCTAGCCAAATCGCAAAGGAAAGACTAGCTTTAGTAGAATTCAAGTCAATTAGCAACTTCTAATTATCAATCAACAAAAGAGTTTGATAACTCAAGAGTCACAAATTACTCAACCAAAGCCAAAAGGAGAAAGATCTAACTCATAACTAAAAGAAGTATTTCAACAAACACATAGAAGACAATAAAGGTAAACAACATGAATTGCAAGAATTAAAGAGAGATCTAACTACAAAGGCAATAGATCCATAATAGAAAATCAAAGCAACATGAAAAGACATGAAAATCATAAATTTCATTGAAAGAGAAATAGAGATCTACATAAGAATTCATAAAGCAACAGGAAAATTGGAGCAAGAGAAGAAGTAAATCTAGATCTAGAAGAAGAAATTAACCTAAACCTAATCCTAATTCTAGAGAGAAGAGGGAGCTTCTCTCTCTAGAAACTAACTGTAACTAAAACTATCTAATGGTGTCTCATGTATGATCCCCTTTGACTTCTTCATGTAAATAGGCTCAGAAAGTGAGTTGGATTTGGGCTTGGGAAGCCCAGAATTCGCCCCCAGCGTTTTTCCTTTAAGTGAGTCACGTGCAAGCATCGACGCGTACGCGTAGGTCACGCGTACGCATCGCTTGACAGTTTGCTATCCATGCGTACGCATCATGTACGCGTACGCGTCACCATGCGACCTCACATTCCACGCGTGCGCATATGCTTCGCGTGGGCATCGATCTCAGCATCCCAAATCCTTGTTTCTTCATGAGTTCTCCACTTGCATGCTTTTCCTCTTCATCCCTTTGATCCATTCCTAGCCTTTCTATCCTGAATTCACTAACAAACACATCAAGGCATCTAATAGAAATATAGGTGAATTAAATTTAGTCAATTAAGGCCTAAAAAGCATGTTTTCACATTTGAGCACAAATTAGGAGACAATCATGAAACTATGCTATTTCCTTTGATAAATGTGAGAAAAGGTGATAAAATCTCCTAAATTAAGCACAAGATAAACCCTAAAAATGGGGTTTATCAACCTCCCAACACTTAAACCATAGCATGTTCTCATGCTAGAATCAAGAGAAAACAAAGGGTATCAACATTTATTCAATGTAAACTAACTAGATGCAATCTATATATATGCAACTATCTAAATGAATGTAATTTCTTGGTCAAAATAAATCAACTCTCGAGAATACATATATACGCATAAGGGCTAAATGTATTAATCAACCAAGCCAAACCACAATTGAATTGAGTTATTAAAGATTTTACAAACTTGCAAAAAAAGTGATGATTGTAGGTGAAAACATGTAATTGAGCAATCGAACCCTCACCGGTAGTGTTTGCACTCTAGTCGCTCAAGTGTTTAGGGTTGATTCACTCAATTCTCCCCTAATCATGCTTTCCAAGATTTGTTTTCATCTAACAATCAACAAATATTCCGTGCATGCATACAATTATCATGAGGTCTTTTCATAGGTTGTAATGGGGCTAGGGTCAAGGTAGGATGCATATTTGGTCAAGTGGACTTGAAATTTGAATCTTTGATTAACTTAAACTTCCCACCTAACCTATGACAACCTATACAATTCAAAGCTAACCTAAATACCCATTCTTCACTTTTTTACATACTCATACATTCTTTTCTTGATCATAATTCATATGCATTGATTATTATTGAGCTTCACTTTGGGGTATTTTGTCCCCTTTTTATTATTTTTCTTTTTCTTTTCTTTCTTTTTCTATTTTTTTCCTTTTATTTTCTCATTTTTTTTCTTTTTCTCCTTTTTTTCTTTTTCTTTTTCTTTTGTTTTTCTCATTTTTATTTCTTTCAAACTATATACAAGAACATCAATGCATAAGGTCTATACATTTAATCAATACATGAGTATGCACCTAATTCCCAAATATAGAAATGCAAAACACCTTTTATCCCAACCAATGTCTCAAGTTTCCCCATACTTGAATGATACACACACTCACTAGCCTAAGCTAATCAAAGATCTAAATAAAGGGCATTTATTATTTTTCACTTTAAGGCTTGTAATGGGCTAAAATTGAGAACAAGGGGTTAATCGTAGGCTCAAATTGGCTAACAATGGAAGATAAAAGGTAGGCTATTTGGGTAAGTGAGCTAAATGAAATGATGGCCTCAATCATATAAATTCATGTATACACAAAATAATAGACATAAAGAATTAAACAAATCAAAGATTACAATCATAGAAAGAGAATAATGCACACAAGAAGGAAGATAAGTGGTTATTGATGACAAGTCATCTTATGCTAGTTTTACAAGCATTTTTCACTTGTTTCATTATGTTTTATGCACTTTCTTGCACAATAAGTAAGTGATTGGAGTGGAATTTCATGATCATTTTGAATCAATCAAACATCATTTATTTTACACAAAATCATAAGGTTTATGCTAGAATTAATTGATCTTATGAATGATGCAAGGACTTGTGATTTTGGTGAGACTTTGATTGCTTGTTTGGTTGCTTGTAGGTGAAGAAATAAAGAAAGGAGGAGGCAAATCAAAGAAGCATTACGTTCACAAAGAGAACGCCACGCTCAGCAACATTTTGGAGTAGCGTTCACTTCCAAAGTGAACGCCACGCTCACTAAGTTAACTTTTTCGTGAATTTCAAGTTGGAAGGCCATCCTATGCACTAAGCAGCGCTTGAATAGCTAACCGGGCGCTCACTAAGGGAGCGCCAGTTGAAGAAAATGCACACCAAATGGTGCAGCGCTTGAAGAACGAGCGTAATGCTCAATAAAGGAGCGCCAGTGAGGAGAAGCGCACCAAAGGGTAGCACTCAAATAGCTAGCGCAGCACTCATAAAGAGAGCGCTAAGGGAGGCAATTGGTGCACCAAATGAGAAAGGAACGTAGCACTCATTAACTCAACGGAGCGCTCCACTGAGAGCATCAACAAGTACCCCTGACCCACTTCAAACAATTGTCACACGGATCCACTTCTTCAAGGCCAAATCCAAAAGCCCACTCCAAGTGCTCAATGACTGAAAATAGAAAATGTATAAATAGGATCAAATTTGATTTGAAAAAGAGACTTTTACTTCACGCTTTTCTTTTACTTTTCTTTTTCTCTTGTAATTTTCTTTTTAGAATTTTAGAGCTTGAGATCAGATCTGGGTTTCCTTTTCTTCGAAGTTTCATTTTCTTTCTTCTTCAATCTAATCTTTTCTGTTTTGACAAGAGAGCAATTGAGCTCTAGGCTTTCTTTCTGTATTTATTACTTCACTGAATTTGTCAATTTTTCTTTAGGATTTCAGAATTGATCTAAGTTTCCTTGCTGTTTTGAATTCATCTGCAATTTGCTATTTCTGTTTTGCTATTGAGACCCTGATCTGAATCTCTTCATTTCATAGTTCTCTGATTTACTTCAATTTATATTTTCCAGCTCAATTTTGAATCCTAGTACCCAAATCCCTTTATTCTTGAAGCAATTTAAGTTTCCTGTCAATTTAGATTCAGCAATTTAAATTTCTTGTACTTTAAGTTTCAGTTATTTACCTTTCTTGCACTTTAAGTTTCAGCTTGTTTACTTTCTTGCACTTTAAGTTTCTGCAATTTACTTCTTCTACACTTTAAGATTTTGTCAATTTACCTTCTCCCTTTTATTTTCTTGCAATTTTACTTCTGTTAATCAAGTTTCACTCAAATCATCAAATATTCGCTTAACTAAATTCATCACCATACTAAAGTTGCTCAATCCATCAATCCCTATGGGATCGACCTCACTCTTGTGAGTTATTACTACTTGATGCAACCTAGTACACTTACCGGTAAGTTTGTGTGGAATCATTTTTCCCTCATCAGTAATAATATGTAACCACACTATTAGGCTCAAAACTCATAAGGTTGTGTGTTCTTAGCTCAAAACATGTTCCACAAGATATAATTCAAGCAAGTTCTTTGAAAAGTTTTTACTCAAATCAATTGGGATGTTAATGCCCTATTAAGAATGTTTTTCTTGAAAAATATCATGATTTTGACTAAGCTTATTATACATATATGCAACTAAGAATCCTAAAAGACCTAAAAAAATGAAATGCACAAGTGTTGGGATTAGAAACTTGTCACCCAAGAACGCTGAACGGTCGGACGACCTCCCCACACTTAAAAGTTTGCACCGTCCTCGGTGCATTTTGAGATGCAAGGGGATACGGTGACTTTCTGCGTTGTCACCTTCAGCTGGTGGATCAACCGATTACTACGTGTTCTTTCTCCCACTTCCATTTTTGTTTATAATGACTCATCCTAAAATTAGAAGGCAGGATAGTGAGAAAAGTAAATGCAAAAGCATCGAAGCATACATTGTGGGAATGAGGTAAATCACTAGAATGAAATGAGTGACCCAATGTGTGACATTAAGAAAAGTGAGTGAGTTCCAAGATGCATGCGGTCTAGAATACACTAGCATAAAAAGAACTATGTCACAGTTACACAAAAAGAAACATGCACTTCACTCATCCTAATGTGCTTGAGATGCTCTAGACTCGTAGGTTAAAACAATCACACAAGCAATAAAGAAGCGTGAAAGCATTCAAGCCAAAAACATATGGATGTATATGATCATGAAACACAATACATTAAGGTAAATGCACAACATCCATCAAGAAGTTGCCTAATCAAAGAAAATAACTCAAATCACATGGTGGCCAAACATGCAATTCAAAAAAATCTAACATGCTTGAAGGCAATTCTCATTCACTTGGTCTGAAAAGATATCAAACATGAAAAACTCAAAACCAAGTAACAAAATATAACCTCAATCAAGGGATCCAACAATGACAATTAACAACAACGATGTTAAGATAACATCTTATCAATGACTAGCAGTAGTGAACAGTAAACAAGATTAATAATCTAACACTTAGTATGAAAAATAGAAAATGAAATGAAAATTAAACTAACTAACTAACTAACTAACTAACTAATTAACTAACTAAAATAAATGGTTATCAATGGTGTTTGGAAGTGTTAGATGAGGGGTAGGAGAAGGGAAGAAGAAAGGAAAAGGAAAGAAATGAAAAGAGAAGAAAAGAAGATGATGAAAGAAGGCTATCCACGCGTACGTGTAGGTGACGCGTGCGCGTGGGTGGTGGCGAAATAGAGGCGACGCGTACGTGTGGGTCACGCGTACGCGTGCATGGCAAACCAGAGAGGAGACGCGTGCACGTCCTCCATGCTTACGCGTGGGTTGGTTTGTGCCTCAGGCTCAATGTTCACATAGTGCAGGCACAACTCTCAGGTTTTTGGCTGGGAGGTGAAAATTTGCAATCCACGCGTACGCGTGCATGACGCGTGCGCGTGGATTGTTGAAAATACTTGGGTCACGCGTACGCGTGAGGCACGCGTGTGCATGGGTTATGCTCTGTTTTTCAAAAATTTTTTCCATGTGTTTGCACCAAACCAAGCATTCCAAACCTCCAAACAGCTACTAAAACACCATAAAACCTTATTCAACTTGCTAAACTACCAAATAAACTCAACAAATAAAACAAAATATGAAATTAAACCTATTCTACCAACATTTATAAAAGAGAAAAAATGAAAAGAGTTTACCATGGTGGGGTGCCTCCCACCTAGCACTTTTTTATTGTCCTTAAGTTGGACTTATGGGGAGCTCTTTTCAAGGTGGCTTGTGCTTGAATCCATCCTTGAACATCCACCAATGCTTGAATCTCCAATAAGCTCTATTCTTTAAAATTAACATCTCTAAGCTTTGGTGGAGTTCTTCACAAACCATGGGCTCCCAAAAGTAATTCTCCTTGTGCGATCCGGGATCCCACACTTTTTTTTGACACCCATCTTCAAGTTGATCATCATTGTTCCATCCGGGTGATAAGCATGATAAATTCTCAATAAAGTGACCAAACATCCTTCTAGACCTACCTAATTAAGCACTAGTCTAACCCTTGTATTTAACCCTTGAAGTATCAACCATATTGAACCATGCTTTGCAACGCCAACCACGAAACATCTTTCTCTTACGCTTCATCCCACAAAGTTCCCTAAGTTGGCCATCCGTTTCAAGTAAGCCATATTTGAGTGGGATAATAAAGCTAATAGAGGTGAATTTCACCCACTCAAATGTAGGATTAGGTGACAACCTAGGCAAAGAAGCTTCCAAAGATCTTGGCAAAGCGTATTCAACTCCCATCCTTCTTCTTCTATGGACCTCCACCTCTTCACAAGATTTCTCAAATTCAACCATTTGTTCATCAATTTTATCTTCTTCACCAAGATGATTTGATGCTGGATCTTCAATTCCAAAGGAACTCAATTCTTGCTCTATGCCATCCAATTCTTCACATGGGATATGCTTTGGAGGATGTGCACTTTCCTCCTCAACATCAACTTCAATCTTGTTGGAGGGATTTTCTATGACCTTAGATTCCCATGGAGACTCTGCATCTCCTAAATCTTCATCCACTTCTTCCTCGTCTTCATCAATCATAGGTTCCTCCAATTATTCCAACACAAAGCAACAATCCTCATTTTTCACCAAAGTTTCCAATCTCCCCTTCATGCTATGCTCTTCAACCAATTATCCACATGTGACTATGGGAGTTCCTTGAGTGCTCAAGCATTGGGAGGCTAATCGGTTTACCACCTTATTCAAGGCGGCTATGGATTCTAGTGCCTCCCTTTGCATTTCTCTTTGTTCTTGAAGTAGCAAAGTGAGAGAAACATAAATTGGGGCTTGGGGTGGATAGGAAGGTTCATTATTTTGGAGGAAGGGTTCATAATAGGGAGGTGGTTCTTCTTGGTAGGGTTGTGGCGGTTCAACACTCTCCAATTTTTTCACTTGTTGCACAACATACTCCATGGTTGCTTGAAGCTAATCCATTGATTCCTTGAGGCGATCTCTTGATTCTTGTTCCAACTTGCTAGCATAAGTAAGATCATCTTGCTCTTGGATCAATGGACATGAATATTCTTCCATGGGAGGTTGTGGTGAAGAGTAAAATTCATCTTGTGGTTGAAAATTTGCATACATTGGAGGTGGTTCATCTTGGTAATAGTATGGAGGAGGTGGTTCTTGTAGGTGTTGAGGTGGTGGTTCTATATGTGGTTCATATGGCTCATATGGTTGTTGGTATGGTTCATATGGCTCATAGAAAGGTGGTTGGTGAAAAGGGGCTTGTGAGTATGGTTGAGGGTTATGTTGAGGATAAGGTTCATAAGCATATGGTGGGGCTTGTTGGTAACTACAAGGTGGTCCATCATAGCTATTGGATTGATATGCATTAGGAGTAGAATTATACCTATAAGAGACAGGACGAGGTTGTTGCCAAGAAGATTGTCCATAAGCTTGAGGCTCCTCCCAACCTTGATTCTTCCATCCTTGATGCACATTCTCATTGAAGCTTTTACTCCCTACAACATAATTGTAACCACACTCATAGCCAAAGTGATGAGAATTCATGATAGCAAGAGCAAATGGAAACAAACTCAAATAAGAAACAAAGAAAACCAAATCCTAAAACTAACAAAAACTAACAAGGAAACAAAAGGCAAATATATTCACAATATTCACATATATACAATAACCAATAACAAGCGCACTTGCAATTCTCTGGCAACGGCGCCATTTTGATGAATGGATTTTTGTATGGTATAGAATTTCACAAATGAATTCTCGTTGCAAGTATAGTTTCTAAACCAACAATAATCCTTTCATACAAAAATTTGGTTGTCACTAAAACAAACCCCTAAAAATAATAACCGAAGTATTCAAACCTTGGGTCGTTCTCCCTAGGAATTGCAATAAAGTGTTCTTGTTATTGGCTATGAAGTATATTTTGGGGTTTTTGAGATAATAGACAAGAAATATAAATGGCAAAGGAAATAAACTAACAACTAACAAAGCTCTTGGCAAGGTATGAGAACTAGAAGTTCTATCCTCATTATCCTCCTCAATTGTGACATCAATTGTCCATTGCTCCCACTTAGTCAACCTCTAACTATAAAGGAAAGACAAGTCGATGAATTAACTTGATTCCACAAGTCCTAGCCAAATCCCAAAAGAAAGACTAGCTTTAGTGGCATTCAAGTTAATTAGCAACTTCTAATTATCAATCAATAATAGAGTTTGATAACTCAAGAGTCACCAATTACTCAACCAAAGCCAAAAATAGAAAGATCTAACTCATAACTAAAAGAAGCATTTCAACAAACACATAGAAGGCAATAAAGGTAAACAACATAAATTGCAAGAATTAAAGAGAGATCTAACTACAAAGGCAATAGATCCATAATAGAAAATCAAAGCAACATGAAAAGACATGGATATAATAAATTGCATTGAAAGAGAAATAGATATCTACATAAGAATTCATAAAGCAAAAGGAAAATTGGAGCAAGAGAAGAAGTAGATCTAGATCTAGAAGAAGAAATTAACCTAAACCTAATCCTAATTCTAGAGAGAAGAGAGAGCTTCTCTCTCTAGAAACTAACTCTAACTAAAACTAACTAAAACTATCTAATAGTGTCTCATGTCTGATCCCCTTTGACTTCTGCATGTAAATAGGCTCAGAAAGTGAGTTGGATTTGGGTCTGGGAAGCCCAGAATTCACCCCCAGCGTTTTGCCTTTAAGTGAGTCAAGTGCGAGCATCGACACGTACGCGTGGGTCATGCGTACGTGTCGCTTGACAATTTGCTATCCACGCGTGCGCGTATGCTGCGCGTGAGCATCGATCTCAGCATCCCAAATCCTTGTTTCTTCATGAGTTCTCCACTTGCATGCTTTTCCTCTTCATCCCTTTGATCCATTCCTAGCCTTTCCATCTTGAATTCACTAACAAACACACCAAGGTATCTAATGGAATCAAAGGTGAATTAAATTTAGCCAATTAAGGCCTAAAGAGCATATTTTCACACTTGAGCACAAATTAGGAAACAATCATGAAACCATGCTATTTTCTTGGATAAATGTGAGAAAAGGTGATAAAATCCCCTAAATTAAGCACAAGATAAACCCTAAAAATGGGGTTTATCAATGTGAAAAAGTGAATAATGGGATGTTAGGTTTGCATTTGAATTGTATAGGTTGTACATTAGGTGAGAACTTAAGTTAATCAAAGATTCAAATTTCAAGCTCACTTGATCATATACATCCTTACCTTTACCCAAGCCACATTACAACCATGAAAAGTCCTCACGATACTTGTATGCATACATTGAATAATTGTTGATTGTTAGATGAAAAACAAATCTTAGAAAGCATGATTAAGAGGAGAATTGAGTGAATCAACCCTAAACACTTGAGCAATTAGAGTGTATACACATCCGGTGAGGGGTTCGATTGCTCGATTCTATGTTTCCACCTATTATTATTGCTTATCTTGCAAGTTATAAATTCTTTTCAATAACTCAATTCAATTGTGGATTTGATTTGATTGTGATTGCTTTTGCCCTTATGTTTATATATGTATTTTTTTAAATTGATTTGTTTTGACTAAGTAGTTGTATTCATTTAGATAGATTGCATATAGGTAGTTTTCTTGCTTTGAATAAATGTAATACCCCCCCCTTTCCTGTTTCTTTCTTGAGTTTAGCATAAGGACATGCTATTATTTAAGTGTGGAGATGTGATAAATTCACATTTCATGGTATTATTTTGCTCTAATTGGGTAGATTTTATCAACTTTTCCTACACTTATTCAATGAAACAGTATGGTTTTGTAAATTCTTCCTAAATCATGCTTTAAAATGAAAACATGCTTTTTAGGCCCTAAAATTGTTAAATTTTATTCACTTTAATTCTATTTGATGTCTTGATGTGTTTGTTGAGTGATTTAAGGTTTTGAAGGCAAATATAAATTGAAGAAGTGAGGAAGGAAAGCATGCAAAATGGGAGAATTCAAGAAATGAACGATTTGTAAAGCTGCCAATCTTGACCTCTCGGTACTAAATTGATCATAACTTGAGCTACAGAGGTCCAAATTAGGCGGTTCTAGTGACATTGGAAAACTAATATCTGGGGATTTAAAATGATATGCATATGTATATAGTGAACATGGAGTTTGGGTGTGCGTACTCATGCACTTATTCTTACACACGAGAAGAAAATCAGCAAGTGTGCATACGCACACACCTGTGCATGCGCACAAGTCCTGACACGTTACTTCATTAATTGCAACTCGCTGGCAGCAAATTTTGGGCCTCCAAAACCCAATCCAACTCATTTCTGATGCTATTTCAACCCTAATTCATAAGGCTGCACACGGATCGGATCGGATCGGATCGGATATAGCCTAAAATTCTATCCGATCCGCACTGCAAACATCGGATACGATATCCGCATTTTTTCAGGCTGGATCCGATCCGATCCAATCTGTATAGTTTCAATAAACTATTTTAAGATTTTGTTTGGCTGTTTTTACAAAAAAAATTATCCAGAAAAATTATTTTTCACCTGTTTAAGCCTATTTACTTCTAAAATATTATCAATAAAAGTTCTCTTGAATAACAAAAACAAAATAATAACACAAGATTTAAGTTTAATTATTCTTAGTTGAAGTACAACATAAAAAATTAAAAATAAGATATCATAAAATTCATAAAATAACACACTAAAATTCATATCACATTAGGGTTTACTTTCTTAAACTATGCTATTTATATGAGATGTGCGGATATGCGGATTTGCAGATCGGGTCTGTGAATATTAATGCTAAATCTGCAATCTGATCCTACCATAGTGCGGATCGGATAATATCCGCAAAATTCGAATCGGATGCGGATAATTACCGCGGATATGCGGATATTATCCGATCCAAGTGCAACCCTACTAATTCAAGGGGAAACAAGAGGGGAGCAATTAGTTTTAGGTTTTATCATGTTTTAGGGTAGTTTTCTAGAGAGAGAAACTCCCATTCTCTCTAGAATTTAGGGTTTTTAGCTTAATTTTTCTTTAATTTTAGTCTTTAATTCTTGTTTTAGTATAGTTTCATTTATGTTTTCATGCTCTCTTATCTTGATCCTCTTCATTTTTTTTTTGTTATTTTCTCAATTTTACCACATTTATGTTTATGAATTATGAACCTTTATTGATTTTAATTTTCATTTAAGGCAATTTGATATTTTTATGGTTATTATTATTTAATTGAGTTGCTATTATTATATTCTTGCATTTGGTAGTTTTAGATTTTATTTTTATTGCAATTTAATATGCTTTTATTTTCATGCACACCAAGTGTTTGATAAAATGCTTGGCTTAGTCTTAGTGTAGTTTTCCACACTCTTAGCTTGGAATTGAGGACTTTGGTGACCTTGAGTCATTGATGTCCATTCTTGATTGATATATTAGGGTAATTAGTTGATTTGGTTTCCATTAACGCTAGTCTTCCACTAAGTTAATTAGTGAGTTGGCTAGGACTTATGGATTGAGATCAATTATGCCTATTTGACTTATCCTCGATGTTAGGATTGACTAAATAGGATTGACTCTTCATAATCATCACATGTTTCTGGTTAATGTCTTGGATAGGTAACCTTAACTCTCAACCCTTGCCAAGAGTTCTCTTTTGCCATTTAATTTCCATTTTCATTGCTTTAATTGCTTTCCATTTAATTCCTTGCATGCTTTCTCTTTAATTCCTTGCTATTTACATTTCTTGCCTCTTGCCATCAAACCCCTTGTCCCCTCATAGCCAATAATTGAGCACTCTATTGTCATTCCTAGGGAGAACGACCCAGGAGTTTAAATACTCTTGGTTATTTTGATTTGAATTGTGACAAATTCTATATTTAAACTTTGATGTTGGTTGATTGTTGGGTTGGGACTATACTTGCAACGCTAATTCTATTTTGCGGAAAATTTCTAACCCACTTTTGGCTATTAATCAAGGCCAAACCTTTAAAATTAGCGCCTGGTTTTCAATTCTAATTTTTTTTCTTAAGCTTTTCTACTATTTTTATCATTCTCGCACAGTACCGGACATATTTAAGCCAGTATTGCCGGTTAATTTATCGATACGTATTTTTACGCAATTTTTCATAGAAAATTACATTTTCTATCTCAGAAAAATATACTGAGTCTAAATATCATATTTAAATTTTCTAATTAACATTCTAAATTTTTGGATCCTATTTTGGGCAATTAATTTAATTTAATTTAATTAAGCGATTAATTAGTCGCAGTCCTTATATATGAGGTTCAAGGGGTTTGCATATGAGAAGACAAGAATTTAAATGACAAGAAAGTAAATCAAACAACTAAAGATAACAAATACTATAGAGCCATTCTGGACAAGGATTGAGAATCAAGATTTTCCATCTTAGTCATTAATCATAACACAATAATTACCAAGAGCTAAGCCTATTACATTATCTCCAACATTGGAAGAAGATCAAGTAAGCCTAGTTAATCCCAATCCATAAGTAGCATGAATGAAAACAAGATTAACTAACAAGTCTAGATCACCAATCCAAATTGTGTATTAATGACTCAAGACTATCAAGTTTTTCTTTCCATGCCAAGAATGCTAAAAAATCTACTCTAAAACTAAGTCAAGCATTTTATCAAACACTTGGTGTACATAAAAAGAAAAGCATATTAAATTGCAAAAATAATAAAACCTAAAGCTACCATATGCAAGAAAATAGTAACAATAACTCAAACAAACATCAAAAAAACATAGACATATCAAATTGTATTAAAGGAATCAAAATTAACAAGAGTTCATAAAACTAAAAAGTATCACAAATGAGAAATTAACAAGAAAAACTAAGGAAATTAGAGTAATGGAACAAGGAAAAGCAATTGAAACTAGGTCAAAGCAAGAATTAAAACCTAAATCTAAGAGAAATTTACCTAAATCTATCCTAATTCTAAAGAGAAGAGGGAGATTCTCTCTCTAAAAAAATGACCAAAAGTATGGTTCCTAAGCTACACTAATTGCTCCCTCCTTGTTCCTTCTTGAATTTGGCCTCAAATACGTCAGAAATGAGTTGGATTTGGGCTTGGATGAGCTCAGAAATTGCTAGCCATGTTTTCTTTAAGTGAGTCATGTGCCGAGTGTCACGCGTACGCGCCATGTCACGCATACGTGCGTCCTGACGAAACTCTCACGCGTACGCGTGAGGCATGTGTACGCATGGCCATGAATTCCACCAAATCCTCATTTCTTCATGAATTCTCCACTTTGCATGCCTTTTCTTCATTTCTTCAATCCAATATTTGCCTTCTAAGCCTGAAATCACTTAACAAACACATCAAGGCATCGAATGGAATTAAAGGAAATTAAATTTAGCAATTTAAGAGCCTAAAAAGTATGTTTTTAATCTTAAGCACAATTTAGGAGAAATTCACAAAATCATGCTATTTCATTGAATAAATGTGAAAAAAGTTGATAAAATCACTAAATTCAACTCAAGATAAATCCTAAAATTGGGGTTTATCAATGACCCATGCGTACGCAAAAATAAGAAAAGATGCGTACGCATAAGGCATGCGTACGCACAACCCAAAAATCCTCCAATCTTCATTTCTTCATGAATTCTCCATTTTTGTATACTTTTTCTCCATTTCTTCAAGTCATCCTTACCTTTTAAATCTTAAATCACTTAAACAAATACCTCAAAGGCATCGAATGGAAGAAAAGTGAATTAAATTTGGCAAATTTAAGCATAAAAAATATATTTTTCACAATTAAGCACAATTAGGGAGATATTCACAAAAACATGCAATTTCAAGGAATAAATGCAGGTAAGATGATAAAATCCACTCTTTTCAAGCCAAAAATAATCGTCAAATATGGATTTATCAGTATTTCCATACCCGCAGGACAAGGACTAATTCATTGCGGATCAGAGCTCCATTTAAGGGTTTGTCGCTGGCTAATGAGTTGCTACATGCATAAGGCAGAATTTGAACCCTCAACACTTATTTAAGCGGACTAGTGAACTAACCACTAGACCAACCTAACATGATTTTTAATATTGATTTTTATACTCTCTCTGGATTATGCTAAGGTCCATCCTTTCAAGCTTTCGCCCTTTTTGTCGACTAAATCCCCAATGTGGTCCCCCAAATTTGGCACGTGTACCAATGTTGCCCCTCAGTTTTCAATTGCACTAAATATACCCTCTAGTTTGAGCTCTAGGCTACATATAGATCCTTCTACCCAGTTCCGCCATGAGTCAACAGGCGGAGCGCTGACTTGGCGCTGCCACTTCCACGTCGGACGTCTGAAACAACGTCGTTTTGCTTGTAGGGGGAATGAAAAAGAACGGCGTCGTATTGTCATGCAGGGATATTGAAAGGTTTCTTGTGTAAGGGTGATCATTCACAAGTCTTTCTTCTTCTTCTCTTAAACCATTTTGTCTCCTCTTCCTCCAAAGAATGTCATCACAGTAGGGCACCTTCACATTAGCGATTTTTTTAGTTTGTTAGCAGGAGAAGGAAGGATGTCAACCATATGAAGTTGTTGAACCAGAGGGTACCATCATCGTGAGTATCTACAAGATTAGCAATATTGTTACAAATTAAAAAGAATTTTTTTTGGGTACTCATTGATTGTTCTTCACTTGAGTTGTTGTTTGAGGTGATTTCATTTGCGTTTGCTTTTTTTTTAGATTATTATGATGTTAGGTTTTTTGTGGTTATTATGTTAGGATGGGGTTTTGTTTGCTCTATTTTTTAATGTTTGAAACAGGGTATTTTTCCATTAATGTTGCTGCATGTGTTTGATTTGTTTATTTATATCTCTCAAAATGGATAAAGTTTTGGACATTATGTTTCATCATGGAGGAACTTTTGAAAAGGGTATTGACAGAAAGATGGTGTACTATCCTAATAATAGAAGCTGCTTGGGTGATGTTGAAATGGATAGGGTGAATGTATTTTATCTAAGAAACTACTTTAAGGAGCTAGGTTATGACAGAATGAAAGAAGTTTGGTGGCTTGTACCTGGGAAGAGCATAGAGGTGGGTTTGAGGAAGTTAAACACTGATGCAGACTTAAGAGAGATGTATCGGATGGGTTCAAAAAACCAGGGTCTTATTGATATTTTTATTGAACATGAGGTTTCATCACCTAAACTACTGCAAGAGAAGGAGGTTATGATATATCTTGATGATCAAGTAAGAGATCTTGGAGAGCAAGCAAAGAAAAATGTCGCATCTGTCCCACACCATTGTGCCAATCCCAATGCTAAAAAGACTCCCACTATTAATATTAGTCGACGAAGTAAGCAGGAGGTTAAAGCCTCAGTTACGGTGCCTAATGAACAACTGAAAAAGAAGACTAAGACAGTCCCCAAACCAACTCAAACCAAAGTGAATAGGAGGTATTACTTAAGGTCTGCTATTGAGGTAGGTTGCACAAAGGGTCAAAAAAAGCTGCAAGATAGCAAGAACCTGTAATGTTGTTGTCCTCTGATGAAGACTCCTCTAATTCTAATGAGAGTTTAGAAGATGAGCCCTATAAACCAGTTAGGGAAGACAGCTCATCAGATTCATGTGTTGGGGACCCTATTCCTTCACGTAAGCTAAAAAGTAGAAAGAAACTACAAATAAGAGTGATGAAAAGTGTACATGCTTGTGCTACTATTGCTAGAGTGAACAAGAATCCAGAGAATTTCTGTCACAAGCTATTAACTATGGAGTCATACAAATCCACTTACAGCTACCACATCACCCCCTACCTGGCCAACAATTACGGGAACGATCTTAATACAATAGACCTTTGGCACCATTGGTTAAGAGAAAATCGAGACAACTCAAAACCAAGAGGAGAAATGATGCAGATGAAGGAAGACACTCTAACAAGAAATCAAAGCTAACTACCAGTTTGAAGAGGCAACTACGACCATTTACTTGCAAGTATTGCCTGCAGAAGGGTCATACAAAAAGAGGATGTTAGAAAAAGAGAGCTGCTACCAAAGTTGCGGAGGTTTTTGCAAAGGACCCTAAGAATGCTACTCAAAATGCCACTGCAACTGCATCTGCAAATGCTACAACAACTAGTACTACTGTAACTCACACTGCAACTGCCACTGCAACTGCTTCTAGTATAGCAACTAGAACTGCAACAGCATCTGCTACAGCTACTACTGCTGATCCTACCTCTCTTGTGAAAGTGGATGTCCAGTAGGCTGTGATTGATCTATCTCAGCTGTCATATTCTGAAGTAAAAGACTCCTAAAAGGTATTGTCTCAAAAAGTTTCATATTATATTTTTTAATATTTGGAATATTCTAATTTCTATAACTGTTTATGGTGTCATTTGTTTCCACAACAGAATCAAGAAGACGACACCAACCAAACCTGCAAAGCTGCCACCTAGAAGGTTGATGAGCGGATAATTTATACGCTTTTTGGCAGTATTTTTAGTATGTTTTTAGTATATTTTAGTTAGTTTTTATTATGCTTTTATTAGTTTTTAAATAAAAATCACATTTTTGGACTTTACTATGAGTTTGTGTGTTTTTCTGTGATTTCAGGTATTTTCTGACTGAAATTGAGGGACCTGAGCAAAAATCTGATTCAGAGGCTGAAAAAGGACTACAGATGCTGTTGGATTCTGACTTTCCTGCACTCGAAATAGATTTTCTGGAGCTACAGAAGCCCAATTGGCGCGCTCTCAATTGCCTTGAAAAGTAGACATCCTGGGCTTTCCAGCAATATATAATAGTTTATACTTTGCCCAATATTTGATGGCCCAAACCGGCGTTCAAAGTCAGCATAGAAATTCTGGCGTCAAAACGCCAGAACTGGCATAAAAGCTGGAGTTAAACGCCCAAACTGACACAAAAGCTGGCGTTTAACTCCAAGAAAAGTCTCTACACATGAAAACTTCAATACTCAGCCCAAGCACACACCAAGTGGGCCCGGAAGTGGATTTCTACATCATTTACTCATTTCTGTAAACCCTAGGTTACTAGTTCTCTATAAATAGGACCTTTTGCTATTGTATTTAAAGACTTTTGATCTTTGATTAGCCTTATGCTATCTTAGACCTTTGGGAGGCTGGCCATTCGGCCATGCCTAGACTTTATTCTTATGTATTTTCAACGGTGGAGTTTCTACACACCATAGATTAAGGTGTGGAGCTCTGTTGTTCTTCATGAATTAATGCAAATTACTACTATTTTTCTATTCAATTCACGCCTACTTCTTCTCTAAGATATACACTCGTTCTTCAACTTGATGAATGTGATGATCCGTGACACTCATCATCATTCTCACCTATGAACACGTGCCTGACAACCACCTCTGTTCTACTTGCAATAGCTTGAATGGGTATCTCTTGGGTTTCTAATCTAAGATTAGAACCTTCGTGGTATAGACTAGAATTATTAACGGCCATTCTTAAGGTCTGGAAAGTCTAAACCTTGTTTGTGTTATTCTGAGTAGGATCTGGGAAGGGATGACTGTGACGAGCTTCAAGCTCGCGAGTGTTGGGCGTGTGACAGACGCAAAAGGATCAATGGATCCTATTCCAACATGATCGAGAACCGACAGATGATTAGCCGTGCGGTGACAGCACATTTGGAACAGTTTCACTAAGAGGACGGGAAGTAGCCATTGACAACGGTGATGCCCAACATAAAGCTTGCCATGGAAAGGAGTATGAATAATTGGAAGAAGGCAATAGGAAAGCAGAGGTTCAGAAGGAACAAAGCATCTTCATACGCTTATCTGAAATTCCTACCAATGAATTACATAAGTATCTCTATCTTATTTTATGTTTTATTCATATTTTAATTATCAATTCTCCATAACCATTTGAATCTGTCTGACTGAGATTTACAAGATGACCATAGCTTGCTTCAAGATGACAGTCTCCGTGGGATCGACCCTTACTCACGTAAGGTTTATTACTTGGACGACCCAGTGCACTTGCTGGTTAGTTGTGCGGAGTTGTGACAAAGAGTTGAAATTACAATTGTGCGTACCAAGATGTTGGCACCATTGATGATCACAATTTCGTGCACCAAGTTTTTGGCGCCGTTGCCAGGGATTGTTCGAGTTTGGACAACTGACTGTTCATCTTGTTGCTTAGATTAGGTAATTTTATTTTATGTTTAAGCTTTTTACTTTTTTATTTTTATTTTCGAAAAAAATTTTCAAAAATACAAAAAATTTTCTATTCTGTTCTTCAGAGTTTTTAAGAATGAATTCTAGAGTTTCATGATGATTTGTTGAAGTCTGGCTGGCTATGAAGCCATGTCTAATCTTTTGGACCGAGGTTTCAACTTATCATCACAAGAGCTTGTTGATTTCTATCAATTTTGTTGTTGAAAGTAATGATCTGCTAAAGCTTGGCTGGCCATTGGCCATGTCTAGTGTTTTGGACCGAAGCTTTCACTGAAAGCTTGGCTGGCTAGTAAGCCATGTCTAATTCCTGGACCGGAGTTTTAGACTAACATTGCAATGATTCCTGGAATTCCTATTAAAAATTTTGAATCCCTTTATTTTCCTTTCCATATAATTTTCGAAAAATCACAAAAAAAATTTTAAAATCATAAAAATCAAAAATATTTTATGTATCTTAGTATCAATTTTTAAGTTTGGTGTCAATTGCATGTCTTTCTTCTTCTTGCATTTTTTCGAATATATGTAATATGTTCTTCATTGATCTTCAAGCTGTTCTTGATGATTCCATAGCTCTGATCTTTAATTTTTACTTATTTTCTGTCTTTTGTTGTTTCTCATATGCATTTTCAATTTGTTATGGTCCTTAGTATACAAACTTCTAAGTTTGGTGTCTTGCATGTATTGTTTATTTGATCTTCGTTGCACCCTTTTTATTATTGTGTCTCATCACTAAAAATTCAAAAAAAATTTCAAAATTGTGTCTTTTCAAGTCAATAACACAGAGAATTGAAGATTCAGAACATTCAGCAGAGGAATTACACAGAAAAAGCTGGGCGTTCAAAACGCCCAGTGAAGAAGGAAAACTGGCATTTAAACGCCAGCCAGGGTACCTGGCTGGGCGTTAAACGCCCAAAAAGGTAGCATTTTGGGCGTTTAACGCCAGGAGGATACTAGAGGGAAAATTTTGTTTTTAATTCAAATCTTTTTCAAATTTTCATAATTTTTCAAAATCAAATCTTTTTCAAATCATATCTTTTCAATCATATCTTTTCAAAATCAATTTCTTTCCATTTTTTTTTATTTATTACTATTTTCAAGTTGTTACTTGCCTATTAAGAAAGGATCAAATTTTAATTCTAGAATCATATCTTTTAATTTCTTGTTAGTCAAGTAATAAACTTTAATTTTAAAAAACCTTCTTCTTTTTAATTTGATTTTCAATCATATCTTCTCAATCATACCTTTTCAATCACATCTTTTTCAAAATTAATTTTCAATCAAACCTTTTTTATTCCTAATTTTAAAATTCTTTTCAAAAATCACTTAATTTCTTTCCCAATCTTAATTTTCGAAAATCATTTACCAAATTTTCAAAATTTCTTCTAATTAATTCAAAATAAAAAAAAAAATTTCGAAAATTCTTCCCCCTTTTAACATTTTTCTCTATTTAAAGGACTAACACTCCTCCTCAAGGTGCAAATTCAAACTCTCTTCTTCTTTATATGTTCGAATTCTTCTCTATCTACCTCCTCCTTCTATTCTTCTTTTCCTCTGACACCTCAAAGAATCTCTATACTGTGACATAGAGGATTCTACATTTTCTTCTCCTCCCTTTTCATATGAGCAGGAGTAAGGACAAGGGCATTCTTGTTAAAGCTGATCCTGAACCTGAAAAGACCTTGAAGAGAAAGCTAAGAGAAGCTAAGGTACAACTCTCTATAGAGGACCTAACAGAACTTTTCAAACAAGAAGAAGCCATGGCAGCCGAAAACAACAACAATACCAACAATGCAAAGAAGATGCTTGGTGACTTTACTGCACCTACTCCTGACTTCTATGGGAGAAGCATCTCAATCCCTGCCATTGGAGCAAACAACATTGAGCTTAAGCCTCAATTAGTTTCTCTGATGCAACAAAATTGCAAGTTTCATGGACTTCCATTGGAAGATCCTCATCAATTCTTAGCTGAATTCTTGCAAATTTGTGACACTATCAAGACCAATGGAGTTGATCCCGAGGTCTACAAGCTTATGCTTTTTCCCTTTGCTGTAAGAGACAGAGCTAGAACATGGTTGGATTCACAACCTAAAGAAAGCCTGAACTCTTGGGAAAAGCTAGTCAATGCCTTCCTGGCAAAGTTCTTTCCACCTCAAAAATTGAGCAAGCTTAGAGTGGAAGTCCAAACCTTCAGACAGAAGGAAGGTGAATCCATCTATGAAGCTTGGGAAAAATACAAGCAACTGATCAGAAGGTGTCCTTCTGACATGCTTTCAAAATGGAGCATCATAGGTATTTTCTATTATGGTCTATCTGAACTGTCCAAGATGTCATTGGACAGCTCTGCTGGAGGATCTCTTCATCTGAAGAAGAAGCTTATGATCCTGAGAACCCAGCAATGGAAGAGGTGAATTACATGGGAGAACCCTATAGAAACACCTATAATCCTTCATGGAGAAATCATCCAAACCTCTCATGGAAGGAGCAACAGAGGCCTCAACAAGGCTTCAACAACAATAATGGTGGAAGAAATAGGTTTAGCAATAGCAAGCCTTTTCCATCATCTTCTTAGCAACAGACAGAGAATTCTAAGCAGAGCCATTCTGACTTAGCAACCATAGTCTCTGATCTAATTAAAACCACTCAAAGTTTCATGACTGAAACAAGGTCCTCCATTAGAAATTTGGAGGCACAAGTGGGTCAGCTGAGCAAGAAAGTTACTGAACTCCCTCCTAGTACTCTTCCAAGCAATACAGAAAAAAATCCAAAAGGAGAGTGCAAGGCCATCAACATACCCCACACGTCGAACCTGGAGAGGAGGAAGAGGCAGTGATCTCCACTGAGGAAGACCTCAATGGACGTCCACTGGTCTCCAAGGAGTTCCCTAATGAGGAACCATGGGAATCTGAGGCTCACACTGAGACCATAGAGATTCCATTGAATTTACTTTTACCATTCATGAGCTCTGATGAGTATTCTTCCTCTGAAGAGGATGAAGATGTTACTGAAGAACAAGTTGCTAAGTACCTTGGAGCAATCATGAAGCTAAATGCCAAGCTATTTGGTAATGAGACTTGGGAGGATGAACCCCCCTTGCTCACCAAAGAACTAGATGATTTGACTAGGCAGAAATTACCTCTGAAGAGACAAGATCCTGGAAAGTTCTCAATACTTTGTACCATAGGCACCATGACCTTTGAGAAGGCTCTGTGTGATCTAGGGTCAAGCATAAACCTCATGCCTCTCTTTTAATGGAGAAGTTAGGGATCCTTGAGGTACAAGCTGCAAGAATCTCACTAGAGATGGCAGACAATTCAAGGAAACAGGCTTATGGACTTATAGAGGATGTCTTGGTAAAGGTTGAAGACAACTACATCCCTGCTGATTTCATAATCCTAGACACTGGGAAGTGTATGGATGAATCCATCATCCTTGGCAGACCCTTCCTAGCCACAGCAAGAGCTGTGATTGATGTTGACAAAGGAGAATTGGTCCTTCAAGTGAATGAGGACTCCCTTGTGTTTAAAGCTCAAGGATCTCCCTCTGTAACCATGGAGAGGAAGCATGAAAAGCTTCTCTCAATGCAGAGTCAAACAAAATTCCCACATTCAAACTCTAAGTTTGGTGTTGGGAAGCCACAACCAAGCTCTAAGTTTGGTGTTGAGAGGCCATTATCATGCTCTGAGTATCTGTGAGGCTCCATAAGAGCCCACTGTCAAGCTATTGACATTAAAGAAGCGCTTGTTAGAAGGCAACCCAATTTTACTTATCTATGTTAAATTTCTATTTTCCATTGTTATTTTATGTTTTCTGTAGGTTGATGATCATGTGAAGTCACAAAAATAATTGAAAAAGCAAAAACAAACTAAAAAACAGAATGAAAAATAGCACACCCTGGAGGAGAAGCCTACTGGCGTTTAAACGCCAGTAAGGGCAGCAGAATGGGCGTTAAACGCCTAGTTTGGTACCATTCTGGGCGTTTAACGCCAGAAATGGGCACCAGACTGGCATTTAACGCCAGAAAAGGGCAAGAAGCTGGCGTTAAACGCCAGAAATGGGCAGCAACCTGGCGTTTAACACCAGGATTGGCAGCAAAGGGCGTTTTGCACGCCTAATTGATGCAGGGATGAGAAATCCTTGACACCTCAGGATCTGTGGACCCCACAGGATCCCCACCAACCTCAACTCACTCTCTCTCTTCTTCACACCTTTTCATAATACTCTTCCCCAAAAAACCTTCACCAATCCACATCCATCCATCATAAACCCCACCTACCTCACTATTCAAATTCAAACCACTTTCCCTTCCAATCCCACCCATACATGGCCGAACCCAAACCCTCCCTCCACTCCTATATAAACCCATCTTCACTCTTTCATTTTCCCACATCTTCAACACTACTTCACCCCCTTGGCCGAAACACTACCCCCATCCATCTCTTCTATTTCTTCTCCCTCTACTCTCTTTATTCTTCTTTTGCTCGAGGACGAGCAAACCTTCTAAGTTTGGTGTGGTAAAAGCGTTGCTTTTTATTTTTCCATAACCATTTATGGCACCTAAGGCCGGAGAAACCTCTAGAAAGAGAAAAGAGAAGGCAAAAGCTTCCATCTTCGAGTCATGGGAGATGGAAGGATTCATCTCAAAGGTCCATCAAGACCACTTCTATGAAGTTGTGGACAAGAAGAAATTGATCCCCGAGGTCCCTTTCAAGCTCAAAAAGGGTGAATATCCGGAGATCCGACATGAGATTCGAAGAAGAAGTTGAGAAGTTCTCACCAACCCCATTCAACAAGTCGGAATCTTAATGGTTCAAGAGTTCTATGCCAATGCATGGATCACCAAGAACCATGATCAAAGTGTGAACTCGGACCCAAAGAATTGGCTTACAATGGTTCGGGGGAAATACTTAGATTTCAGTCCGAAAAATGTAAGGTTAGCATTCAACTTGCAAATGATGCAAGGAGATGCACACCCCTACACTAGAAGGGTCAACTTTGATCAAAGGTTAGACCAAGTCCTCATAGACATTTGTGAAGAGGGCACTCAATGGAAGAGAGATTCAAGAAGAAAGCCGGTTCAACTAAGAAGGCATGACCTCAAGCCCGTGGCTAGGGGATGGTTGGAGTTCATCCAACGCTTAATCATTCCCACTAGCAACCGGTCTAAAGTTACTATAGACCGGGCTATCATGATCCATAGCATTATGATTGGAGAGGAAGGAAAAGTTCATGAGGTTATATCCCTAGAACTCTACAAGGTGGCGGACAAGTCCTCTACTTTGTCAAAGTTAGCCTTCCCTCATCTTATTTGTCACCTTTGCAATTCAGCTGGAATTGACATAGAGGAAGACATCCTCATTAATGAGGACAAGTCCATCACTAAGAAAATGATGGAGCAAACAAGATATCCCACTCATGGACAAGAGCATGAGGAAATTCCTCATCATGAAATCCCTGAGATACCTCAAGGGATGCATTTTCCTCCACAAAATTATTGGGAGCAAATCAACACCTCCCTAGGAGAATTAAGTTCCAATATAGGACAACTAAGGGTGGAGCACCAAGAGCATTCCATCCTCCTCCATGAAATTAGAGAAGACCAAAGAGTTATGAGAGAGGAGCAACAAAGGCAAGGAAGAGATATTGAGGAACTCAAGCGCTCCATAAGATCTTCAAGAGGAAGAACAAGCCGCCATCATTAAGGTGGACCCGTTCTTTAATTTCCTTGTTCTTTATTTTCTATTTTTTCGAATTTTTATGCTTTATGTTTATTTATGTTTGTGTCTTTATTACATGATCACTAGTGTCTAAGTGTCTATGCCTTAAAGCTATGAAAATGAATCCATCACCTTTCTTAAATGGAAAATGTTTTTAATTGAAAAAGAAAAAGAAATACATGAATTTCGAATTTTAAAACAGTTTAGTTATTTTGATGTGGTGGCAATACTTTTATTTTTCTGAATAAATGCTTGAACAGTGCATTTTTTTGAAATTTTTGTTTAAAAATGTTAAAATTGTTGGCTCTTGAAAGAATGATGGAAAAGAAAAAAGTTATTGATAATCTGAAAAATCATAAAAATGATTCTTGAAGCAAGAAAAAGCAGTGAAAAGCTTGCAGAAAAAAAAAGAGAGAGAAAGAAAGAAAAAGAAAAAGCAAGCAGAAAAAGCCAATAGCCCTTTAAACCAAAAGGCAAGGGTAAAATAAAAAAGGATCCAAGGCTTTGAGCATCAGTGGATAGGAGGGCCCACAGGAATAAAATCATGGCCTAAGTGGCTAAACCAAGCTGTCCCTAACCATGTGCTTGTGGCGTGAAGGTGTCAAGTGAAAACTTGAGAATGAGCGGTTAAAGTCGTGGTCCAAAGCAAAAAGAGTGTGCTTAAGAGCTCTGGACACCTCTAATTGGGGACTCTAGCAAAGCTGAGTCAAAATCTGAAAAGGTTCACCCAGTTATGTGTTTGTGGCATTTATGTATCCAGTGGTAATACTGGAAAACAAAATGCTTAGCATCACGGCCAAGACTCATAAAGTAATTGTGTTCAAGAATCAACATACTGAACTAGGAGAATCAATAACACTATCTGAATTCTGAGTTCCTATAGATGCCAATCATTCTGAACTTCAAAGGATAAAGTGAGATGCCAAAACTGTTCAGAAGCAAAAAGCTAATAGCCCCGCTCATCAAATTAAGACTGATCTTCATAGATATTTTTGGAATTCATTGTATATTCTATTCTTTTTATCCTATTTGATTTTCAGTTGCTTGGAAACAAGCAACAATTTAAGTTTGGTGTTGTGATGAGCGGATAATGTATATGCTTTTTGGCAGTATTTTTAGTATGTTTTTAGTATATTTTAGTTAGTTTTTATTATGCTTTTATTAGTTTTTAAATAAAAACCACATTTCTGGACTTTACTATGAGTTTGTGTGTTTTTCTGTGATTTCAGGTATTTTCTGACTGAAATTGAGGGACCTGAGCAAAAATCTGATTCAGAGGCTGAAAAAGAACTGCAGATGTTGTTGGATTCTGACTTCCCTGCACTCAAAGTAGATTTTTTGGAGCCACAGTAGCCCAATTGGCGCACTCTTAAATGCGTTGTAAAGTAGACATCCTGGGCTTTCCAGAAATATATAATAGTCCATACTTTGCTCAAGATTTGATGGCCCAAACCGGGGTTCAAAGTCAGCATAGAAATTCTAGCATCAAAACACCAGAACTGGCATAAAAGCTGGAGTTAAAAGCCCAAACTGGCACAAAAGCTGGCGTTTAACTCCAAGAAAAGTCTCTACATGTGAAAGCTTCAATACTCAGCCTAAGCACACACCAAGTGGGCCCGGAAGTGGATTTCTGCATCATTTACTCATTTCTGTATACCCTAGGTTACTAGTTCTCTATAAATAGGACCTTTTGCTATTGTATTTAAAGACTTTTGATCTTTGATTAGCCTTATGCTATCTTAGACCTTTGGGAGGCTGGCCATTCGGCCATGCCTAGACCTTGTTCTTATGTATTTTCAACGGTGGAGTTTCTACACACCATAGATTAAGGTGTGGAGCTCTGCTGTTCTTCATGAATTAATGCCAAGTACTACTGTTTTTCTATTCAATTCACGCCTACATCTTCTCTAAGATATACACTCGTTCTTCAACTTGATGAATGTGATGATCCGTGGCACTCATCATCATTCTCACCTATGAACACGTGCCTGACAACCACCTCTGTTCTACTTGTAATAGCTTGAATGTGTATCTTTTGGGTTTCTAATCTAAGATTAGAACCTTCGTGGTATAGGCTAGAATTATTGGTAGCCATTCCTGAGGTCCGGAAAGTCTAAACCTTATCTGTGGTATTCCGAGTAGGATCTGGGAAGGGATGACTGTGACGAGCTTCAAACTCGCGAGTGTTGGGCGTGTGACAGACGCAAAAGGATCAATGGATCCTATTCCAACATCATCGAGAATCGACAGATGATTAGTCGTGCGGTGACAGCGCATTTGGAACATTTTTACTGAGAGGACAGGAAGTAGCCATTGACAACGGTGATGCCCAACATAAAGCTTTCCATGGAAAGGAGTATGAATGATTGGAAGAAGGCAATAGGAAAGCAGAGGTTCAGAAGGAACAAAGCATCTTCAAACGCTTATCTGAAATTCCTACCAATGAATTACATAAGTATCTCTATCTTATTTTATGTTTTATTCATATTTTAATTATCAATTCTCCATAACCATTTGAATCTGCCTGACTGAGATTTACAAGATGACCATAGCTTGCTTCAAGCCGACAGTCTCCATGGGATCGACCCTTACTCACGTAAGGTTTATTACTTGGACGACCCAGTGCACTTGCTGGTTAGTTGTTGATGAGCGGATAATTTATACGCTTTTTGGCATTTTTTTACATAGTTTTTAGTATGATTTAGTTAGTTTTTAGTATATTTTTATTAGTTTTTAATAAAAGATCACATTTCTGGACTTTACTATAAGTTTGTATGTTTTTTTATGATTTCAGGTATTTTCTGGCTGAAATTGAGGGACTTGAGCAAAAATCATATTCAGAGGCTGAAGAAGGACTGCAGATGCTGCTGGATTCTGACCTCCCTGCACTCAATGTGGATTTTCTGGAGCTACAGAACTCTAAATGGCGCGCTCTTAATTGCGTTGGAATATAGACATCCAGGACATTTCAGCAATATATAATAGTCCATACTTTGCCCGAGTTTAGACAATGCAAACTGGCATTCAATGCCAGTTCCATGTTGCATTCTGGAGTTAAACGCCAGAAACAGGTTGCAAAGTGGAGTTAAACGCCAGAAACAGGTTACAAACTGGCGTTCAACTCCAAGAGAAGCCTCTACACGTGTAAAGCTCAATGCTCAGCCCAAGCACACACCAAGTGGGCCCCAGAAGTGGATTTCTGCATTATTTACTCATTTCTGTAAACCCTAGTAACTAGTTTAGTATAAATAGGACTTTTTACTATTATATTTTCATCTGGGGATCTTCGGATCTATCTTTGATCAGTTTTATGCTATCTTAGACCTTTATGGGGGGCTGGCCACTCGGCCATGCCTGGACCTTGTTCTTATGTATTTTCAACGGTAGAGTTTCTACACACCATAGATTAAGGTGTGGAGCTCTGTTGTTCCTCATGAATTAATACAAAGTACTATTATTTTTCTATTCAATTCAAGCTTATTCTGATTCTAAGATATTCATTCGCACTTCAATATGAATGTGATGATCATGACTGTCATCATCATTCCCAACCTATGAACGCGTGCCTGACAACCACTTCCGTTCTACCTTAGATTGAATGAATATCTCTGGGATTCCTTAATCAGAGTCTTCGTGGTATAAGTTAGAATCCATGGATGGCCATTCTTGAGATCCGGAAAGTCTAAACCTTGTCTGTGGTATTCCGAGTAGGATCTGGGAAGGGATGGCTGCGACGAGCTTCAAACTCGCGAGTGTTGGGCGTAGTGACAGACGCAAAAGGATCAATGGATCCTATTCCAGTATGATCGAGAACCGACAGATGATTAGCCATGCAGTGACAGCGCATTGGACCATTTTCACTGAGAGGACAGGATGTAGCCATTGACAACGGTGACGCCTAACAAAAAGCTTGCCATAGAAAGGAGTATGAATGATTGGATGAAGACAATAGGAAAGCAGAGGTTCAGGAGGAACAAGCATCTTCATACGCTTATCTGAAACTCTCACCAATGAATTACATAAGTATCTCTATCTTTAATTTACATTTTATTTATATTTTAATTATATTTTAATTATATTTTAATTATCAAATATCCATAACCATATTAATCTGCCTGACTGAGATTTGCAAGATGACCATAGCTTGCTTCAAGCCGACAATCTCCGTGGGATCGACCCTTACTCACGTAAGGTTTATTACTTGGACGACCCAGTGCACTTGCTGGTTAGTTGTGCGAAGTTGTGACAAAGAACTAAGACTATAAACGTGCGTATTAAGTTTTTAGCGCCGTTACCAAGGAATGAACCGTCACGATTTCTGCACACCAAGTTTTTGGCGCCGTTGCCGGGGATTGTTCGAGTTTGGACTACTGATGGTTCATCTTGTTGCTCAGATTAGGTAATTTTATTTTAATTTTAAGCTTTTTATTTCTTATTTTCGAAAATAATTCAAAAAAAATATTTTTTTCTTCTTTTTCATTCTTCCCAAAATAGTTTTCGGAAAAAAAATAAAATAAAATACAAAAAAAAAATTTAAATCATAAAATCAAAAATATTTTAGTGTTTCTTGTTTGAGTCTTGTGACATGTTTTAAGTTTGGTGTCAATTGCATGTTTCCATGTTTCTTGCATTTTTCGAAAATTCATCATGTGTTCTTCATGATCTTCAAGTTGTTCTTGATGAATTTCCTTGTTTAATCTTTGTATTTTCATGTTTTGCATCTTTTCTTATTTTTCATATGCATTTTCAATTTGTTAGTGTCTAAAGTTTGAAAATTTCTAAGTTTGGTGTCTTGCTTGTTTTTCTTTTCTAAAAAATTTTCAAAAATAAGTTCTTGGTGTTCATCTTGACATTCAAAGTGTTCTTGGTGTTAATCTTGACATTCATAGTGTTCTTGCATGCATTGTGTGTTTTGATTCATAATTTTTATGTCTTGTGTCTTTTTTGTGTTTTTCTCTCTCATCATTAAAAATTCAAAAATCAAAAAAATATCTTTCCCTTATTTCACTCATAATTTTCGAAAATTTGAGTTGACTTTTTCAAAACTTTTTAAAATTTAGTTGTTTCTTATGAGTCAAATCAAATTTTCAATTTAAAAATTCTATCTTTTTCAAATCTTTTTCAAAAATCAAATCTTTTTCATTTTTCTTTTATGATTTTCGAAAATTTCAAATTGATTTTCAAAATCTTTTTCTTATTTTTATTTCATATTTTCAAAATTAATGCTAACAATTAATGTGATTGATTCAAAACTTTTAAGTTTGTTACTTGCCTAGTAAGAAAGGTTCAATCTTTAAACTCTAGAATCATATCTTTTTAGTTTCTTGTTAGTCAAGTAATCAACTTTGATTTCAAAAATCAAATTTTTTTAAATTTCTTTTTCAAATCTTTTTCAAATTAAATGTCAATCACATCTTTTTCAAAATCAATTTCAAAATCTTTTCTAACTTCTTATCTTTTTAAAAAAAATTTCAAATCTTTTTCAATTAACCACTTAACTTTTTTGTTTGATCCTTATCTTTTTCAAAACTACCTAACTAACTCTCTCTCTCTAATTTTCGAAAATCCCTTCCCTCTTGTTCAAAATTTCTTTTTAATTAACTATTTGTTTTAAATTTTAATTTGATTTAATTTTATTTTTCTTTTTAAATTTTTGAATTTTATTTTAAATTCAATTTAAAAACAAAATTACTTTTATTTTAATTTATTTAATTTTCGAATTCTATCATCTCTCATCCCCTTCTGTTTATTTATTCATCTACTAACACCCCTCTTTCACCCAAGAATTCGAACTCATTCCTCTCCCTTGTGTTTGGATTCTTATCTTTTCCTTCCTCCATTATTCTCTTCTTATACTCACATAAGGAATCTCTATACTGTGACAAAGAGAATTTCTCTTCTTTTCTGTTTTCTTCTTTTTCATATGAGTAGGAACAAGGATAAGAACATTCTTGTTGAAGCTGACCCTGAACCTGAAAGGACTCTGAAGAGGAAGCTAAGGGAAGCTAAAGCACAACTCTCTGGAGAAAATCTGACAGAAATTTTCGAAAAAGAAGGAGACATGGCCGAAAATAATAACAATGCAAGGAAGATGCTTGGTGACTTTACTGCACCTAATTCCAATTTACATGGAAGAAGCATCTCAATCCCTGCCATTGGAGTAAACAATTTTGAGCTGAAACCTCAATTAGTTTCTCTGATGCAATAGAATTGCAAGTTTTATGGACTTCCATCCGAAGATCCCTTTCAATTCTTAACTAAATTCTTGCAGATCTGTGATACTGTTAAGACCTGAGAGGAATCCTGTGAGTAATGGGACGCCTCAGAGGAAGGGAGTTCTTGAAATTGATACTCTGAATGCCATATTGGCTCAGAATAAAATATTGACTCAGCAAGTCAATATGATCTCTCAGAGTCTGAATTGATTGAAGGAATCATCCAACAGTACTAAAGAGGCATCTTCTAAAGATGAAGCTTATGATCCTGAGAACCCTGCAATAGCAGAGGTGAATTACATGGGTGAACCCTATGGAAACACCTATAATCCCTCATGGAGAAATCATCCAAATTTCTCATGGAAGGATCAACAAAAGCCTCAACAAGGCTTTAAAAATGGTGGAAGAAACAGGTTTAGCAATAGCAAGCCTTTTCCATCATCCACTCAGCAACAGACAGAGAATTCTGAGCAGAATCCATCTAGCTTAGCAAATATAGTCTCTGATCTATCTAAGGCCACTGTAAGTTTCATGAATGAAACAAGGTCCTCCATTAGAAATTTGGAGGCACAAGTGGGCCAGCTGAGTAAAAGAGTCACTGAAACTCCTCCTAGTACTCTCCCAAGCAATACAGAAGAAAATCCAAAAGAGAGAGTGCAAGGCCATTGATTTAACCATCATGGCCGAACATACAAGGGAGGAGGAGGACGCGAATCCTAGTGAGGAAGACCTCCTGGGACATCTAGTGACCAATAAGGAGTTCCCCTTTGAGGAACCAAAGGAATCTGAGGCTCAATTAGAAACCATAGAGATTCCATTGAACCTCCTTCTGCCCTTCATGAGCTCTGATGAGTATTCTTCCTCTAAAGAGGATGAAGAAATTACTGAAGAGCAAGTTGCTAAGTACCTTGGTGCAATCATGAAGCTGAATGCTAAATTATTTGGTAATAAGACTTGGGAAGATGAACCTCCCTTGCTCACCAATGAACTGAATGCATTGGATAGGCAGAAATTACCTCAAAAGAAACAGGATCCTGGAAAATTCTTAATACCCTGTACCATAGGCATCATGACCTTTGAGAAGGCTCTATGTGACCTGGGGTCAGGAATAAACTTAATGCCACTCTCTGTAATGGAGAAACTTGGGATCTTTGAGGTGCAAGCTGCCAGAATCTCATTAGAGATGGCAGACAACTCAAGAAAATAGGCTTATGGACAAGTAGAGGACGTGTTAGTAAAGGTTGAAGGCCTTTACATCCCTGCTGATTTTATAATCCTAGACACTGGGAAGGAAGAGGATGAATCCATCATCCTTGGAAGACCCTTCCTAGCCACAGCAAGAGCTGTGATTGATGTGGACAGAGGAGAACTAGTCCTTCAACTAAATGAGGACAACCTTGTGTTTAAAACTCAAGGATCTCCTTCTGTAACCATGGAGAGAAAGCATGAAAAGCTTCTCTCACTGTAGAGTCAACCAAAGCCCCCACAATCAAACTCTAAGTTTGGTGTTGGGAGACCACAACCAAACTCTAAGTTTGGTGTTGAACCCCCACAGTCAAACTCTAAGTTTGGTGTTGGGAGGTCCCAACAATGCTCTGAACATCTGTGAGGCTCCATGAGAGCTCACTGTCAAGCTATTGACGTTAAAGAAGCGCTTGTTGGGAGGCAACCCAATGTTATTTAATTATATCTATTTATTTTCCTTGTGTTATTTCGTGTTTTATTAGGTTGATGATCATGTGGAGTCACAAAAACTACTGAAAAATCAAAAAATAGAATGAAAAATAGCATTAAAAATAGCACACCCTGGAGGAGAGCAGTCTGGCGTTTAAATGCCAGAAACAAGTATCTGTCTGGCGTTTAACGCTAGAAACAAGCATTTGCCTGGCGTTAAACTCCAGAAACAGGCTACATTTAGGCGTTTAACGCCAGCAACAAGCAGCAATCTGGCGTTAAACACCAGGATTGCACAGCATGGGCATTTTACACGCCTAATTGGAGCAGGGATGTTAAGTCCTTGACCCCACAGGATCCCCACATTTTCTTCTCTCCTCTTCACACCTTTTCATAACTCTCTTCCCCAAATACCCTTCACCAATCACCTCAATCACTCCTTCCCATCACCTCTTCACCACTCACATCCATCCTCTCTTCCCCATAAACCCCACCTACCTTCAAAATTCAAACTATTTTTCCTCCCAAATCCAACCCTAATGGCCGAACCCTAAATCCCATCCCACCCCTATATAAACCCCTCATTCCTTCTTCATTTTCACACAACTCAACCCTTTCTTCTTCCCTTGGCCGAATACACACCTCTCCCCTCTCTCCTCCATTCTTTTTCTTCTTCTCCTTCTTTCTTTCTTCTTTTGCTCGGGAACGAGCAAACATTTTAATTTTGGTGTGGTAAAAGTATAGCTTTTTATTTTTCCATAACCATTTATGGCACCTAAGGCCAGAGAAACCTCTAGAAAGAGGAAAAGGGAGGCAATTTCTTCCACTTCTGAGTCATGGGAGATGGAGAGATTCATCTCAAAGGTCCATCAAGACCACTTCTATGAAGTTGTGGCTAAGAAGAAAGTGATCCCTGAGGTTCCTTTCAAGCTCAAAAAGAATGAGTATCCGGAGATCCGACATGAGATCCGAAGAAGAGGTTGGGAAGTTCTCACCAACCCCATTCAACAAGTCGGGATCTTAATGGTCCAAGAGTTCTATGCAAACGCATGGATCACTAGGAACCATGATCAAAGTGTGAACCCAAATCCAAAGCATTGGCTCACCATGGTTCGGGGGAAATACTTAGACTTCAGTCCGGAAAATGTAACGCTAGCGTTCAACTTGCCAATGATGGAAGAGAACGCACGTCCCTACACAAGAAGGGTCAACTTTGATCAAAGGTTGGACCAAGTTCTCATAGACATATGTGAGGAAGGAGCTCAATGGAAAATTGACTCAAGAGGCAAGCCAGTTCAATTAAGAAGGCATGACCTCAAACCAGTGGCTAGGGGATGGCTAGAGTTCATTCAATGCTCAATCATTCCTACTAGTAACCGGTCTAAAGTTACTATAGACCGAGCCATCATGATCCATAGTATCATGATTGGAGAGGAGGTGGAAGTTCATGAGATTATACCTCAAGAACTTTACAAGGTGGCTGACAAGTCCTCCACTTGGGCAAGGTTAGCCTTTCCTCACCTCATATGCCACCTCTGCAATTCGGCTAGAATTGACATAAAGGGAGACATCCTCATTGAAGAGGATAAGCCCATCACAAAGAAAAGGATGGAGCAAATAAGAGATCATCGACCTCAACAAGAGCATGAGGAAATTCCCCACCATGAAATCCCTGAGATGCCTCAAGGGATGCACTTTCCTCCACAAAACTATTGGGAGCAAATCAACACCTCCCTAGGAGAATTAAGTTCCAACATGGGACAACTAAGGGTGGAGCACCAAGAGCACTCCATCATCCTCCATAAGATTAGAGAAGATCAAAGAGTTATGAGGGAGGAGCAACAAAGACAAGGAAGAGACATAGAGGAGCTCAAAAGCACCATTGGTTCTTCAAGAAGAGGAAGACGCCACCCTCACTAAGGTGGACCCGTTCCTTAATCTCCTTGTTCTTATTTTCCTATTTTTCATTTATTATGCTTTATGTTTATGTTTGTGTCTTATTACATGATCATTAGTATTTAAGTGTCCATGTATTAAAGCTATAAATATCGTATGAATCCATCACCTCTCTTAAAGGAAAAATGTTCTAAAAACAAAAGAACAAGAAGTACAGGGTTTCGAATTCATCCTTGAAACTAGTTTAATTATTTTGATGTGGTGACAATACTTTTTGTTTTTTGAATGAATGCTTAAACAGTGCATATGTCTTTTGAAATTGTTGTTTATGAATGTTAAAGATGTTGGCTCTTGAAAGAATGATGAAAAAGGAGACATGTTATTTGATAATCTGAAAAATCATAAAAGTGATTCTTGAAGCAAGAAAAAGCAGTGAATACAAAAGCTTGCAGAAAAAAAAAAGAGAAAAAAAAGAAAATAGCGAAAAAAATAGAAAAAGAAAAAGCAAGCAAAAAAAGCCAAAAGCTCTTTAAACCAAAAGGCAAGAGCAAAAAGCCAATAGCCCTTAAAACCAAAAGGCAAGGGTAATAAAAAGGATCCAAGGCTTTTAGCATCAGTGGATAGGAGGGCCTAAAGGAATAAAATCCTGGCCTAAGCGGCTAAACCAAGCTGTCCCTAACCATGTGCTTGTAGCGTGAAGGTGTCAAGTGAAAACTTGAGACTGAGCGGTTAAAGTCAAGGTCCAAAGCAAAAATAACATACTGAACTAGGAGAATCAATAACACTATCTGAATTCTAAGTTCCTATAGATGCCAATCATTCTGAACTTCAATGGATAAAGTGAGATGCCAAAACTATTCAAGATGCAAAAAGCTACTAGTCCTGCTCATCTGATTGGAGCTAAGTTTCATTGATATTTTGGAATTTATAGTATATTCTCTTCTTTTTATCCTATTTGATTTTCAGTTGTTTGGGGACAAGCAACAATTTAAGTTTGATGTTGTGATGAGCGGATAATTTATACGCTTTTTGGCATTGTTTTTACATAGTTTTTAGTATGATTTAGTTAGTTTTTAGTATATTTTTATTAGTTTTTAATAAAAAATCATATTTCTGGACTTTACTATGAGTTTGTGTGTTTTTCTGTGATTTCAGGTATTTTCTGGCTGAAATTGAGGGACTTGAGCAAAAATCATATTCAGAGGCTGAAGAAGGACTACAGATGCTGCTGGATTCTGACCTCCCTGCACTCAAAGTGGATTTTCTGGAGCTATAGAACACCAAATGGCGCGCTCTTAATTGCTTTGGAAAGTAGACATCCAGGGCTTTCCAGCAATATATAATAGTCCATACTTTGCCCGCGTTTAGATGATGCAAACTGGCGTTCAACGCCAGTTCCATGTTGCATTCTGAAGTTAAACGCCAGAAATAGGTTGCAAAGTGGAGTTAAACGTCAGAAACAGGTTACAAACTGGCGTTCACCTCCAAGAGAAGCCTCTACACGTGTAAAGCTCAATGCTCAGTCCAAGCACACACCAAGTGGGCCCCAGAAGTAGATTTCTGCATCATTTACTCATTTCTGTAAACCCTAGTAACTAGTTTAGTATAAATAGGACTTTTTACTATTGTATTTTCATCTGGGGATCTTCGGATCTATCTTTGATTAGTTTTATGTTATCTTAGACCTTTATGGGGGCTGGCCACTCGGCCATGCCTAGACCTTGTTCTTATGTATTTTCAACGGTAGAGTTTCTACACACCATAGATTAAGGTGTGGAGCTCTGTTGTTCCTCATGAATTAATACAAAGTACTATTGTTTTTTTATTCCATTCAACCTTATTCCGATTCTAAGATATTCATTCGCACTTCAATATGAATGTGATGATCGTAACTGTCATTATCATTCCCAACATATGAACGCGTGCCTGACAACCACTTCCGTTCTACCTTAGATTGAATGAATATCTCTAGGATTCCTTAATCAGAGTCTTCGTGGTATAAGTTAGAATCCATGGACGGCCATTCTTGAGATCCGTAAAGTCTAAACCTTGTCTGTGGTATTCGGAGTAGGATCTGAGAAGGGATGGTTGCAACGAGCTTCAAACTCGCGAGTGCTGGGCGTAGTGACAGACGCAAAAGGATCAATGGATCCTATTCCAGTATGATCGAGAACCGACAGATGATTAGCCATACAGTGACAGCGCATTGGACCATTTTCACTGAGAGGACAGGATGTAGCCATTGACAACGGTGATGCCTAACAAACAGCTTGCCATAGAAAGGAGTATGAATGATTGGATGAAGACAATAGGAAAGCAAAGGTTCAGGAGGAACAAGCATCTTCATACGCTTATCTGAAACTCTCACCAATGAATTACATAGTCATTAGCCATACAGTGACAGCGCATTGGACCATTTTCACTGAGAGGACAGGATGTAGCAATTGACAACGGTGATGCCTAACAAACAGCTTGCCATAGAAAGGAGTAGGACTGATTGGATGAAGACAGCAGGAAAGCAGAGGTTCAGAGGAACGAAAGCA
>NC_029785.2:53105869-53135179 GCF_000816755.2 Arachis ipaensis | reverse complement strand
TTCCAGTATGATCGAGAACCGACAGATGATTAGCCATGCAGTGACAGTGCATTGGACCATTTTCACTGAGAGGATAGGATGTAGCCATTGACAACAGTTTTGCCTAACATACAGCTTGCCATAGAAAGGAGTATGAATGATTGGATGAAGACAATAGGAAAGCAAAGGTTCAGGAGGAACAAGCATCTTCATACGCTTATCTGAAACTCTCACCAATGAATTACATAGGTATCTCTATCTTTAATTTACGTTTTATTTATATTTTAATTATATTTTAATTATCAAATATCCATAACCCTGCCTGACTGCCTGACTGAGATTTGCAAGATGACCATAGCTTGCTTCAAGCCGACAATCTCCGTGGGATCGACCCTTACTCACGTAAGGTTGGACGACCCGTTAGTTGTGCGAAGTTGTGACAAAGAACTAAGATTATGAACGTGCATATTAAGTTTTTAGCACCGTTACCAAGGAATGAACCGTCACGATTTCTGCGCACCAGTTGTGCGGAGTTGTGACAAAGAGTTGAGATTACAATTGTGCATACCAAGATGTTGGCGCCATTGATGATCACAATTTCGTGCACCAAAGGTCACCTCTTCCAACAGGGTCTGCACCATTGAATCCAATGCAGGAAGCTAGTGAAGCCACTGCATCATGGTTGGCAGGCTTCCTCAACTTTGTGCCCACCGCAGGATTCAAAGCCCCAAGAAAGAAGTGATTAATGTCCATAGGATTAGGATATCAGTCTGAAAATTTGTGTTGTTTTGTGAAATAATTATGACAATGTTCTATTTATTTTTGGTTTGTTCATTGATGAGCGGATATTTTATACACTTTTCAGCACTATTTTCCTTATGTTTTTTGTTATGTTTTGTTAAGTTTTAGTAAGTTTTAGTGTTAAATTTACTTTTTGGATGCTACTTTGAGTTTTTGTGGTTTTCTTATGATTTTAGGTGATTTTTGGGTGATTCTAGCAATTTCTGGAAAAGTCTGATTCAAAGGCTGAGAAAGGACTGCAGATGTTGTCGGATTCTGACCTCCGTGCACTCAAACGAGCATTTCTGAAGCTACAGAGGTCCAAATGGAGCGTTCTCAATAGCGTTAGAAAGCTAACATCCATGGATTTCCACCAATATATAATAGTCCATACTTTGCTCTGGAAATGATGGTCCAAAGTGGGCGTTGAACGCCTACCTTACCCCTTGTCTAGAGTTGAACGCCCCAAAGGGAGCAAATCGAGTTGGACGGCTCAAAAGGAGCAAGCTCAGCGTCCAACGCCCCAAGGGGAGCCTAAGCACATGGAATCACTCAAATCTCAGCCCAAACACTCACAAAGTAGACCCCAGAAGTTGATTTTTGCATTAAGAGTCTAGTCTGTCTTATTTCTGTAATCTTTAGTTATTAGATTAGTATTTAAAGAAGAAATTCATTATCTTCTAAAGAGACTCTTAGCACATTCGAACTTTTGATATGATTTTCTGTAAGCTATGAGCAACTAAACCTCCTAAGTTAGGGTTAGGAGCTTTGCTGATTCTCATGGATTAATAATATTACTGTTTCTATTTCAATATGTCTAATTCTATTCTCTTATGTATTCTCGTTCTTCATCTTATGAATTGAGAATGAACCGTGACAATCATCCTTATTCTACATGGGTTTCGTGCGAGTCCTGACCCGGATAGCATAGAGCTAAGGCTAGAGAATACATTGCGGATTCCAAGAGAGTGCCTGGGTTAGCTTTGGATACGTGACGTGAAATCCCGTTAACCGTGGGTTGGTGAGGTCTCTGTGGCACTAAGGCTAGAGTAAGAAAAGCAGCATTCTCTGATCTAGAAGATCCGACCTTGTCTGTGGCGTTTTGAGTAGGATCGCTAAAGGGAGTGGATTGCTTAGAGCTTCATCTTTTGCTATAATGAGAAGCCATGGGTGACTTGATGAGAGGACATAAGTCACTCGCCTGGTAAATTGCTATAGTAGAGGAGATTAACTTGATGAGAGGACATGAGTTAATCACTTACGGCTGCCATTGAATGAATCAAGCGTTATTGAAGTAGACAATAAGAAAAGTTAATCCAGAAAGATAAAGCATCTCCGAAGCCTTAACTGACTTCCGATCACTGGTTTCACCTCAATCTCGTATTCGTTTATTTACTATCTTGTTTATGAGTTTTTTACAACAACCAATTTCTCTAATTGCCTGACTGAGATCCGCAAGATTGCCATTACTCGCTCAATCCGACAATCTCTGTGGGATTCGACCCTCACTCACCTGAGGTATTACTTGGATGACTCGGTATACTTGTCGGTCGATCTGTGCGAAAAGTTCCGAGCCAATTTCTCGCACCATTCATGGTGATTTATAGACTTCTTTGCAACTATGTTATGGTAATTAGGTTACCGAAAAATAGCTAAAACAATGCTAAGTTTCTTTTTTATTGTTATTGTCATCACTGCATTATTGCAGAACTTTAGATGAACTAATGTTATTTTGGATCAGTTATGAATGATATTTTATGTTAGCTATTGTTATTGTTGCTTATCCATTTGATAATTGTGTCTTTAATTACATTTACAAAAACAAAACCACACAAACAAGCTACGAAAGAGCACAATCATTTCATAAATCAAAACCCACCTTATATCAATTACAATGTTTATAAAATGGATTACCTTAGCATCATGATTTTGCATTGCAGGACTGATTCTATTCAAACCTTTAACACCAACATTAACACAAACACAAATACTATGAAAAATACTAAACCAAGCACTTGGATCATCACTTTTACATTTTTTACATTTGCTTCCAGTTTACCCACCTTCCATGCAATGTTCATCTTCATCTCACCATTCTCATTTTCTTTATCAAATTTCATCAGCACCTCATCTTGTACAGAATCTGCCCAGACAAATAACCCGCACTAATTCTTTCTACTAGTCTGCAAATATACATCAAGTTTAACAAACATCTACCTCAAATCAATAATATTTAAAATTTCAAAAAGTTAACGTACTCACATTATAATTTGGACATCCGAAGAACGGCTTATAGGATGCGTCTTTATCCCTGACCACCTAAGGACCGGCCGACACCCACATCCGCACCACTCCGGAACTAGTCCATGCTTGCTTCGCACATTGTTCCTTGTCCACTTTTCCGTTGTAGAGGAGCGATTCGACCTTCCTGAAACGTGACTGTCACTCATGGGCGCAATAGCAATAGCAAGAAGAGGAAGAAGAAGAGAAAGAAGAAGAAGAACTATGTTTAGGGTTTATGATTGGTGTCAAGGACGGCATTGAAAAATTTTGGAACGTATTCCACATTAGCTAGCCATTTCAGACGTCCTACGTAAAAGTGGGTGCTCCAGATCAGTGCTCCGCCTGCTAACTCATGCCGGAATTAGATAAAAAGACCTATATGTAGCCCGGAGCTCAAGCTGAAAGATATATTTAGTGCAATTGAAAACTGAAAGATAACATTAGTGCACAGACCTAATATGAAGGATCACTTTAGGAATTTACTCCCTTTTTGTCATAGGAAACTAGGGCGGAGGCCCACAAAAAGCTGTTATTTTTAGAAAATATTTTTGTCCAACAACCACGACGACCCGACCCGTGAAGATCCTTCAGCTCCAACAATAATCGCAACGAAGCAGCGCGCTTTCTTTCTCCCAAATAAAACTGCACCGATGAGAACCGCTGTTCTCTTCCTCACCGCTTTCCTTCTGATCGCAGCAACGCCCTCTCCCTCCCAATCCCTCTCCTTCGCTCCCTTCTTCCGCTTCCAGCGCCTTCTCTCCCTCTCCAGGTCCCTACTCCACAGTGTCGCCGACCTCCGCGCCAATCGCGGCGACGTCTCCGGAGCTCAACGTGTCCGGGCACTATCTCAGAAGCTTGATGGAGGGCTGGGCCTTGGATTCTGGAGGATGGCGTTGGGTGCCGCATGGGACTACGCGTGGAATTGGAGGAGCCTGCCCCTCGCGCCCGCGGAATTATATGGCGCTGTTTCGGACTTGAACGAGTTGATGACGGGACTCAGTGAGTTGACTCGCTTGGAGTCGGCCGCCGAAAGGTCTGCCTGGGTTGCCCGAAATTACCAAAATGTATTCACTGTCTCTAAATCTCTCTCCGCCAAGCTGCTTAAAGCGTTTAGCGAATCGGTATGAAACGTCGTCATTTCTTTGATTTATCTAATTTGATTCCGTTAATTTTGTATTAAGCTGTATTTGAGTGACATAAAGGTTATCATTGTTGCAGGGTGTGTTGAGAGAAGTGGTGGAGACGGTGCAAAAAGAGGTGGTGGAAGGTGGATTAATAAGAGATTGTCTTGAATTGGGTAGCAAGGATTTTAGTTCTTTGATTCAGCTTCTCAAGGATTCGCTCTTGCAATTCTTTCCTCTTTCTGATCGAAATCCTGAGCTATAGCTACTAAGCATCTAGACCTTTGATCACTTTTTTAGCATTGATTTGTTAATCCACTATATAGTTACTTAACATTTTGGTGCTTTTGGGATGATTTAATTTAATTGGAGCTGTGTTAAATTCAATTTTCTAACTTCGCTTCCTGTAGGTTTTCCTCTTAGAAAACAAGTCTACTGTTAATTGGTACAAAGCTTGTTTGAGAGAAATATAATATTATTCATTTCGTGTTATCTTGTACAAAAAATGTTATCATATTCCGTCTACATCAACTTAATGAAGTTCTATTATATGTAAAGCTGCTTCTATTCAACAATGTAATCATCTTCCCTTCTTTTGATTTAGTTTTGAACTTTTGATTGAGTTTTGGACACTTTTAATGCGTTAGCGACTAAACCATTAATGTATGACGAGCAAATATTCCCCCGAAAAAAATAATATATTATATATAGTAGGAACTCCAAAAATTACACAAATGTACAAAAAATAGCCTATTTCTAATGAAAGAAAAAATTTTCAACAAAAGCCTATAAATTACACAATAACCAGTCATGATCCTCAAAGTTGAAGACTGAGGTAAATACATATGTTCCTATTCTCCCAAATCTAAAACGTCTTAACAAAAAAAGTTCTTAAATTTTGAATACAAGGGCAAGGTCAAAATTTCAGTGTATCGCATTATGGGAAGGTGAAAAAAGTTGAACAAAAGCATACTCGTCTTTGTAAGTCAAACCTGCCTCGCAAGAAGCTTCACATGCATACACCACAATTGAAGCCCAGTCCAAAGAGTCCGCTTCATTGTCTACCCCGAAGTAATATAGCAGCTGTGGTAAAATCTGGCACCACCAACAATAACAGCTTATTAACTAAAACTCTAAAAGTAACATCGATACCTCAAAAAAGAAATAGTATAATGTAGTAGAACGATGAAGAACCTCTCGAGCAAAAAATCTCACATAACTACCTACCTGAAATTCATGACACCTTGGTCCACCACAGTAACTGCATTTAGGGATATCAGCATTGGATGGCCGACCACTCGAAACAGGCCATATTGGCTTCGCATTTGTATCCCTATAGTACCTGCATTTACCATAAGTTTGTATCGGTCAATTGAATGGAAATATATCTTGAAATCAGTTCAATCAATTTGGTTATTTTGAATTTGTTTATCCATTAGGCAAGAAAATCTGACTATGGAACATTGTTAGCAAATAACTACCATCGTAAGGACGCTAAAAGAAGTTCTTCAATTTGGTTAAAGCACTCTAAATAGCTTAATAATAATAATCACCTCAACACTTGTTCAGGGGCCTTGGCAATGCGTTCTTGGAAGTAAACCCAACACTTTTTGTCATCATCACCCTGTTTGTAAATAATATCATTAGCAAATAATATGCTTAAACAATAAGCAACATCACTTCAGTGATGAAAACAACTACCGATAATACCTGAAAACTATCCATAAGTGAATTCATTGTGTCATCAATCTTGTTCTTCGAGATCAAGGAATTAGATAAGGCATTATCCTCAGGAATGTCTGTGTTATATTCACTTTCATGTTCAATGATGATTTCAAATTCAGGCCACACATTCTTGCTTCCAACTGTATGGTAAGATATCGGATGTAATGAACATTATGCTAGGAAGCCTTAAATTTTAGATTAACCTATGTGACTCTTGACTTATACAAGTCTTAAACAACTGTGACCTTTATGAGAATCCAATGAAGTGGCTCCACTTTTATTGGATTCACCAATAGCTGAAGAAACTTTCATCTGCTGGCAAGCAATTTTATGACCTGAGCGCCAACTCATTACCTGCAAATTGAAAGTGGAAAGGAATTTTATAGGATAAAATTTGTGGAAAGAAGACTAAATGAAACATTTAAACAATTCGGCTACCTGGTGTTTCTCAGAGCAGTACTGCACTTGTCTGCAACTACTGCAGAGTTTATCTCCTTTCCATGTTCCACACCAATTGCAAAAAGCAGCTAAAAGAAAAAAAGATTCCCATCTTTTAATAAGATGTGCCTAATCAATAGAAGTACTAATACACCGATCTTAATATGAAAGCAGGTCATATATTAGTCATATATACAAAGCAAAAATAATAGTAGAAATAATGCACAGTATAGCAACAATAAAAATACAATGTACGAGCAGCTTGTTCAGGGTATCAAATTAAGTTTGAGATTGAAATGTAGCAAAAGCATAGTGCCACAAAACCAAAAAGATGGATTGCATGTACTCATGAACTCTATAACTTGTGCAATAACTCTAGAATGCTACTCCTCATAAGGAAATAATCACCAGTTAAAAAAAATTCATAAATCAACGGATACAACTAAGAAAACTAGCAATTGAATAACAGAACAGAAACCACACTCACACAGAAGCAGAGACCATCTGATAATCATGAATACCATTTTCCCAAGATACAAAATCACACAAACTTGTAAAAATGAATCAAATTGCAATAGCATATACATTTATATATGTGTATGATACCCAACAAATAACCCAAAATAAAATGATGATAAACTGACCTCCACTGCCAGAAGGTTTGTAATTCCCATCATTCTTAGGGGGTTCACTCGAGTAAAAAGGATTAAAGCGAGGTAACTGACAACGGAAAACCTTCACACTTCAATAAATCATTACAGAATCAGAATTCGGCCAAAGGAATCAAACAAAAATGAAAACAAAACTTTCTTTCTTGTCAGACATTACCAACCTTCTAGATGGCTTCTCTGGATCGCGTTGCCACTGTTCATGCTGATCCCTGAGAAGACATTTCATCGAACGGCACATGAAAACAAACAGCATCCGGTGAAATGCACTTTCCTTCTTAGTAGGTGCATAAACCTATCATTTCAAGGATTCCACTAATCCCTTAGCTGGGTAGAAGAAAAATGATATATCCTCCTAATTGGTGTAGCTAATAATTCTCCTAACTTGAAATTTCGCTCACATCTTTGAATGAATATCGTGTAAATTACAAACCATGCCATTATTAGGAAGGTATAGCAACAGTGATGGATACAATGATACCTGAACCAGGAATTGTAAAGGCTCGCCACAAATGTCACAAATTGATGACCTCCCTGATGGTATATCCACAGGATCAAGCCAAGCCTACAACAATATTCACAGTTCACAAAGAACACACCAACATAAAAAATTGAAACTTTCCTTGTTTTTATATAACAGCCAGGTTTTACTTTCATTCAATAAGAGGCACAAACACAGAAGCATAGTGGGAGTACCGGTACTCCACCAGCTTTGCTCGGGAAAAATTGGCGCTCAAGAGACCATTCATTTTTGGGCTTCTCAACGAACCCAAGAGTGACAGCTTCTTCTTCTTCTTCGTCATCGTCGTCATCATCTTCGTATTCGTCTAGAACAATGTCTTCATCAACAGCATTATCATCATCATTGTCATCGTCAATTCGAACGGCCTTGAGCTTCTCAGCATGCTCTCCAATGGCGTCAACATCCATGGTAATCTGCTTGAGAACGATGGTAATCTGAATATCAAACCAATCATGCTATCGAATGACTGAACAGGAATTCACCGGATAATAAAAATTCTAAATAATCAACTTTGAGCCTCAAATCTAAGTTTAACAATCAATCATACCAAAATTTATAAAATTAGGGTAATTACTACTTTTGATAATAAAAAAGTAACAAGGTCCAGAGTAAAAAAGTAAGGAAGCATATTAGAAGATGCCCATACCAGAGGAGACAGAGGTAGAGCAGAAGCACAAGCACAAGCTCAAGCACGAGGGAGGAGGAAGCGGCAGAGGCGAGCCGAAGAAAACTTTGCCAAGTTCGAGGGGGCTATGCAGTAAACTTTGTTTTTTTTGGGTATTATTAGGTTTTGAGAACCGAACCGGTCATCGAACCGTTCTGATTACTAGTTTATTGGTTTATTAGTTCAACTGATTCAACCATAATTCAATCAAAAAAATTGTTTTATAATAAAATAATAAATAAAATATAAATAAATACATTAAAATATAAAATATAATTATAGTCTAATATAAATTTTAAAATATCATCCAAATTAAAAGTACTATATATTCCACAATGTTATAATCTCATTTAAATACAAACTCAAAAATCAAATAACAAAAAAAATGTTATATAAACTATAAAGAAGATAAGTGTCATATAAACTACAAAGAATATTAAATATCATATAATATATCTCAAGGGACATTAGTGTATATATTTACAAATAAAACAAAATTGTATGTAACCCACAGCAACAATAATCAGATGGGGTAAAAATCAAGTACTAAATATTAAATTGAAAATTTAATAGCAATGAAATTTGTTATAGAATTTCATGAGACTATAGGGGACATGGGCTGCAGTATATTCTTGGCATCTATAGTTGACTACAGAAGAAATTTATTTTAGTAATAAAGATATCAATAAAATGAATCAGCTTAATTGGTGAAAGGGAGCTAAATTGGTGAAATGTAATCTGGAATAATGTTCACTGTATATATTTGGGGAGACCGAATTGAAAAATACAGTTATTCCAGATCCCAAGCGAGTCAATTATGGTTCACAAGGTAGTAGGATTGTAATAACTGAATCAGTTGATGGTACTTTGCGCACTGCAAGCATAATGTCCAATAGTGAATACCCAAAGCTTAAGTACTCTATCTCTCTTGAAATTGTTCATACAAAGTTGTGTTTAAATAAGGAAAAATAATCCACTCAAATAAAACTTGAAAGGACTCGATCCAATTATGAGGAATACATAGAGGAAAATGATAGGCCAGTGACAAAGCTATTTTAGTTTAAACTAGGCCTCTTTATATCTTCCAAACCAGCAAATAAGCATAGTTCCATTAACAGAGAATATGTCCACCTCATGAAATAATTTTGCGGCGTACAAAGCAGACAATGGTCTCTGCTCAGCGGTTGAGAACAATAGTATTGCCACAGGCCAATGCCAGTCCAACCTTCCAAGCAAACATGAGAAGAGGGAAATTCCAAGGAATGATCTGACCAGCAACACCGATCGATTCATACAATGTTTGCACATGATATTGCCCATCAGCAATGTTTTCAATATTTGCAATGTTTTCAATAACAATATTGTAGGCTTACAACAACCCATTAATCTCAACACAGATAATTAGACACAGTGGTACACAATAAAAAAAAATTAACAGCAGCAAGGTTAGAATCAAGAATATCATAATCAAATCACAGATTAACTGATTAACTAACAATTAAAAGCACAATTACAGTTACAAAAATAAAAAATACCTTCAAGGGAAGGGCTGCGCGATGGAACAGAGCTGACGCCGCTGAAGGGACTGGAACGCGGTGAAAGAGAGCTGGCGCGGCGGGACAGTGGCTACGCGATGGAGGCTTCGACGTTCGAACGGTGGCTGCGGGATGGAGGGAAGGAAGTTTGTGACGTTTGCTACATAATGGAGGGGAAGTGAGGGAGCAGGCGGTGGCTGTTCGAAGTTGGAAGGTTGCGACGGTGGTTGTTCGAAGTTAGAAGTGGCGACGGCGATGGTAGCAAGTTGTGGCTGGACGGAAGTGACACTACAAGAAAAAAGGCCTATGGCCACGCTTTTTTTGCCACGCTTTAAAAGCATGGCCAAAAGTGGTCAATGGCCACGCTTTTTGTGAGGGTGGCGATTGAATATAGATTCAGCCACGTTTTTTTCCGCCACGCTTCAAAAGCGTGGCGAAAAGGGTCAATGGCCACGCTTTTGTAAGGCTGGCAGTTGAATAGAGATACGGCCACGTTTTTTTGCCACACTTCAAAAGCGTGGCCATAGACAAAAACAGGGACGTTTTGAAAGAGTGGCAGGGTTTCACTACAGTAACGTTTATAAAGCGTGGCCATATCCTGGTGCTCTTTTACCACGCTTTTAAAGCATGGCCATATCCTGATGCTCTTTTGGCACGCTTTAAAAGCGTGGCCAAAAGGTTTTAAAAAAAACCTAATAACCCGCCCCAAACCCAATAACCCCTCATCCAGACTCTCTCACTCTCAACTCTTACACCGTCACTCTCATCGATTTATGGCAATCTCCCCTCGCTGCGCCATTTTGAGGATTTGAGGAGAAGAGCTCAGATCCCCGCCCTCGCTGTGCCATTTTGATGTCATCGCCATTCCTTTCCTGCTTTCGGCCATCCCACACCTGCCGTAATTGTCCTCCACCACCGGCGCCACCAGGCCCCTCCAACCCCAACCTGACCACGTACCTGTACCACACCGACACGGGCCTCGTGACTCTAACATGGTCACGCTCTATCTTAGGCCGTTCCCTCCACGTCCACGTCCACAACCACAACCCCTTCGATTCCCCTCCTCCTTATAAAGCCCTTTATATTCTGGAAGAAGCACGGATCCAAAATCCTCTCTTCCACCACGCGAGTCTTCTGGAACCTCTCCAAAGCCAAGTTCTCTTCCTCCTTCTCCCCCGAACCCCACTCCTCCTTCTACCTCGCTCTCGTCGTCCACAACCGCATCGTTCTCCTCCTCGGCAATTCCCCCAAAGACGCCTACTCCAAGTCCAAGGCTCTCTACGCTAACAACCCCCACTCCCTACTCCTCAAGAAGGAACATGTCTTTGCCGACACCGTTTACTCCACCACCGCCATTTTCGGCGGAAAGACCCGCCGTATTCAAATCGACTGTGGCTCCTCCAGGGATAACGACTCTGCCTCCTCCAAGCTCTCTTTCTCCGTCGACAGCGACAGGATGCTGCAGATAAAGCGCCTCAAGTGGAAGTTCAGGGGGAATGAGAGAGTTGAAAGCACGGAGGGAGCGCCGGAGCTTCTCCCGAAAGAGAAGGATTCAGAAGGCGGCGAAGGTGAAAACGAACAAGGACAACAAGGAAAAGCGTCAGAGGGAGAAGAACGAGCTAGCGAATCGCCTTGCGAAACTGAGTCATAGCGCGGCGTGATGAAGAGTTCAGATAAACCTCCGATGGGGTCGAATTCAAGAACCCTAGCTGCTGAATCACCTGTTGTGAACAATCGGAGTGATGGTACGGTTTGGTTTCAATGAGTATTTGCATATTTTTTAATCTTCAAAAATCTAAATGAGTGATTTCTTTGTGGTGAAATGGTCCGGTTGGGGAGCCTGCTATGCCGAATATGGATGTCAAAGCTGAAAGTAAGGTTAGAGCATTTCCATGATAACTTGTTACTATTTTTATTATGTTTCTTAAATCGAGATTTTAAGTATTGTTTTGCTGTGATCGTTTTAAATTTTGTGGGAATCTCACTCTTTGTGTTCATCTGCTTGAAGTTGTAAATTGTACTTGTACATATGTGATACGTGAGAAGGGCTGGTTTTGGTTATGGTTAGAATTTTCTGAGCTGCCTGATTTAGGGTTGTTCTTATCTTTCTTAATGTTGAGTGTATAGTCTGAGCTACCTGGTTTAAGGCTGGCTGGTTTCGTTTATTGTGTTGTTTTGGTTTTGTTTATTGTAAATATGGACTTTGTAATCAGACACAAATACAAGAAGCCAGAAAGATCTTTAGTCTTTTTGAGATATTTATTATATTAAAATATATTTTGCTTCAAATTTATGCTATTATATTATTGGTACTAGACAAGGACTTGAAATCTTTGACCTAATGCTAGTGCTTATTGTAAGGCAGAGAGTGGTTGGCACAAGGAAAATGAAATCCTTGATGACAGTTAGGTCCAGCAAAGTAGAAAGAAAGGGCCAGCTACCTCGCATCTCGATGGATTGAATTGGGAGGTGTTTGTTGTCAATGAGTCGGATGTCAATGCCTTTTGGCTACCTGGTGGTGAGATTGTTGTATACACCGGATTATTAGAGCATTTTAAAAGTGATGCTGAGATTGCCACTATAATTAGACGTGAGGTATAATTGTGCTTTGTTTAACTAATTGTTTTTTCGGTTTAAGATTTGTAGGAGGTTCTTGGTTTATTAATTCTTCTGAAAGATATCTATGCTTATTTGTCTGTTTTTTCTTCTTAATTAGGTTGGTCATGCTTTGGCCCGACACACCGCTGAATATATGACAAAGAACTTATGGTTTGCTATCCTGCAGTTTATTCTTTATCGATTTGTCAAATTTTAAAATGATCTCTCAGGTTATTTACATACCTTTTTCAAGCTAGTTTATTGACTTAGTCTCTGAGGTAGAGTAACTAAACAAAAAACTTAAATGATCAAATATAGTGTGAGGAATAATTTCCAACTCTATCTGACTTGTTCAACAGCAAATTTGTGAAAGTAATCTCCTACTTACTCGTTTCGTTTTAGCTTGCTCCTCGTGCACGGCAGTCACTACTCACTCACCAACCAAATAATGTTTCTCTATTTAAACATTTCATAACTAAGCTGAATTGTTTAGGAAGGAAGATGGCGGGCAAGCAAAGTGTTTCCTCTGACCCCCTGAGCTGGGGCCTAGCAGCGGATTCACTCCAGGGCAGCCACTTTCATGAGGTCAAACGCATGGTGGCGGAGTACCGAAAAACTATTGTTATGCTCATTACTCAATGGACTATGTCTCTGCAAATTCCTGTTGCTAAATAAATGGTTCATGTTATTGAGTTCAAGAAGAAAGAGTAGCAATTAACTAGTAAAAGGCATAACTAACCTTGATAGAGGGTTTATTTATAGTGGCAGAGCAAATTTTAGTTTTATATCCATGCCCCTCAACAGTTTGTAAATACTTATTTTTATTTATAAATTGAGGGGGCAAAGCAATTGACCTTTTTGTTTCAAGTCGAACAGCTCTCATTTTATTAGTTAGTTTCAAGATGTACTGCAGTTTCTATGTTTTAATACTATTTTAAACATGGATGGTGAGCATATTCTCAATTGCTCGTTTTCGTGAAATTAATTCCATGCTAACAAGGATGCTGAATACATAATATGCTGTAGAATGAGAACAAATACTCTTGACGTGTTCAAAAGTTTGCTGATAAATTTTACAATTACTCTAATTATTTATCTGTTTCTTTTACATTACTCTTGGATATATTATATTTGTTTGTCCTTGGTTTTATTCAATTTCTGCTGCTGAAGGAAGTTACCACCAGTATTAAATCAGGGGAAAATTAGCTTTTTGTTTAGTTTATTAAGTAATGTTAGTACCAGAGATACATTGATCCACAGATGTTGTTAATTATTCAACTCAATTTTTCAAAGGTTTTTATGAAGTATACTAGGATTGTATCATAACATTATGCTGTAGTTTTTTGCAGATTTGTGTTTTCAGTAAATAATCAATCGAAGATTGTAAGCAAGTGCTTGTATAGGAAGTAACAAGCATAAGCATTTTCCATAATTTATGTTATAGGAATAGCTTATTGATTTTCCATAATTTTGGGGAAACTAGAAACAACCTGTGCTGCTTTGCTCCTATGTTCTTTCCGTACTTCTTTCGCGCTGGTTTATGATTGGTCAGTCTTCTCTGCTCCAAAGGTCACTGATTCTACTGGTATGTTGTGAACGTAAAGATTTTCCCTCAAATTGTTACCTTGTTGCTGAATTAAATATCAGATTGGTAGGTAGATCCACTGAAATGACCCAAAATGAATAAGTTCTTTTCAGCTGGAAGGCAAAATTCTAATTTAAGTCCTGACAAACAAATTTTTAATTTGTTTTTACTATTTTATTTTTGGTAGAATTTGTGTGTGTATTAATTGTATAGAGTTAGTGTAGTTTGTGTTTTTGAACAATTTAGTGTAGTTAGTGTACTTATTGCCCCCTTTTTCGCTTAGCTATTATCTTGGAGTTTAATTCTTGCTTGAAATTGCACGATCATGCGTACATTCTAGCAGAAGAGATGCTGAATCCAATCCTTTGGACTATCTGTAACTCTATCTTCATGCTCAATATTAGATAGAATGCATAGCTAAATTTATCTGGATTTTCTTTATTCATTTGTTCCATTTTCTACTTTTTATGATATCTGCGTTAATTTACTGTTCCCATTTTTCTTCTTCTAGATTCCAGAACTGTGATGGCAATTCTTGGTAATGGTCTCCTCTAATTATCACTCTTTTTTTTATCCCCCTCTCTTGTCATCACTATATCTATCTATTATGATGGCCTATAATTTATGTTATTGTACCCTGGTAAATCTTAACTCTTCATGTTTCTAGCTGCTACCACGAGCAACTTAGTATTTTTTTTATCCCCTGTTGTATTTATTTTTATTCATTAGGGTTCATTGATTTTTTTTTGGGGGGGGGGTAACAGTTTTGACTTTTGAGCACTTCTTGTTTACTGTTTTAAGGTGACTCCTAAAGATGTTCGGAAACTTAATCTCCCTCCGGAATCAGTGAACAAAACTCCATCTAGGGAAACATTTGTTAAATCAAATTTGCTGAAGGTCTGTTGCTACCCTCTTCCCCCTCCCATCCTCCATTTCTTAATCCTTCTTCATTGCTTCTCGGTGCGCTTCTTCTTTCCACCCTGACACACACCATTTTCTTCCCATTGTCCACTAGTTATATATGTAAGCCCAAATTGTCATATAAATTCACTCCATACTAATTAGTAATTTTCGGAGATTAATATTTAATAGTTTCTTACGCCATCAATATTAATATAATTAATTAAATTGAAATATTTAAATTATTATAAATTAAATATTTCAATTTAAATATTATATAGTTTCGTATTATTGTACTTTTAGATTTGCATTTACCAATCAGTGAGCATAGTTTAGTTTCTGTTGCTTTATTGTTCTTGATATTTTGCTGCAGGCTAGTATTGGAATGGATAACTTGAACACTTAATGCACAAAGTGGAGCAATTTTAGGTTGATTCTGATCTTTTACTAAGTATTTAGGCTGATGAGCATGTCTATTAGTGTAATTTGATATATTATGAGCAGTTCTAACTTGTATTGTTTCTGTATTTTTCTTCGGTTTTTAGTTTTGAAATTTAAACTCAGATTTATTTTGTATTTGAATATTAGTTTTTTTAATGTATAAAACAATTATAGTAAATTATATATGTCACTAATTATTGTTTGATATGTCTTGTAATAAAAATTGCATACTATATTTGTAGGTTTGGTAATAAAAAAGGATTGAAAATTTATATTGTGTAGCAATGAAGATCAAGTAAGGAAAAGATTTTTTTTTTTAAATTTAACAAGGCTTTCGCCACGCTTTTAAAGCGTGGCTATATATCTTACTATGGCCACGCTTTAAAAGCGTGGCCGTATCTCTTCCTATCGTCACGCTTTAAAAGCGTGGCCATACCTCCCCTTTTGCCACGCTTTAAAAGCATGGCCATATCTCATCTACTGCCACACTTGTAAAAGTGTGGCCATATCTGCCCTATGGCCACGCTTTAACAGCGTGGCCATATCTCTACCTATCGCCACGCTTTAAAAGCGTGGCCATACCTCCCACCTACAGCCACGCTTTTAAAAGTGCCAATTTGTAAAAAAACGTGGCAAAAGACTGAAAAAAGCATGGCGGTAGATCAAAAAGCGTGGCGAAAAGCTATCGCCACGCTTTTTTCAGCTTTTCGCCATGCTTTAAAAGCATGGCAATAGACGTGTTTTCTTGTAGTGTGAGGGAGGAGCAGGAGCTCAGAGGAGCTCTGGACAGTGGCTAAGTGTGAGAGAGGCAGAGGCGCGTTTTGGTTAGCGTTGGAGTTAGGGTTCGGGTTCGGGGTTCCCCTTCAAAGCCAAACAACGGCGTTTCTGCAAAATTCAAAAATCGGCCCGATCACGGTTTGGTTCGACCGACCGGTTTCCAACCGGTTCAACAGTTCAAAAGCGGTTTTTAAAATTTGCTGTTTTGGTATCTGATTGATTTGTTTTTTATATTGATTCATGGTTCAATCGGTTTGATTGGCCGGTTTGAACCGATTTACAGAACCTTATTAACAGTAAACATCCTATATTATAGGAAGATTTTCAAGTGTACCGTCATACTGGTATATCAGTAATTTTTAACCGTTGATCTTAATTATATATATTATATATATTTTTTATAATTAAGATCAATGGTTAAAAATCACTGAAACACCGGTACGACGGCACGCTTGAAAAGTTTCGTATATTATATGGTATGTTGCTGAAAACCCAAGTCTCGCGAAGCCAAGGGCTAAAGCCCACTCAAATTATAATTAGGTTCCAAAAAAAATTAGGATCTTGTACATCTCACGGAAGATTTAAACTTTATGTACTTACTTAAAAGAACCAATAAATTCATCACTCAATTAATTTAAATTAATTAAATCATTAAATTACTAGTTTAACTTATTTCACTTAAATACTCAATTGTTCAAAGATTAGAATTTGCAGTTGAAACTTGGCTCAAATAGAAATCTGTAATACGCACTCAAATTCAAACCTTAGTGAATGTACTAAATATTAAAAAAGAATCTTTTAAGAGTTAATACTCAAATTCATCCCTGAAAGATACCCCAATCTCCATATTAGTCTCCGAAAGAAAAAGTTAATCAAAAGAGTCCCCAAAAGATACATGACTGAATCAGGTTCGTCCTTCCGTCAATTCGCTTGATAACATGGCTAACGTCTGCTCACGTGGGACGTTAACTGTCACGCTGGCAGAGAAGAAAAACGATGCCGTTTTGAGTGAATGTCCTGATAGACATGATTCGGCGTCGTTTTATGGGCAGAGTGGATTCAAAACGTTGCAGACTGTCACCCCATTCCATAACAAGTATCTCCATGTTTGGCTCCAAAATGTTTCGTCTCCCTCAAGCCATGCCCTAACCCCTTCACCTTGCATTCGAACGTCGCCATCCACGTTTCTCATTGTTGGTTGACGATCAAAGTAGAGTAGGTGTTGTTACTAAGAACAGAGGTCGTCGACTCTGTTAGCAACATTGATTGTGGAAGAAGCAATCGTGACGGTTAGAGGTAAGCATTAAAGTTTTTTCCTTTTTTTGAAGTTAGTTTGTAACCTGATGACTTAGGGGTGGCGTTCTGTATGTCTCTGTCTGATTACGGGTAGGGGTTTGAGGAGGCTAAGGGTTTGTGTGACTATTGTTGAAGTGTCAGAATGCATTACTTTGACTACCGTTGTGATGATATTGAGTTATGGGTCTTTCATTTTAATAAGGGTTACTTTTTGTTGTTGCATGTTTGTTTTGGGGTAAGGGTTTGTTATGTTATGATTGAGAATAGCCAGTGGCAATCTGTGTGGGCTAAGGATGTTTTCTTTTTTCTGATTGTAGATGGAAGGTCCTCCGATGACCTTTGTGTTTCACCATGGTGGATTGTTTAAGAAGAATGTGGAAGGATATGGTATATGAACCCGATAATACAGAGGTGTTGATGGGGGTTGAAGGAGACACGCTTGACGTCTTCTTTGTAAGGGGTTATTATAGGGAGTTGGGTTACATTGAAGCTGAAAACTGTTGGTGGAAAGATCCTGGAGTTCCCCTTTCATCAGGGTTGAGAAGCTTAGTCACAGACGCAGACTTGGTTGCCATGTGCAAGGATTACAGGAGAAACCACAATCTAATCAATATCTACCTGGAGAATTGTATTTCTCAGCCTTGTATAGTAGACCACATTGAGGAGGAAGTAGTGAATGTGGAAGCAGAAAGGTTAAAACAGAGGAAGTATTTGGAAGCTAAGAAGTGCAGTTCCCAACCTGTGAAGAAACCCACAACAATGGATCCTGAGTCCAACAAGCAAACCTCTCACCCCAACAGAACAACCTCACAGCCTAAGTCACAGCCCAATCCAACAATGAAGCCCATATCTAAGTCCAACCAACCAAAGGTAAAGCCCATGTCTCAGCCCAATAAACCAGCCCATCAGCCCAAAAAGACAACAGCTCAGCCCATGAAGCATGTTCCTCAGGCCAAGAAGACCAGTTATCAGGACAAATCAGTTCTACCTCAATCAAATTCATCATCAGAGGCAGCCAATAACTCACAAGGGCCAAAGGATAAACAAAGTAGCAGTGGCTACAGAGTCACAAGATCTGGAAGACAAGTGAAGGAAGCTCCCCTCCAGGAAGATGATACTGACTCTCATGATTCTTATGAGAGTACTGAAAATGAACTGTATAGGCCTCCAAAAGTTGTAGGAGATAACCTCTATAGCAGTGACAGTGACAGTGACTCTGGTAACAGAAAAAGAAGTGGAGAAAGGGACAGCAGGTCTGAAGTAAGAGAGAAGCACAAGCCCCCTAAGAAAAGATTAACTGATAAAGAAATAGAAACTGATGGTAGGGTAGCTTATGTTTTGAAATTTTTGTTACCAGATTTAGATGATAGTGATGGTGCCTCAGATGCTGACTCCTGGCATTCAGAGGATTCTGATAAGGTGTTGGAGTTTGATGAAGAATCACCAGCTGTATACCCTCAGTTCAATGAGAAAACAAAGTTTGGACAGTTGAAATTTGAGGTTAGTATGATATTTAAGTCCAAGTCTGAATTCATGCAAGCAACTAGGGATTATACAATCCAGTGGGGTAGAAATATTTTGTTTTCAAAAAATGACAAGGTTAGAGTTAGGGCTGTCTGTAAGTCTGAAGATTGTCCATGGGTAGTATACTGTGCATGTAATAAACAAGATGGATCTTGGCAAATTAAGACACTAGTAGATAGTCACACTTGTCCAAGAAGGAGGAAAAACAGAGCTACAACCCAAACCTGGACCTTGAGTAAACTAGTACCTAAGCTTAGAAAATACCCTACCATGAAGCATCGAGAGGTTTATGACTGGTTTGTTAGAAAGTGCAACGTCTATCTGAACCTAATCCAGCTCCAGCAGATATAGCTCCATCACCAACACAGACTCCAACAGTAATTGACATTAGCCAGTCTGAAAGCATACCACCAACCCAAGAAACACAACAGGTAATCTGCCATATGTGATTTATTTTAAACATTTGTTATTTCTTTTAAACATATGTCATTTCTTTTATAAGCTAAATCTAAATCTAGATCTATCATTAAATTATGTAGGAACAAGTCACAGCTAGGCCACCCAAGTTAAAGGTCATTAAAAGGAAAGCCAGACTTTAGTCCTCTCCTAAACCTACTGTAGCCGCACCAGTCGCTATCTCTGCTGAGACAATCAAGGGGACTAGTTCAGCCACTGCTAAAAAACTGGCCAACTTTATGACCTTCGTTCCTACTCCAGGCTTCAAGCCCCCAAGAAAGATTGATAAATGACTTTGATTGGTGTTGAAATGTATTCTGGTTGAATTTGTTTTTGTGTGAGGATACTTTATGTTTTTTTGCACCAGGGCAATTGAAGTTCCATTATCTACATTTTAGTTATCTATGTAACTGAAAATTGTACTATGCCCTTTTATTTTGGTCTAGCATACTTTTTAGGTTTGTATCCTCATGTAAAAGCTTATGACTTTGTTGTGGTCTATATCCTCATGTTAAACCTTTTTATTTTGGTCCTTAAGACAATGTGACATCTAGCCTTCTATGACAACTCAATGATTAAGAGTACTTTGACTACTCAATATTTAACAGTACTTTGACTACTGATTATGTCCATTCCTTAGTACATCTTACTATAATAGTGATCCGAATTTGTTTGGAACCTTTGAATTGGATTGTGTTGTCTTCATCTTAAAAAACCAAATGCAACATCTATTCTCACTCAAGAGATTCATCTCATTACACCATGACATATCAACAGAATTTGTTTTACTTGGAACGAGATAACAAACTACAAACGATCACATTAACCACAACTATCACAAACAGGAAAACTATTAACATTTTCAATGCTTTTACTTCAACTTCCAAGCTGTTCAGTCTCCATGCCACCTTCATACTCATCATCCTCAACCCACTTAAAGTAATTGCAGTGACTGCCTTTCTGCAAATTCAAAAATCAGAAAATAAAAAATTAAATAAAACTCCAAAACACAAAACAACATGAAAAACCCTTAACTTCTTACACAACACTCACCCGGTACCTTGGACATGCACGGAATAGTCTATCTGGGTTCTCTGCTGTCCCAGATTTTCTTATCGCAGCCTTCAACCCACAGAAACATGATTCCTCATGGGTTTTCCTCTTGGTTCGCATTGAGGCGCTGGAACCATTACTGCCGTTCGAGAAGAACGACACACCACTACCACGGCCTCCATTTCCTGCCTCCATCGTCACCCCAAACTAGCAATTTCAACACTAACCCAGGCATATGGCCCTCTGATTGCTGAAGGCGACGTATTTATCGTCGAATTTAGGATTAGGTTTCAAACAATTAGGGACTGATTTGAACTGTTTTGCCAAACTTATCTTGTCAGCAATAGGTTATGACACATTGGCCTCTTCCACGTTGGAAGCTAACAACACACGTCAGCAGACATTAGCCAGGTCACCAAGGGAGTTGACGGAAGGACAAACGTGATTAACTTGAGTAACTTTTGGGGACTCTTTTGATTAACTTTATCTTTCGGGGACTAATATGGAGATCGAGGTATCTTTCAGGGAAGAATTTGATATTTAACTCAATCTTTTAAGTATTGCGGCGGAGAGCAAAAAGGAGGAAGAATGATGAAGAGGGAGTTATGGAAGGGAAGAAAGAGCTTACCATTATCATTATGTCATTACTAAGTTACTACTTCTAATTAAGTGTTGTGGCTGCTGGAGAGAAAACAAATAGAAAATGCTATTCATTCAAATAACACACCAATAACTCTACTTTTATTTTTATTTTTTTTTCATTTTCTTTTCTACATCCAAACAAAGTATAAGTGAGTGCATCTAGAAATTAGAATTACTGGATTAGTAGTATTTTGGTGTTTGGGCCATGTGTTTGGCCCATGAAGTAAATTTCTGATCCTTCTATCTCATAAAGCTTTTTTATTGTAATCCAAAAGAAAAATCAACCAAAATATTATAAACTGATTGCAAGAAGATTTTTTTGTTGTTTTTTATTATTTTATTATAATTAAATTTTTAATTATGAGTGGTTTAATAATCGATTCAATTTTTCAAAACTTTGATTATCACTGACCTCCAAATAAAACTATTGCAAAATTATTAATCCAATGAAAAAATCAAAAAGTGCTAAACAACACCACAAGAAAGACCCTTTTATTGAATCCTCATCATTTGATTATCAAGTTAGGAGAAAAATATTTTAGTGTTAATAAAAATATGTTGTGCTCTATTATCTATTTAAAAATTAAAAGATCTTTTTATATAAAATATCTAAACATAAATTACTTTTGTAGGATCATCGCCATTTGAGGTACGGATTTAGTTTTCAAATAACCATTATATAATGTTATGTGCAACTTTAAGCTAGATGACTTAAGGATATTTGTTAAATTATTGTTGATAACAGTTTAGTGTAAAATCTTATCATGAATGATGAATTTGAATGGTAATGGTCAGAGGCCTTTAATGTTTGATTATCCTATGGTCTATCTCTTCTTCTAATTTAGTTAACTGTTAATTTTTTGGTCACTTCATTTTAATTAGAGATTTAAGTTTAATTCTAGTTTATATACCACAAAAATCCTAATCACTTAAATATAATAGGATTATATGTTATGTATCCTGTTAAGTCCAGATAATTAGTGATTTAGGAGAAATTATTTTCAAACTGTTGTTCAAGTAAATTATTTTTCTAAGATTTAGCAAGAACACAATTAGAATAAGGATTATTCTTTCGATCTACCCAAATCCTTAAGATGAAGAACGAAAACAAATTCTTGAAATTAAAATCAATACATTAATTAAAATAGAAGAGTAATAGTATTAATCCATAGAATAAACAGAGCTCCTAATCTTAACAGTGGAGGTTTAATTGCTCATGGTTTAGAGAAAAAACTAGGGTTTCAAAGTGTAAACGGTAGAATGAGGTGCGTAAGAGAGAAGAGAGTTCGAAGGGATGAATCTTTTGCTTTTTATATCAAATTCTAATAAATGTAAAATATATTTTCTAAAACTAAATAATATATTTTCCTATAGTAAATAATAGGGTTAACTACGATTTTGGTCCCTAACGTATAGGCAAAAAATTTATTTCGTCCCCAGCCTTTTTTCGCTACAAAATGGTCTCGAAGGTTTCAGTTTGTTTTAAAATCGTTCTTTTTACCAAATTTTATATTTTTATACCATTTTACCCCTAACTAAAAAAATAAAAAAATTTAAAAAAAAGGAAAGAAAACACGTAAAGGGGAAAGGAGGAAGGGAAAACACGAAAGGAGAAGAGGGGGGACGGGTTTCGGGAAGAAGAGGGGGAAGGGAAGGGGAAAGGTCCTCGCCGCCGCCGCCGATGCTCCTTGTCGTTTGGTCCTCATCGCCTCTGCTGGATCTCACCGCCAGATCTCACCGCTGCTCCTCTTCCTGGCTCGATGTTGACGCCAGCAGATCCGCGAGCGTGGATGTCGTGCGCTCGCCGTTTTTGCTCCTCCTCTTCGCTCGGCCGCTAGTCGTCGCTGCTCCTCACCGGTTTCTGGTTTCTTCTGGTTCTGCTGCTTTTGCTTTTGATTATCAATTCTTCTGGTTTCTATTCTTTTGTTGTTGTTCTTCTAATTCAATTATTGATCGTTTTTTCTGAGTTCTAAGTTATGGATTTTTGTTTTTCTGAGTTTTGGATTCTGAGTTTTGATAATGATGATGATTTTCTGAGTTTTGGGTTCTTGCTTTTTTTTGTTGTTGTTCTTCTGCTTCTAGCTGCTTTTGTTATTGTTGTTCTTGTGAGTTCAGATGATGATTTTCTGAGTTCAGATGATGATGTTGATTTTTTGAGTTTTGAGTTCATTGGTGTTACTTCTGTTCTACTTTAGCTTCTAGTTCATCTTCTGCTTTTGGTTGATTTGGGAAAGAAGGGGGAAGGATATTTTCGTCCGAAGCACGATTTTAAAATAAACTGAAACCTTCGGGACCATTTTGTAGCGAAAAAAGGCCGGGGACAAAATAAATTTTTGGCCTCTACGTTAGGGACCAAAATCGTACTTAACCCTAAATAATATAAAGTTTTAATAAAAAAGTCTTTGAAGATCTTCGTTGCTGGCTCGTGGAGACGTGGGGACCACTTTCATTGCTAAAGGCGCCACTATGCCTGCTTGTGTTCCTTGCTTTTTTCTTCATCTTGGCGCCAAACTTGGCACAGGACTGCGCCAAGTTTGACGCCACCAAGGCAGCATGAATGGGAGCTTTTTCTTGATCTTGGCACCAAACTTGGATATCCCAAATTTGGTGCCACCATGCCAGCGTGAGTGGGGAGCTTGTGAGGATCATGGAGCCAAACTTGGAGATTGCCAAGTTTGGCGCCACCTCCTGGAGTTGCAGTGGCTCCATTTCTTCCTTCTAAACTCTATCAAATTCGTTCGAATGCGACCTGAAATAAACCAAATTACGTACGACTCAAAGTAGCATGCATAGTGGCTTAAAATTACTTAAATCTTTATTAAATTTAACAAATTTGAATGCAAATTCACTAGAAAAAGATAGGAAAGATGCTCATACATCATGCATGTGTTGTGTGGCCAACAGGAATGTCGTCAAGTTAACACGATCTCCTCTTTATCCTGAAACTGCTGGTCAACTTGAAATTTAGATACAGTTCCTGTATTCTGTGTATCTCTGGCCCTGAAACCAACAGGTACTGTAACGACTCACAATTTTAAAAATATAAATATAAATAAGTTATAATTCATTTCATAAATTGAAATTTTTTATTTTAGAAATTATTTTATTATAAGTAATTAGGGAATATCATTAAAGCAAAGAAATTTTTACAAATAGAATTAATTTCATTATAAAAACAGTTTATCCTGGAAATAACTTTTTGGAAAGGCTTTATGGAAAAACCTATTTTGAAAAGTAATAAAGAAACTCCTTTAGTTTACAAATTAATAAGGTAAATAGTTTAAAGAAATGAAAAAGGATCAAGACGTGCTTAAGGGCTTTCTACCCAACTTACATCGCTCTCTCCTATCCAACTAATTCCTAAATTAAGATAATAAAACAACACCAAGTCCATCCTGCCTCAATCTCCATTTCAACATATCAGAAACCACCTTCATCACGCCTCCACTAAAGAGAGTCTCTCAGATAAACATTCACATACAAATCAAACAAAAGAAATAAATCATAGATAGAACATAGATACAACAAGTAGAGCAAGTAGCAGATAAACACGGTTAATCATTTATCCAAACCAAAATAATGCACACTCAAGAAAAATATGCAAATGCATATAATGCATGCCTATTCTATGGCTGATGAGTCTAATCTGTCAGTTATACAGCCAACCCGACATGTCCTGGTAGCTAACCATTGGATAGTCCCTTTGTGTGCGTATCCCTAAGCTCAATAATATCCATGGAAAAAATTTCAAGCTCAATTTATCCATGGGTGAGACAACCCAGGCTCAAATTCACATATATATGCATGCCCATGGGGAACTTGGGAAGTTAAAGTGTCCGGTCAAATCTTGCGACAGATGTAACAATCCCCATTTTTGAAAAATGTAAATATAAATGAGTTATAATTTATTTTATTAATTGGAGTTTCTTATTTTTAGAAATTATTTTATTAAAACTAATTAAATTAATTTTATAACTATTTGAGTTCAATTAAATTTAGATTTTTATATATTTTTTTATTATGATAAAATATTTTACATAATTAAAATATTAATTTTATTAATTTATAAATAATAAAAATTATATATATATATATATATATTTTAATTTAAATAATTGATATTTTTAATTTAAAAACAAAGTTTAGTTAATAATATTATTATTGAGTTCGATATTCGCCGATATGAGTAAATATCAGTACTTCTCAGTGAACGTAACTTTACTAATGCTTCATCGTATATCTTTTATTGTTATGTTGTTAATGTCATTTATATTAGTAATCCATATATATTATTACTTGTGTTTTAATATATCCAGTTTTCATAATTATTCGTTTAAAATATTTAAAACTTGAATCGCTGATTTGATTCAGCAGCTTGAAACTGCGACACCCAACCCCCTTAATGACACATAGCCCACTATTTCACTATATAATTATCACCACTAGCCCTTAATTTCCCTTTTTCGTCACTGAAAGAAAGAAAAGAATAGAGAGAGAACGTGAGTTTCCATGAACCTGAAAGATTCTGAGCTTGATTTCTTGAGATCTGTAACTTCAATAAAAAATTTAATCCGATAAAAGTGTTTATATCTTTTTTCTCTTCATGTTAACGTTACTTTTGTTCGGTAGAAGTTAATGGTGACATAGCTTCCCTTCTCCTTGAGTTTGGCTAATTGGAGTTTTAGGAGGCACAAACAATTTTTGACGTTTTTTTCTTCAACCGCTCGAAGTTTTCTGTTGTTTTGATTTCGTACGGAGGTAGGATTTGGTAATTTTATAATAATTAAATGTGAATTTTATAAGTGAATGTTGGTTTGATTGATTATTGTTGAGTTTGATTGAGTTTTATGTTAAATTATTATTGTTGTTTATAAATTGTGGTTCGACCATGAAGAACAGCCCAGTTGGGGTTATTTTGATAATTTTGGAGCTGTTGTGAATAAGAATTATTGATTAAAATTGATGAGGTTTGATGGCCGAGGGATTAAATGAAAAGCGGTGAAAAATCGGTAATAGTAAAGCTTAAAAGACGGACTTAAAATTCAAGTTGAAAACTTTAAGAATTTTGGAAATGAGATTCAGTCCTTTGATAAAGTTATAATTAGGGAATTAAGATTTATATTTGAGATTGAAATAGTAATTTAGTAAAAATTGAAGTTAGCTTTGTAATTATATATATTTTTGATGTATTTTGGGTAATAATTAAGAAGTTCAGGGGTAAAATGGCTATTTTATAAAAGAGTTATTTTGGTAATTATATTATATGTAAGAACATTTTAATAAACTATAAAATATATTGGGGTAAAAGTATAAATATTTTAGAAAGGTCAAAGATGCAGAATAATTTATAAGAGCTTAATAATAAAGCTTAAATTAGTAAGTTTTGAATAATGAGAATATTTAAAGTTCAAGTTAATAAGGTTTGTGTAATAAAAAAAATTACTATTATTGTTATTAATTAATTAAGATTATTATCAATGTATTTTTGAAATATATTATATATTAATATTTTATTTAAAAGATATTATTTTATTTATGATATACTAAAAGGGTAAACAGAAAACTGTCCTAAAAGTTTTAGAAAGACAAATCTAAATTAAAAATCTTTGATTTGTTTTCATAAGACACTTAGGAAAATGCGAGGGAATAATGCGAAAATAATTTATATTATGAAATAATAGGAAAGAAAAGAAGAATAAAGAAAAGAAAAAGGAAAGAAAAATATTAAAGAAACTTCTGCCACAGGAGAGTAGAGAGCAAAGATTAAAAGAATTTAAAAGAATCCCTGCCATAGGAGTGCAGAGCACAGAAAAGAAAAGGAAGAAAGAAAGAACGAAAAGAAAAGGAGATAACCAGAGATATTGTTTGGCATTGAGAACGAGTTGAGATGATTATGTACCTGCTGAAAATGAGCAGAGATATGGTGGTGAGTCCACTGAGATTTGCTTCCAGAGATACATCGGCCAATCCAAAGGATGGTCGCACCTATAAGACAGATGTTGCTTACAGAGGTTATGTTTGCATATATCGACTCAAGCGAGTCGCACCTATAAGGCTGAGATTGCTTACAGAGGTTATGTTTGTATATATCAGTTCAAACGAGTCACACTTGTAAGAATGAGGTTGCTTACAGAAGTTATGGTACTGAAAACCAAGCCTATATTAATTCTATGTGAATGTATACTTTTGTGAGTAAGTGATTGAAAATAAAGTCTCCTCTCATCTTCTTAATCAGAGACGGATGCATGTATATGAGTGTAGGGGCAATCGCCCCCACTACGATTTGAAATTTTTTTTGAGTAGTATATAATAATAATATTTATTTGTCCCCGCTAAATTATTAAATTTGACCCCACAATAATTTTTTACTCAATTTTCGGTACTTCATAGTCAATTTAAAAATTTCATATTAGGTCATTAGAATAATCAATTCTCAATTTAAATGAAATTTGTGTTTTTTCTTAGAAATCAACTCAAAAGAGTGTTATTTATCTTTTTTTTATATTAGTTTTAATTTTTTTCTATAACTACATTAATTGAAAGAACTTTTTTAACTATGAATCTCAATAAGAATTGACTTCTAATTGTATAAGAAATAAATTTTTAAATAAGTATTTACTTATATATATGTAAAAGAAATACTACACATCCAAGTCTTATTATGAACTAAGTCTAACCAAGTTAAACAATAAAACTTAAAATAATATTAGTCATAACTGATTTTTGTTGTCTTAGACAAATTTGATTAGATTTGGTTAACAAAAAAATATGAATATGTAGCATTATCCTATATAAAAAGACAGATATTTATAAGGGTAAAGTATATTTTTTGTCCTCAAAATTTGGCAAAAGTTTTAAAAATACCCGTAAGTTTTAAATCGATCTTAATTTTTTTGAAAAATTAGCCGTCAGGGGTATATTTGATACAAATAAAAAATTTTTGGGACAAAATTGAAACAAAATAAAACTTAGAGATATTTTTAAAATTTTTGTCAAACTTTAAGGACAAAAAATATACTTTATCCTAATTATAAATGATTATTTTAGTGTTTTAATTTGTAAAATTAGATATTATAAAAACTAATAATGTTATATTTACATCGAAAAGAACTACCTGTGTATATATATTTTTTTTTTTTGCCCCCACTATCAAAATTTTCTAGATCCGTCACTGTTCTTAGTTAAAGTTTCGGTTCGTATTCGCGAAAACTCAATATTAAATAAAGATAGTATATAATAAAAAGGTTTAGAGGTAAGAAAGGCTTGAGCTTTTGGTATGATCATGAGGTGCTAAAAGTTAGAGTGATACAGATACTCCCGAATTTTCCTGCTGTACCATAGCTTCTAAGTCTAAAGTTAAAAAGTGCGGGGGTACTGATGAGTTCCTGAGCTAGATACTCTGCCACCCACAACTAGAGTGGTCTTTGCTATGTCATCATCACTATCATCAGCTATCGTGGTGGGCTCCACATCATCATCATCATGGAGTGCATCCTCCACCCCATCCGGTATTCCACCTTCTCCGAAAATCAGAACCATAATAGGAGCCCCGGCCGTCGCAATCGCAACCTCCCCCAAGGATCCAGTCTCATCAATTCCAGCGTCACCATTGCGGTTCTGATTAGCTGCAAAGGATAGAGATACAACTAAAATCGAGATTCTATAAAATAACTTTTTCACCCGTTTCATGCCATGCAGCCCCAGTCTCTTGAGTATAGTATTCTAAAATTTAGTGAAACTTGTCAAAAGTTTGAGGAAAACACTCAACAGGTCCTAATCAGTAAATTTAATTCCTGATCGCGTTTTTTTCTTAATCGACCCTCTATAATGTACTAGAACTAAAAAACTCTCATCATTATCCATTGTGAATCCCACTATGGTAAAAATTTCACGTTCAACTCCTATTTATATACGTCAGGTATATACTAAATCGAATTAACTCCTTTCGATATATATATATATATAGTAGAATTCATGTTAAATCGAAGTTAATAGAGTCGATTTACCATTAGCCAGTATTAGGTATAAATTGAATTCAATGAATTCGATTTACTAAGGGGGCTAAATTGAAGCTTTTTAATTCGATTTAGTAGTGTGCATATAAATCGATATCTATTGATCCGATTTACTAATATTTGTTCTAAATTTAAGTTTAAACACGAAATAAAGTAATTCAAATTTTATAGATTCGATTTACTATTAACAAGTCTAATTTAAATTCATTGGATTGGATTTACATAGAATTATGAAACGAGCATTTAAATAATATTTTTATATTTGAAAAATAAAGATAATTTTAAACTTGTTTTGGTTTATAGGGGT
>NC_029785.2:53075000-53105832 GCF_000816755.2 Arachis ipaensis | reverse complement strand
ACACTGTACGTGTATAAATTAAATTGGATTAATTTAATTATACTTAAATTGAATTTATCTAATTTAATTTACATAAATTTATTTAAGACTAAGTATATTAAGATTCTAATGAAAATATTTGCATAATATTTATTTCCAATCAATTTAGTAACATAAATGGCCTCTTTTTACTGTAGGGGTGTGATACTTTTTTTCATTGGATTCTCATGTGTGAATTGTGAAAGGAGGAGCTAGAAATTATGAATTACTGACTGGGGTCCCCCCTTCCACAAGTGACTAGACAGCAGACACTAGGCAGTCACTGAGTGTGATGAGTGAGAATCTCTCATGGAAGCATATATTAGTATCGGCTGACGCAATCGCATCGAGAATCCACAATCCACAATCCGCATTACAATACAATGACCAACCGCCGAATTTGCAGGCTCTCTCTACGACCTGCCCCATGAACCCAACATGTTATCACATTAATTAAATCCTTAATCTAAATATATTAATACAATAATTTCAAATATCCTAAATCTAGTGTTCCCCCATCAAGGACCACTACACTCTACACAAACCAAATCAAATCGGATCGAATTCATTTATAGCCATATTATAAGATGTCACCTACACTTCTTCACCAAAATTTCATCTACACTTGAAGTTGCATCACAAAATTCCAGGCCATGTCGCAATAAAACAAAAGCATATATTTTGGAAAATGAAAAGACCAAAAAAAAAAAAGAATATTAGTATTAATAAAAAGCTGCAGTATGTCTCCCCTTTGTTCCCAGCTCGCAAGAGTAATGAATGGTTCCTTCCGCTTCACGACGCGCATTGAAATTTTCCTTTTTAAGAAATAAATAAATAAATAATGAGGCATTTAAAAATTAGAAGCCTTATTAGTAGTGATTAGTCAAATCCAGTCGCTACTGCTTAGTCAGCGTAAAATGAAACACTGGTGCGGAGATCATAACCCGCGTTATTAACTCGCTCCAACAACTCGCTGACACACAGCATAGAGATTGATAAATAGAGAAAGAGAGAGTTTATGTTATGAGTATGATTATGAAGATGAACACGGTGGTGACTATGATGGAGGTGGAAGAAGAAGAAGAAGAAGAAGAAGAAGAAGAAATAGAACATGTGTTTATAGCTCACGAAATAGACCTGGATTACGAGTTCGACGCGCCTCGCTTCTTCGATTTCACGCGCCCAGAAACTCCCGCCGAAGCTCAACGAGCTGAGCTTTGGTTCCAAAATGCTCCAACCTACCCTCAATCTCGTGCGTTTTCTTCCCCTTCTTATACATATTTTAATCATTTTTATTTTTATTTTTCAAAGTATATAATTTCGTTTCCTGAATGTTCATTCGCAAGCAGCATTGTGCGAAAACGACTTGCTTCAAAGGCGCGACCTTTTTATTTTCCCCCTTTTTTCTTTGCTTTATTTCAAAGCCTTTGTTTTATTCACAAAATTGTGCTTTTATTTTTGAAAATCTGGTTCAGCTTTCGTGGCGAAGCTAGTGGTGAGAGAGGGGTTCGTCTTGGAAGATGCTAGCGACTCTCTAAAATCGAAGATTCTGGAATTTGCGACCAATGTAGATGATGAGAAATCTAGTGTTGCTTCGGCGATGGAATTTTCGCTTACGGTTGTTGACGACAATGATAATGGTATGCGTCAAGGTCGTTTCGTTTGGTTTTCGTTTCTCTTTCGTAGTGTTATTATCATGGCTATGGTGCATTGAAACGACGTTGAACTCAAGTTGCTAAGTAAAATCTAAATATTTCTATATGCTCAAAATTCTTATCAGGTTCGAAAGCACATGGTGGCATTCTGCATAGTGATGCTACGAATCATCCACTTGAATTACCTACAGGTAATAAATTAATAATCGGTGATTTGATATTTCTCTGATATTTGTAACTGACTTGTCAAATTTCCAGAATATGCTGATTAGTTTCACGATTCAAGACTAGGATTTTTGCATCACCTATTTTCGTTCTTCAAAGTCAATTTATAATCTGAAGTTCACATAATATCGTTATGCAATGGATTGAGGTTTTTTTTCTTTTCCACCATGTTTAGTTCACATAGCAAAAATGGATCAAATGATTCCCGATTAAAAGTATAATTTTAACCAGAATTTCATGAAGAATATTGGTGGTTGGGACCATACTTTTAAGCACTTAATCGTAGAGGCTATGGTAAGAAGTTAAGAAACATAATTACCAAGAAAGAGGTTAAGCTGTTTGGCTTAAGCACTTTATAACTTTCTTCTAATCTTTAGCAGTAGCACAGCACCATATGTTGTTACATTGCTTTTGTTATTTATAATATTATGCATTTGGAATTATCTGAACTCGTTTATTCCCTTTTACTTGACATGTATTTGTGCCTCTTTATAGGACATACATTTTCCAGTAAGACAATGAGCGATTCTGTGAAATCCAAGGTTAAATCTGCTGTGCCTAAAAGATCAACTTTAATGAAACCTACAGCTTGTCAGTTGGCCAAGCAAAACCGTTCCCCACAAAATGTTGGTTCGAGGTAATATTTGGATTACCTATACTTTTTCATAGTTAAATTGAAAAGAAAAAAATTGGGTTCCATCCTAAGATAACATGCCACTGCATTCTCCCACAGGATCTCTTTATTCTCAGCAGGGTGCATTATGTCAAAATGCTACCTAAGTTGGATGGATATGTTATTGTTTATGAAGTCACTTTTTAGATAAGTAGGGCAATAGGAGTATTACATTTGTTCCTTAGCTTTTGCTCGTTGCTGTATGGCCGTAACTATATGATATGATATGTAATTCATGGATTTGAAATGAACCACGTATCATTATGTTTACAACTCTTATGTTGTCAGATTTCAAAAGCTGCTAACTGCGGATGGAAGAAATTTATCTACCTCTTCTGGAGCAGAAAGTCAAGCTGCCAAGAGGCAAAAATTAGAGGGTGGTCTCTTGTGCAAGGTCAGAAAATTGTTTTATTCTTCATGCACTGATTTTCTAATATGCGAAGAAGATGCTGTTCTCTTTGTTTGCTAGAAGCTCTTAGATAAATTTTGTTCATTTTCTTGAGTTAGATATGGTGTAATCTTATGTAAACTTTTCTTAGCATGGTGTTGCTTTTGTATGCTTTGGAAATGCTTTTGGGCTTTATGTGAGAGCTTAGTCAATATTTTCATGGGTAATGATATAATCCATTGTAATGTAACATGGAACATAGATGGGGCTTAACAATTTATTGACATAATTTATTTTAGACGACTTGGTAATGGTTACTATATCTTCTCTATGGTAGGTTAATGATGTGAAGCAGCATACCAGTTTTGTCCACAAGGCACCTAAGAGGGTATGAATTATAAAGCTGATGGCTCAAAAACTTCACTCTCTCAATTGTTTTTATATGACAGCATGATACTCATATTTTAATATTTTATATAAAATATATTATTGACTATTTTTTCTTGCAATAAATCTATTGATGAGTGGAAATTTGTTAAATAAGTAATTGTTAAGGGAATATCCACTGTTTAACTTAACTGAAAAAAGGGAATAGCAAAATCATTTTTAATCCTTCAACAAAGGAATCTTTTTTAGTTTGAGGGGTGGAAAGAAGTTCACACGATGGAACTGTCTACATTACATTTGTATGTTGTGGCAGGCTGTAACAGTTGAACACAACCTTTCTTGTTCCAAGTTAAAGCTCACCGTTCCTAGAGAACCTGATCTTAAAACAGCACATAGAGCACAAAGGATAAGGTCTGTTGTTGACAACTTGACATGTAGTGTTCAAAATTTTGATAAAGATAAATTTTCTTCCTGAGATATTAGACTTAAAGAAATACTTGTGCTTTGCAGATCCAAACATGCTGTTGAGGCAGAGAAGGTGATAGTGGCTGCCCCCAGATTCAAAGCACGACCATTAAATAAAAAAGTTGGTGCTTGCTATAGATATTATTGCTTTCGGTTAATTTTGGTTCACTGTTTCCACTTTCTCCTCTAATTATGTTTGTAATCTAGATTCTTGATGCTCCAATATTGCCACTTCCCAAACGGAGCACTCCACGACTGCCAGAATTTCAAGTAAGTCCAAGTTTTGATATTTTCTTTCTCAATTTGCATTCAAATTTTCCACCATTTGTTTCATCATCATGGAGGAATATATTTTTAACTAACAATTAATCTGGAAATCAAGTTTTTTATGCATTATTTATATCGAAACTTGGGTTTAATGTTTACTTTACAGGAATTTCACCTGAAAACTTGTGAGAGGGCCATGCAACACAGTTATGCTACTTCATCATCTTCACCTCACTGCAATGATTCTGATAAGGTGAATATAGTTCATACAATTTTAAGTTGTAACATTTTCGTATTTCTTATTTTTGTCACATTGTGATTGATGTTCAATGTTTTACATTTCATGTAGTCTATAGGAGAAAAGCTGGTTATGAATAATTCGGGTTTTCTTGTATATTCTTGCTGTTACAAGGTAGATAGATATGTTTGATCTTTGAGAAACCAACGTATCTGCCTATCTGGTTGCAGGGTTTGGACAGACATGCTGCTGTTACTACTCTAGAAAATAGAATCAGACACTTTAGAAGGTAATGAATGCCTTGATCAAATGATAAATGTCCATTGTAACTTGACAATGCATGAGACAATGGTACTAACTACAAATTACTGTCTCTTTACATAGGCCTACAGCCATGGGTACACCAAAGTATGATGGATTAGATTTTACTCATAATTTGAAAGCTCGGCCTCCTAACAAGAAGGTATGAGCATGATAAACTTTTGGCAAGATACATGGAAAGCTTTTGTTACCGGGAAGGAAACTATGAACTTGGGCATATGGGTTATCTATATCTATATCCTTTTGGTGTCCAACTTCTGAGTTTCCTAAAACAAGTTAAAATATCTCTGAATGCAGATACCTTTGAATAAAGGAGATAATATTTGTCATTTCCAGAACAGCAAGAAGGAAACTACAGTGCCAATGGTGAGCCATGCAGTTTCATTGGTTTTGTGTCCCCTAATGTTTCCCCTGCCTTGCCCAGTAGAATTTTTTTTCTTAATATCCCATCTATATTCAATTCTATGCAGGAATTTAATGTTTACACTGACAAGGGGGTTCAGTGTAGTCCGCCAATTGAACTCTTTAACAAGGTGAGTTCATAGTTTTTTGTGCAGACAGCCCTCGTTTCTTCTTTGCTGCAATTTAATTATTTTTCAGTTACCTATTGCTCGTATAAAATTTTCACTGCAATCATTTTGGTTACTCAAATACTCTATATATTGAATTCAATGCCCACAATTCTCAATAATTCTCATTTATTTAAATGTCAGCTGTCCCTGACATCTGAAGCCCAGCCAAATAATGGGTCTCAATTGAAGTTGCCTCAGCACTCTGGGATGTGCAGAAAGGTTTCCCATCTATAACTTGAATTGTGTGTGATGATGACCTTGGATTATTTTTCATAGCATCGAGTGAATAAATTGATTTTTTTGAGCTAGAATTCAAAAGAAAATATATTGAATTATTTTAATCCTGAGCAAGAGGTAATAATGGTGATACTGATAGTGTAGCAGTGTCTGAAAGCACATGGCTTCTTTTTTTGAGCGTTTGCTTTTCGTATCTGTTTCTTCTTTTTCTATTTTTATTTCTTTTCCTTTTCTTTTTTTTATTAATGAATATTTGTATTGATAATTACTCATCATGTATCTAACATAATGATGTAGGAAAAACGTTATATGTTTGGGACGAAGCCAATCCATAATAGAAATGGTGGTTGCATCAGTGAAGCTGGTACACTATTGAGTGGAAGGAGGTATGCATTATTGACTTCACTATCCATGTCCTATACTAGTTTTCATTTTTTCCCGTCAAAAGAACTAAAAAAGAAAAAAGAAAAGTTGTTTCATTGATTAAGAACCCAAAGTAAAAATAATTATTGTTCATATGTTGGAGTTTTCTAAGTGGAGAAAACCTCAGTGTGGTAACTCTTCTACCTGAAATGATTCAGGAGCTTGGGAATTCGGTGACACTAAATGACGAGGCAATATGCACAACCAGATTTTGTTATGGGCATATTTGAAATTTTGCTCCTAACATGAAGCTCAATGGTACATACAGGCTTAACAACTTAGTTGATAGATCCATTACCATAAACAGAATTTTAGGAGATTAATGTTAGAACTTAGAACAGAAATTAGCGTATTTATATATATAACTTGTAAGTTGTATCCTCTGCAACTGCCCACTGGATCTGTGGATCATATTCAAAAAAATAAAAAGGTTAAGGAAGTGTTGTATAGGCATTAAGCAATAAGCATATTCCTTTTTGTGGTAGTCTATGAAGCACTTGTACGGTTGTACCTACATGGTTATTATAGTATAAAATTAGCGTAAATCAAAAGTATTACAAGACAGAAGTACTAATAACATAAATTCTAATAAAAATATTAAAAATACCAATTTTTTTCCACGTTGAGTAATACCTCAATTAATTCTTTTAAGATTTTTGTGGCGGACTAATCAGACGGAAACAAAATATACTTGGAAGAACCAGTTGATATGTAGCTGCTACTACTATTGCTAACACCAAAATTAAACCACTAATGTTGATCTTGCTCATATTGCACTGCTTCCATCACAAAGTTCACTCAATTAGCTTTAGAGTTCACATACATTCTTTTGCAAAATGCAAGCAGAAACAATAAATATATGGAGATTGATTAAGCAAAAGTTCAGCCAAAAAATTGTGTTCTGGTTTAATATAGTAGAATTTTTATGTTCAAATGTTAACATTCTCATTATATATGCAATGCAGTCTGTAACTTAAATCATCACATCTGTAACTTAAATCATCACATCTGAGTGACTATGCAACACACATCTGAGTATGACTATGCAACACATGTCCTCTTTTTTAGACTGTTGTTATGCACTCCACCCAAAATTGAAAAGAAGAGTTTTTGATTTGTGAATCAACTTCTTTAGCATTGTCATTGTACTAGAAGTTTCTGGTACGAGTTGTGATATGGATCGGGGACTTGCAAATTGAGGTGGTTGTCGGATTATCTGGCTGGAACAATGGGAGGTAATACCTGCAAAGACATTCCGACGCTCAAGTCATAATGGATCTGAAAGGTATAACGTGTGTAGAATGAATGAGGTATCTGAGGGGGTTTTGGCTCCTTTTTATTATAGTTAGTGGTAGTTATCTCATCTTATCTTATCTGGCTAAGATAAGGGAGGTATTCGAATTCAAATGTTTGTTAGAGATTGGAAAGATTGGAAGGCCGATTTGAGCTGTCATCATCTTATCTTATCTGGTTAAGATAAGAGAGGTATTTGAATTCGAATGTTAGGTTTGGATATTGGAAGTTATTGATCCGTCTTTGGGTCGTGAGGATAACCCAATCTTGAGATTGCCAAGTTCGGTGACCGTTTCGAGGAAAGACTCGGAGATCGGATCCGGAACAGTTGCCTCCAGAGCATGAGAGCATGCTTGCTTGGTCTCAATGCTGAGTTGTTGGGGAGCCCGATTCACTGTAGATCGGGAGACTGTGAGGGGTTTGGAAAGGACGTAACGTCAATTGGCGGGATGTTGGTGAGTTTCGCTTTCCTTGGAAAGTCATTAGTTTAGACCTTAACGCCGCTTTTGTTGACGAGTTTAGTTTTCTATTATCGGAATGCCGTGAAGGGCCTGGAAAGGGCGTGACGTCATCCTGCGCCGATTGGCAGGATGTTGGTGAGTTCGGCTTTCCGCGAGTTGGAAGACCGTCAGCTCATGCTTGCTATGTGTGGCCTTTTGGGCCGTTATTGTGAACTTATTTTAGGCATCTTGGTGGGTCGATTTCAATACTTTGCTTATTTAGTTTATTTGGATATCCGTTTTGTTGGCATCGGAGGTGATTGGTTGCTGGGGGTAGTCGTTTAACTTATTTGGATATCCGCCTTGTTGGATTTGTGGGTGATCGATCCTCAGGTTACCATTTTTTGTTATTTGGATATATGTTTGTTCATTTGGATATCCATTCTACTGGCCTCGGGGTGATCGATCTCCGGGCCGCCATTTATTTGGATATCCGTTCTGTTGTTCTCGAGGTGATCGATTCTCGGGCCACTGGGTTTTATTATTTGGATATCCATTTGTTATTTGGATATTCATTTTGTTGGCCTCGGGGTAATCAATCCTCGGGTAGCCGTTTATTTATTTGGATATCCATTTTGTTGGCTTTGGGATGATCGATCCCCGGGTCACCGCTTTTTGTTATTTGGATATCCGTTTTGTTATTCGGATATCCGTTTCATTGGCCTCAGGGTGATCGATCCCCGGGTAGCCTTTTATTTATTTGGATATCCATTTTGTTGGCATCAGGGTGATTGATTTCCAAGTAGTCGTTTGGATTTTCGTTTACTTATTTGGATATCCGTTTTGTTATTTGGATATCCGTTTTGTTGGTCTCGAGATAAACATTCCTTGGATAGCCGTTTACTTATTTGGATATCCGTTTTTTATTTGGATATCCATTTCGTTAGCCTCGAGGTGATCGATCCCCACTCTTTGTTATTTGGATATCCATTTCGTTGGCCTCGGAGTGATCGATCCCCGGGTAACCGTTTACTTATTTGGATATCCGTTTTTATTTTTGGATATCTATTTCGTTGGCCTCGGAGTGATCGATCCCCGGGTAACCGTTTACTTATTTGAATATCCGTTTTGATTTTTGGATATCCGTTTTGTTGGCCTCGGGGTGATCGATCCCCGGGTCGTCGCTTTTTGTTATTTGGATATCCATTTCGTTGGCCTCGGAGTGATCGATCCCCGGGTAACTGTTTACTTATTTAGATATCCGTTTTGATTTTTGGATATCCGTTTTGTTGGCCTCGCGGTGATCAATCCCCAGGTCGCCGCTTTTTATTATTTGGATATCCGTTTTGTTATTTGGATATTTGTTTCATTGGCCTCGGGGTGGTCGATGCCTGGGTAGCCATTTACTTATTTAGATATCTGTTTTGTTATTTGGATATCCGTTTATTTGGCCTCAGAGTGATCCAACCCCGGGTCGTTATTTGGATATTCGTTTTGTTATTTGGATATCCGTTTCGTTGGCCTTGGGGCGATCGATCCCCAGGTAGCCGTTATTTATTTGGATATCCTTTTTGTTGGCTTCGGGGTGATTGATTCCTGGGTAGTCGTTTACTTATTTGGATATCCGTTTTGTTGGTCTCGGGGTGATCGATCCCCAGGTAGCCATTTATTTATTTGGATATCCGTTTCGTTATTTGGATATATCCGTTTTGTTGGCCTCGGGGTGATCGATCCCCAGGTAGCCATTTACTTATTTTGATATCTGTTTTATAGGCCTCGGGGTGATCGATCTCCGGGGATTTCCGCATTTAATTCGTGCCATCGGACGGGACAATGCTTTTGAAAAAAATGAATTTCATTTGAGATTTGGGCCTCGTAAAACCTCCCGATGTGGGTAGGAAAGAGTTCCTGGTAAGAAAATATACGATTAAACAACCTAAGCAATAAATGAAAGTGAAAAAGATAAAAAATAAAGCATAAAGAGATAGTCTTAAACGACCTCGATCTTGTTGCTTTGGAAGGATGTTTCTACGTATAGTAGCACCGTAAGTTGGTGGCATTCTAGGATCTCGGGAGCTCGGTCCCGTCTAGTCTTTCGAGGATGTAGGCTCCTTTTCCGATTATCGTCTTGATTCGGTAGGAACCCTCCCAGTTGGGCGTGAGCTTCCCTTCTCCGGGAATGGGGGACCGATGTCGTTTCGTCGTAAGATGAGGTCTCCTGGTTTGAAGTTTCTTCGTATCGTGCTGTGATTGTACCTTAGGCTTATTCTCTGTTTTAGGGCTAGATCCCACGGGTGTGCTATGCTCCTGACCTCGTCTGCGAGGTCCCGCTCTGCTTCTTCGTCGTTTTCTTCCCAGTTTCTGCGCAGGCTGGGGTCTTGGCGTGCATCGAGGTTGGCGAGGAAGATGCCTGCTGCGTCTCGGGATCTCTTGCGGAGAGCCAAGCTGGTGTTGTTGCACTCTACTACGAATTTCCGATCCCCGTGTATCGTTCTGATGATGCCGTTATCGGCCTGGAATTTCATGATTAGGAACTTGGTGAAGATGACGGCGGATAGGTCGTTGATCGTCTTTCTTCCGAGGATGTTGTTGTAGGCAGTGGAGTCCTTGAGGACCACAAACTTGGAGAGGATGGTCTTCTGTTGGTGATAAGAAAAAATTAGAACGAAGGATAGAGGGATAAGAAAAAGACAAAGAAAAGACGCAACAGAAACATAAAAGGATAGATAAATAGGTTTTTTCCTATTAGACCTCTAAGAAACCTGTTCTTAGCAGCCTAGGTTGTAACTCCCTAATTATCCTAAGTCTTACCTCATGCCGTAAAGCAAATGTTAATCAAAGGTTACGATAATTCTAAGGCTTATACATAAGTATATATAGAAGGAATAATAATTCTAGATGCCCAATGAAGGAGTAAGCTCAAAAACAGAGTTTCAAAGCGCAAACATTCACACGAAGCTACAAACTTAAGGCGCAAGGTAAAGATACAAGATAACAAGATATAAGTATATAAGAGAGTATAAAAATCATAAGGAACTAGCCTCATACCCCGGAGTTTAGGTCGACTATTCAATATACAGACATATAGTGTTTTGAAGGTTAAAACAGCATATACAAAATATCTTTCTCAAAGTAGGCCTCTAAGGCAAAGTAAATACAAAAGCGAGAGAACTACTCAAAATTCAAAAGACTCAAATGAAATAAAGATCCTCCGCTCTGTCACCATCAAGTAACTTACCGAGGTGGGTTACGATCTGAATCGGAAAAACAACAACAAAGTATGACATGAGAATCGAAGGTTCTCAATATGGTAAAAGAACCCATTAATGTAAGATGTAAGACCCTGGGATGCCAGAGGCAATCCTAGAGCTTCATACCAAACAGATATCCAAGCTTATCAAAATAAAAATAACTTAAACCATAAATAATAAATAGGGTTATCTAAACTTAGGGGATTTCTAACTAGTACTAATCACACCGCTGTATCCCACAGCTTTCACCAACCTAACCTCCATGCGGTTCTATCGCCACCGCCTACCAAGCTTCCTCAATCCCAGAAGAAAACACAAGTAATATAGACAAGTAAAGCACAAGTAAAGTACATTTACAACAATTAGAACAATTAGCAAGTAAACATGTACTTCATTTAGGCATAACAGAAATTAAGAAAAGCAAACAAACAAGTAGAAGATGCATATGATAAATGCCTTTCCTATTGGCTCGTGATATCACTTGTCGGTCTATAAATGCCAACCCAACACATCCTTTCGGATGTAGCCTTTTCTGCCACGCCAGAGATATAGTGCCCTGCACACTCATGCAGCAGAGAATCTGCTATGTCAGAGATATATTGTCTTGCACACTCATGCAGCAGGGAGTCTTCCACGCCAGGAATATAGGCCTCACACACTTCATGCAGCAGAGAAGGAGACAACAACAACTACTCATGCAACAGAGAAATATGCTACGCCAAGAATATAGGCCCCGCACACTCTCATATAATCCAATAATTTCATCATTCCTTTCCAAGTTCTCAACTCATCATAACCATCACCGGTTTTCAACTTCTCAAAAATCTCTTCAACCATACACTTCACAACTCAACACTCACCACTCAAGCTAGAAAATTACACAAACCTTCCAAAACCTATGTCACCGGCTCTAAACTCATAACTAAGAATACTCTTTTTATTCCTTTATCATTTTCCCCTTAATTCAAGACCCTAAAACTGACAAAAAGGTTTTAAACAAGTGTTATAGAAGTTTGCAACCTTGCTGGGAAGGTAAAACGGTTAAAACAAGGTTTTCATTGAAAAATAGGGAAGTGTGCGTATGCATAGGGTTGTGCGTACGCACGTCCAGAAGAGTTTTCCTAACTTGTGCGCGCACACGATGTTGTGCGTACGCACAACTTGCAAGATTCATAGGGTGTGTGTGCGCACCAGAATGTGCATATGCACGTTTTCAAAGTTGCACAGGGTGAGCGTGTGCACAAGACTGTGCATATGCACAAGTCCAAATATAGCCACTGGTAAGAGCACGCGCACAGCAGTGTGCGTGCGCACACAAACCAGAAATCACAAATTCTACAAAATCACAGAATTCAGATTTTTGACACCAACTTCCAACGATCATATCTTTTTCTACAAATTTTCAATTTCTACGAAATCTATACCGTTTTAAAGCTTTAAAATTTAATCAATTTAAAAAACTGTAGCTCAAAATATGATCCGCCAAAGTTGGCCTAAAACCCATTTTTACCAAAAACACTAAAAACTCAAACTTCACAAAAACTCTCAATTTAAACCAATTCAATCACATTTCAACCATACCAAAACAACCCAAAAATTCATACCAACACTTCTTCAACCATTTTCTCAATCACACAACCTTCTAAACCATTCAACAATTCTAAATCCAACCTAATTCACACATTACCACTCACCATTCCCATCAATCATCAATGTTACATATTTCCAAATTTCCATCCAAATAGACACATTATCATCAATTTATCATCATCAATACTCATAATCATTATCAATTATAATTACACCAACATTCATCATATTATCATCAAAGTCATACTTTCCCACATAAAACTCATTCAACCTTCATCATCATTATCATCGATCATAATATTCACATACAATTAATCATACACCCACATCATTCAATCCTATCTTAATGGCCACTAGCTTAAGTATCCAGAAATATTACATATTACATAGAAAAAACTGAAACCATACCTTGGTCAATTATCCTCCACGCACAAAACCACTAAAAAGCCAAGACAACTCCAAAAAGCACCAAAGCTTAAACGAACAACACATATATCACCAAAATCAAAACCTAGAAACCACAATCACTACAAGGGTATATGAGGAACTTTACCTTGTCTAAAGGGGATTGGGTCAAAGCCCAACAATTACTCGGTACTAGAGTTCACTTAAAGAACCAAAATCACAAAATCTACTCAAATACTATATCCAAAAATGTGAAATCTGTTAGGGATGAAAGGAAGAGTATGCAATTCGAGTTCTTACCTACTTTGTTTAGCTAGAATTGAAGAGCTCAATGAGAGCTTTGTGTGGCCACAAACAGCTCGTCAATCCGAGCTCCGAATCAAAAGTAATGGAGCTTTGAAGGGGGAGATGAATACACTACAAGGATTTTGCTCATTTGTGGAGTTTTTTTTCCTGTTTGTGGGGGTTTCAAACCTCCACAAAAAGAATCGTGGCAGTTTCGAAAACCCCCAAAATTGGAGGTGCCACGCAAGGTTCGAAAAACCGGACTGGTCATCAAACCGCTCTAGTTACTGGTTTACTGGTCCAACCGGTCTAACCGGTGGTTCAACCGAAAAAACCGTTTTAAAATAAAATAATAAATAAATTATAAATAAACATCTTAAAATATAATTATAGTATAATATAAATATTAAAATAATTTTTAAATTTAAAAAACTACATTAAATGTCATCAATCAAATTCTTATAATCTTATTAATATACAAACTCAAGTTAAATAGTATAAAGAAATATCAAATATTAAATGTCAACATAAAGATTTATCAATCATCAAAACCTCAAGATGTTCTTATGAGTTTCTTTTTTTCCTGAGAAAGACAAGGTTTCCCCTTGTCCAAGGCACCAGCGACCAGTATTCACCTCAGACAATTCTGGAACATGAGTAAGCTCTTCACCTCTATGATATCTATCATTAGTCTTTGGAATTCTGAATCTAAATTTAACTTTTGGTTTAACTTGTGTAGCCGAATAATTTGGCTGGGGGATTTAAATTATCGGGCAACCCTTTCTTATCGTGCGGCGAAAGCTCTTGTTGAGATACATAACTGGAAGGACTTGTTAGATAATGACCAAGTATGTTGCTTTCTTTTTCCCTTTTGCTCCTTTCTCAAATCTTAGCTTACTCACCATTTGATATCTTTTGCTTTCAGCTGCGAATAGAGCAGAGGCAAGGTCGAGTAAGGGAAAATATACTTCCCTCCCATATACAAGTATTCAAACAACTCAGGCAGGTATGCAGGAGATGGAAGACATTCAAAACAAAAGAGAACTCCAGCATGGTAGTGTTCTTAGTTCTTACCACCATCACCTGTATCAATCAGATAAGTGGTTAATGAAAATACAAAACAATCAAAATAATGCATGCTTTTTTTCTCAAGGTGTGATAGAATCTTATGGCATAGGAGAGGCATTCACCAATTATCTTATGTTCATGGGGAGTTATGATTCTCTGATCATAGACCTGTGTATAGCATATTCTTAGCAGAAGTTGATCAAAGAAGCTCTAGTGGCCAAAACATTTCAGCAAAACCAGTTTTCAGCATTCTAAAACCAGCAAAACCAGCAACTACAAAACACTAAAATCTGCCTACACCATTAAGCATTTAGCACATTATGAAACATTCCAAAACACTAATTCTTCACCCAGCAAAACTAGCAACTACAAAACAAAGCCATTAGCAAATTTGAACAAAAAAATTAGGAGCCATCAGCAACTAGTAAACCATAGTAACAAACTAACAGAGCCATCAGTAAACTAATAGAGCAATCGAGCCATTGAGCAATTAAAAAACAGTCACACTAAAACAGAGTAACAAAATAACAGAGGGAACGAGCCATCAGTAAAGAAGAAGAAGACCGAAGAAGAAGACCAAAAATTAAAAACAGTCGCACTAAAATGGAACAAAAATTGAAGAAGAAGACCGAAGAAGAAGACCAAAGAACAACAATTTCAGAACTTCAAAGTTCAAACCAAGAAGAAGACTGAATAATCAGTGAAGATGAAAATGAGAAGTCACTAACCTGGATTCCGTGCCGAGAAGCATGCAAAGATGAAGACGACGTGCCGCGCTACTGGGTTCCAGACACGGGGGAGAGGAAGAAGCAGCGGCGCTGACGACTTGGGGACGGCGGCAGCGCTCTGGACCTGGGAACGGCGGCAGCGATGAAGGGCTAGGGTTTCCCTTGGCAGCGATGAAGGACGATTCACGAATGATTGCGGAAGAAGGGGGGTTTGGCTCACGAAGACTTGGGCTTGCTTTAGTTTTTTTATTTTTAAATCAACAAAATGACGTCACTTTATCCGAACCGGTCGGTTACCGGTCCGGTCCAACTGGCTGGTTCTCGACCGGTTCGACGGTTTTTTAGCGGTTTTTCTTTTAGCGGTTTTAGAGGGAGGATCGGACCGCTTACATCATCGGTTCCCAGTTGAACCGGTTTGACCGGCTGATCCGGTCCGGTTTTCAGAATCTTGGTGCCACGAGCTCCTCTGTGGCAGTTTTTCACAACCCCACAATTCCATTCAGTGGCAGTTTTCTATCCCTTTTGTGGGGGTTCTGTGCTAGCGTTTTGTGACAATTTTTGATTAATTATTGTGGCGGTTTAAAACCCCATAAAAAGAATTTTTAATTAAAAAAAAATCACATTCATGTGGGGTTTCAACCTCCACAAATATGTCAATATTATTCTTAAACAATTAATCTGAATACTAGAATTATATTATTATACTACTGATCAATTATCATTCTGCAGCTTCATATTTCTCTCTTTCTTGTCTTGCCAATTCTTTGGCCATTTCCTCCTTAGCAAGAATCTCCTTCAGTTTCATGGATTCTTCTGATCGCCTCTTGCTGAGATCATTCAACTGTTCAGAAGAAAGAATTTGATTTCAAGAAAGAACTGGAGCCATGAGAGGGTATGGGGTTCCATAAACAAGCTAATAGATATTACCTTTCATGATGCATTTATGCTTTCGCTTTGAGCTACTGCATGCATTCCTTGGGCTTGTCTTAGTTCAATTCTCAACTTTTCCAGCTCAAGGCTAACATTTTCCTGATAAATGACCACAAAAAAATTCAGTTGCAAAAGGATTTTGCTGAAGCAACAACTAGAAAAGTATAGTATTCTCATGCAGCATAAGGGCCTTGAGCTAGGCAACCGTAAGACTCAAAACCTTTGAAAAAGGGCTATCGTTAGCTAATTTTAAATTCAGTGTTTCTATAGTTTTAATTTCAGAAATTTCTTTATTAAAGAAAATTAAAGTAAGTTTTGATTTATTGAATTTGAGATAAGTTATGATTATTATCCAATTTGATAATTATTGGATTATTTTCTATAATTATATTAAAGTTGGTAGTTGTGAAATAATAAGGATTTTTATATGATTCGGATTAAATAATTAATATTTTAAATATTAATACTGTTATTTTGGAAAATAAAGGGTTTAATTATATTATTTCTAATTATTTTGATTTGGGCATTTTATGGAAAATAATTTGTAAGATTGATGAGCAAATAGTATTTTTCTATATACAATTAGTGCTGGATTTAATTTGGGTTTCAATTACTACATTATTCCCAATTTCATCTGAAATTACTAAAATGCCCCTAACCCTAATTTTTGAAAATGAAACCCTAACCCTGGAAACCCTAACCCGACTCGGTTTTCCCCAACTGCTGCAGCCCCTCTCTTCTAACAGCAGCAGCAACACTTCCCCTTTCCTCAAACCAATACACTCAGCAGCAGCAGCAGATCTTTCCCTTTTCCAACAGAACGCAACACACATGGCTTCCCATTTCATGAAAGAAAGAAATTGAGGCAGAGAGGGAGAGGGAGACTGAGTTGCGGCTGAGGAGAGGCGGAAGGAAGTTCACCGCGTTGCCATCGCCTCGCTGCCGCGCCAATGCGTCCTACGTCGCCGCCGTTGCTAGCCGAAGGGAGAAGAAGGATCTGTTCGCGCTGTCACCACGCGGTTGCTGAGCCGTGCCGTTGCCGCCATTGCCGTCCTGTCCCTGGAGCCTGAGCCGCACCTCTATCACCGAATCAGAGGAGCTCATCCTTGCTGAGTCGTCACCATCTTGCCTCTGCCGGCGAGCACGAAGAGAGAGGGAGAGCGCGACAAAGGAGACCATCGTCGCCTGGGTCGCCGTCGTCGGGACTCCTTGCCGTTGCCAGTCCTGCTTGTTCTGTCGCTGGGAAACTCATCGCTGTTGGGGTCTCACCGCCGTCGTTCCAGTTGTGGCTGGTGTCTGAAAAGAACTGAAAATTGATGGTTTAGAAGTTATAATAAATACTCGTTGTAAGTATAGTTACTAAACCAAGCAATCAACCTTTCTTACAAACGTTTTGGTTGTCACAAGTAACAAACCCCATTTTAAAATTGATAACCGAGTATTTAAACCTCGGATCGTCTTCTCAAGGAACTGCAGGGAAGTATGTTCTTATTATTGGTTATGAAGATTGTAAATTGGGGTTTTGAAGGTAGGGAGCAAGTAAATTAAATTGCAATTAAAATAAATAAAAGACTGTAAAGTGAATAAATGACCGTAAAACATACTTTTGGCAAGGTTTGAGAAATTGGAAGTCCTGTCCTAGTTATCCTTATCAATGATGATAAAAATTGAATCTTAATTCCACTTAGTTAACCTTTGCTAGAGCAAGGGAAGGTCAAGTGACTAATTAGTTAGATCCTCAAATCCTAGTTAATTCCTAAGGAAAGATTTGGATTATTGAAGTTCAATTCAATTAGCAAAGATAACGATTATCAATCATGTTGAGTTTGATAACTCCAGAGTTACTGATTTCTTAACCAAGACCAAAAGGAGAAAAATAAATCTACTGGAATAAAAATGTCTTCAGATTAGGAATAACAATAACATAAATAAAAGAGAGCAATTGTAAACTGAAATACCTCAAATAACATTAATTCAAAAGAGTAACCTGTAACATAGAAGAATTCATAAATAAAATTGAGAAAATAATAAAAGGAATATTGAACCTGGTAAAAAGAGATAATCCTGAAAGCGAATAAAATCCTAATCTAAATCCTAATCCTAAAGAGAGAGAGGAGAGAATCTCCCTCTCAAAACTAAATCTAAATCATGAGAAGTGAATTATGAGAGCCTGATTATGAATGGATGCATTCCCCCACTTTATAGCCTCTAATCTGTGTGTTCTGGGCTGAAAAATGGGTCAAAAGCAGCCCAGAAATTGCTCCCTGTGATTTCTGTTACGTTCAGGTCGCGGGCAAGTGACGCGGAGGCGTCGTCCGCGCGGACAAGTTCGTAGATGCGATGCGGGCGCGTCATTCACGCGTTCGCGTCGCCTAACTTCGGAGCAGCTATGGCAAATTATATATCAGATCGAAGCCCCGGACGTTAGCTTTCCAACGCAACTGAATCCGCGTCGTTTGGATTTCTGTAGCTAAAGTTATAGCCGTTTGAGTGCGAAGAGGTCTGGCTGTACAACTTAACAGTTTCTCCAACTTCTTGTATTCCTTCCACTTTTGCATGCTTCCTTTCTATCCTCTGAGCCATTCCTACCCTGTAATCTCTGAAATCACTTAACACACATATCAAGGCATCTAATGGTGATAAGAGAAGATTAATATTAGCAATATAAAGGCCAAAGAAGCATGTTTTCAATCATAGCACAAAATCAGGAAGGAAGACATAAAGCATGTGATTAGTATGAATAAATAGGTAAAGAGTTGATAAAAACCACTCAATTGAGCACAAGATAAACCATGAAATAGTGGTTTATCAGTGTCACGCCGGAGAGCCATCATCGCGGGTTGGAGCTGATTCTTTTGCTGTCGTTTCATCGTTGCTGCGGCTGAGTTGCGGCCGTTGGATCTGACCGGAGAGGAAGGTGGTGACGATGGTGGATGTTGGTGCTGGGTTAGCGCGGCCACTGCTGCTGGCCGTTCCAAGCTGCTTCGCCGTCTCTGCCACCGGAGAATGCAGCTTAGTCGCCGGAAAACTCTGCCGGTAAGGGCTTTAATTGAGGTTTTTGCCTTTTTGGATTTCGAGAAGGTTTTAATGCTGCGTGGTTTTTATAGTTGATCCATCGGAGCTTCTGGCCACCGCCGGAGCTGTTGTCGGGCCTGTTTGAAATCACAGCTGCTTCGTTTCGCTAGTTCAATAAGTATTTATATTTCGAAAAGCCTCGCGTTAGTATTCCGTTGTGTTCGGTTAATGAATATGAGTATTGATAACGTGGGGTCGAGTCCTGATTATTGTATGTTGCGATTAGTGTTGCTATGGTTATTGCGAACGTGACTGGGAGCTAAGGTTTTGGTTGCCGTCAGTTCGGGTTGAGGCGGAAAGGACTCTGTGAGACGTTTGGGTTATGGAATTGCGTTGAGATAGGGGCGCTTTCCAAAAACTATATTTTATATATTGGAATTATTACATATGGATACTGATGTGAGTGAATGTGTATTTGGTGATTGTATCGGCCTTATGTATGGCTTGATTTGCCTTGGTTGGTTATGAACGTCTGTTGGTTTTGTTGTGTGGTTTTGTGGAACGAAATGCTTTTCAAGTTGATTCTTTTAAAGTTTTGAGATCGAGTTTAACCCGTTGAGAATTGATTTGAGTTAATTTTATTTATGCCAATGAGGCGACTGTTGGATTTAGCTTGATTTTGAATTGATTTTGGATTCTGGACTGTTGAAAAGGATTGTGGAACAATTTAGTTGGGACCCGAACCGGGTGGCAAAGTCCAAGTTTTAGGGGAGATGCTGCCAAAATTTCTATAACATCTGAGTCTTTATTGAAATGTTGTTTGGAAAAATGATGAGTTAAAGACTTCTACTATTTTATTTGAATTATCAAGAAAAAGATGTTTCATGCTTTTGAAATGAATTACTAAAGAGGAAATTGTGATTTAGTCTTGCTTCTTAAGAAAGGCATTGTATCTCTTTCAGGAGAAAGTTATTTAGATGAAACTTATGTTTTAAAGCTGTTTTAAATGTGACAAGGGCTATGCCTTTGAATTTGACTTGAGGGTTTCAATTAGAGGAGTTTCAATGACCTTGAAAGAACCTGAATGTCTGTTGACAAGTTTCATTTTGAAATGTGTGGAACAAGGTTTTAAGTACTCTTTAAATTCTGAATTCTTGCAAGACTAAAACAATTTTGAACAGTTGAAATGTTCTAGAAATTATCATGAGGGTTGAAGTCGGTTTCGCCTAAGTAAAGGAAACGGCTTTGAAAGAAGTAAATGATTACGTGACTTGGTTTGGCTTAGACCCTATTTTATTACTCAAATCGGAAAGCCAAGGTTTTAATGATTTTAAATGAATTTGGCAAAATGAGTTATGTTATTCTCCCCTAAAGACTTGAGACTCTGCCGAGAAACTTTTGTTATAAATTCCATTGTTGGATGGATGATTTTGAATATTTCAAAATAAATCTTTAACTTGCCATGATTATGGAAGTTTTGGAAAGAGGATGCCGAGAGTGGCATTGTTTTCAAAGGGGAATTTACCTTGAGTAAAAGTGGCTTATGAGCCTGAGATAATTTGAGAAATGAGATGTTTAAAGCCAAGGCTGAAAAGAGTTGAAACTTGATTTCAAAGTGAAATGATTTGAGAAAAAGTGATTTATGGATTAAATGCCGATTTTATGAATTTGATGATGTTGAATGGTGGAAGTGCTGTTTGTTTGTGAGCCGGAATGGCTGTGTATGATTATGAATAATGGCTAGTTCTGGATTGAACCGTGAGCCGGAATGGCTGTGTGTGATATGAATATTGGCTGGTTCTGGATTGAACCGTGAGCCGGATGGCTGAGATGGATGTTGATCCATGGCTGAGAATGAAAGCATATGTGCTGAGATATTGATAATTTGCGATATTGGACTTCCACTATTGGAGATACGAGTTTCCCTGGGAGAAAGCAGTGACTAGCCACCACGTGCTCCAGGTGGAGACTCGAAGCTCTTTTGACCCTATGTCGTCAGGGTTGCCAGGCACTGTGAAATTCCCGAATGAGCTCACCCCCGTGAATATTCACCAGTAAAGGTGATGGATATGGATCATGATTATGATCACAATTATGTTGAGTATAACTCGAGTTGGGGAGACACGACAGAGGGACAGTCCAATGGTTAGCTACCAGGACTTGTCGGGTTGGCTATATAATCGACAGATGATATCATCAGCCACTAGGGACAGGCATGCATCATATGCATCTATGTGACATTGTTTGGATGTGCATATTGTACTTGGTTTGCCTTTGTGATTACTTGTGATTAACTGCTATTTGTTCTACTTGCTGTAACTGTTTGTTTGTGCTTGAACTTCCTATCTGTATTTGCGACTGGGACTCTGTTGGATTGTGGTGATTGATTGATGGTTGGATTGTTTGGGCCTAGGGCCGTGGTTGAAATGAGATGGACCGATAGTTAGTTTCGGTTTTGTGTTTCTGCTTTGGAATAAAATATGAAAGGCTATTTTGGTTCTGCATAGATAAACCATTTTGAAAGGCTTTTGAGTTTTTGAGAATTGAATGGTTTTTCTTTCAGAAAATATTTTTAGACTTTATTTTTATTGTAAACCGTTGTTTTTGAAAAGGAGGCATAAGACGGTTATTAATCACTAGTACGGTTTATCTTCACGTATCCTATTACAGTAATTCCCAAAAACTCTCTACTGAGAACCCTTTCGAGGATGATGTTCTCACCCCCTACATTTTTTCCCCTTTCAGGATATGGGCGCAAAAGTCACCAAGAGTTATTTAGTTGTTGTTGAGATGCTCTGTACTGTTTTAGTTATGGTTTATTGTACCCTCGCCTTTATCTTGATATATTCTGAAAGAGGGATAGGGACTGTATTGGATAATGCTTGTAATATTATCTATGTATATAAGTGTATATATGTATGTAATCTTTATGAATTTTTGTAAGATGTATGGTATTTATGGATGTACGTTATCGAACGAAAGTATTTTTGGGAGCGGTATTACGGTTTAAAGTTTTAAACAGGCTCATAAATTAGTATTAAATAGTATAAGTGTCATCGTAATGTCCGAGATACCAGAGTCGCGCAGCCGGAAGCATGAGCTTTGGTAGTTAGGGTGTTACATAGCCAACTTTGTTTTAGGATTTATAATTTAGGGTCTAGAGCTAAGGGTTTATGATAAGATAAATAAACAAAATTTCAAGAAGTTGGATGATATTGACTACACATATCCTCTTTAAATCCCTCAATAAGATATGTATTTATTGATATTCACACACAGTAATATATTGCTCAGTAATAAGATTACTTACCACATCAAAATGAATGCAAAATCGATCTGATAATGACTCTACAGCACCAAATGCCCAACAAGAATCACAATGACCCTAAATAATCAGCATAAGGATTATCTAAGTACCTCTTGAACCTTGATATTGTTTAGGGTTAAAATGTAGAAAAGAAAAGGAAAAATTACCTGATCTTCAATGCAGAAATTGATTCACCAATCCATATTATTATGATATGAGGAAAAAAAAAGATTCAGCACCTCCTTTCAAACAAACTATTTGATTAATAAATTAAACTTAACAATGGAGAAGGAGCAAGCAAATGACCTAGAATTCTTCCAATGGTACTACACTGAGACCATTGAGTCCTTGCATCAAACTCCTTTGGCAATTTCAATGATTTTGGATGAGTCACAATGGGTGCACTTATCAGTTCCTTCTTAAGAGTTGGTTTAACACTAAGCAGGCGCTTAAATTCTCCAACCTGCACATCAAGCACAATATAGATTCTACAAATGATAAAATTATAAAAAAATTACCATATTTTCAACAAGATGTGGGACCTTTTTTTCAATTAGCAGTGCAATAAAATAGGATCTGATTCAGTGACATGAAGATGATATTTTGTCCTAGCAGTAATATTTTAGTCTTAGAATTCCCTCCCACGTCTATTAAAATGTTAACAAAAGAAAAATGTACAGCAAGCAAATAATCAAATAGATAACTCTACAGCATAAAGTAAGGATATTAAAAATTGTGTAACCTTCTTAAGTCTTTCTTCCAGATTATATCCAATTTGGGATTAGATCGAACCCTAGGCCCTTCCACATTCACTTGGTTTGCTTTCTTTGGTTATCTCTTGTACTCAAACCAGTCAATTCCTATAATACAGAATGTGTCATATACAATTCACATAATTAAAACCACAAAATTTAAGTCCCGTACTAAACAAGAACAAATTCTCACCGTAATGACTTGGAATGATATGAGAATTAGTTCCATGAGATCTGATAGCTTCAAATGCACTTTCAATCGAAGCTTCCAGAGACTCCATCTTGCTCACCTTCCAGATCTCCTCAGCCAGTGCCACTGAGTCTGCAAAGAAATCGCACTCTGAGTGCTTCAAGCTAGCGGAGCAAAATCAGAACCAGCAAAAGAAGCTGTCGTGGAAGACAACGCAGAAACGGAATATCTAAGCATTACCTCAACGATTTGAATGGAATCATCCCTAAAATACTATCTCGAGAGGCGAGAGCTCCATGAATTGAGAGGCTCCACGATCACCTCGTCTTCCATTCATAACTCCAGCAGGTGACGCGTTGACGGAGGAGACTTGGCGGCAACGGCGGCAAGGAGATGAATGGCGGTGGTGATGGAATCCAGATTTTAGGGTTTCAGACTCTGATCTCCCTCGTTCTCTCTCTCTCGAATAACTTCAATTTTTTTATTTTTGGTATGGGCTTGGTAAATATTTGTTTGGGTTGGGTTTTTTATAATTAATTGGGTTGAAAACAAACAGTGAGAGTTTTTGTTAATTATTTAAAATGGTTACAAATAAAATAGATTGTGGAGGTTCTAATAACTCTCACTAAAAAACTTCCACAAACAAATAAAAATTTTGTAGTGATAGTGACATCCTTCTCCTCTCTTCTCCCTATTCGAGTTCTCTCTCTCTCTCTTTCTCTCTCTCTCTGTGTGCTGAAATGAGCTTCTTAGGCTCATTTATGGCTTTATATAAGTTGAGCTTGGCCCAACTTGAGTTCGGTCCAACCGTGTAGCATTTTTGGTTCGTTTGGCCCAACTTTGGGCCAAACCTTTAGGATAAGTGACCGGTTTGCTAGATCTTCTCCCAACTGCAAATTGGGATCTTTTTGTACTGTCTTCTAGATCTTCCTAATTCAATCCAGCATATACGAGCAGCATCAGAAAAATTGGCTTGTACCAATCGAACCTTCTTTTCCTCTGAAAGGATGCAATTTGTAAAAATCGACTCTACCTTTCTTTCCCATCTGAAATAAGCTTCAGGATCATTCCTCCCTTTAAATACAGGGATTTGCAATCGAGAACCTTTTTTGCATATGAGATTCCTTCATCATCACTATCGTAATACTCAATCATTTTTTGTGACTCTTTTTTTTTTTCTTGGTTTTTATGGATTCTAAAGTGAATTTGCAGAAATTAAAGAGAAAAAAAAAACAAAGAGACTAAACAAAACCCATTAAACGTGTAGATAAATAAGAATTTACTTACGACCTGGCTCTGATACCAGATGATAAGAAAAAATTAGAATGAAGGATAGAGGGATAAGAAAGAGACGAAGAAAAGACGCAACAGAAACTTAAAAGGATAGATAAATGGGTTTTTTCTACTAGACCTCAAAGAAACTTGTTCTTAGCAACCTAGGTCACCGGAAGGGTTTTTCCTACTAGACCTTCAAAGAACCTGTCCTTGACAACCTAGATCAGGGAATAAAAATTGAATCACTCAATTTTCTCCATGCAATCAGCGAAGCAAATCAGTCATCTCACTTAATCACACTAAAAAAATGCGCATAAAGCACTAAAAAAATTTTATTCATTAAAGTTGTGTAAATGTCTCACCAAAGGTGTTTAAATAGACCCCTAATAAATTAGCTAAAAGATAAGATAAGATAAGACAACTAATTTAAATCGTATTTGATCTTATTGGATTAGATCAAATTTGATTTAAATTTTAAAATCCTAAAGATATGATAACTAATTTAAATAAGATTTGATCTTATTAGATTACATTAGATTAGATTTAAACTTAAAATCCCTAAAAATACTACTAAGCAAATAAGAAGTAAATCAAATCTTCTAACAAACTCTAACAGCAAAACAAATTAAAAATAAATGACTAAAAATTCAAAAATTAATAAAAATTATGCCTCCCATTGAATTTGGAAAGTTTTATTGGGATTCTTGTTGTCCTGCCTTAGTCCAATGGGCCTTATGAATTGTTGCCCTTTCAGCACCACTGTTTTTGAGACGGACTCTTGGTTTTCTTGATGTCCAAGACTAGCATGGCACAATTCTTCTAGTATTCAGATCTTTGAACATGACGAGATTACCATTCTGTCCTTTAGCTCTGAAATGACAAAAATGCCCTCCTGAGCACAGGTGGCTTCCGGTTCCAATGGTTAGTGGTAACACTATGGAACCATCTAGTATGAGGAAGTTGTCTTTGAGTCTAGTGACCCCGTTGCGGTGGGTTTATAGATTTTCCTTTTGGAGATCCAGTTTGTTGAAGGCTCCTCTAAAGAGGACGTTAGAATCAGCTCCGGTGTTGACCAGTATTCTTTTCACAAGTCCGGTTCCAAATTTTACCAAGATGCCGAATAGGGCGTCTTCTGCCGAGGTGCCTGATGAGCGGATATTTTATACGCTTTTTGGTGGTATTTTCATGTAATTTTTAGTATGTTTTAGTTACTTTTTATTATATTTTTATTAGTTTTTATGCAAAAATCACATTTCTGGACTTTACTATGAGTTTGTGTGTTTTTTTGTAATTTCAGGTATTTTCTGGCTGAAATTGAGGGACCTGAGCAAAAATCTGATTCAGAGGCTGAAAACGGACTGCAGATGCTGTTGGATTCTGACCTCTCTGCACTCGAAATGAATTTTCTGGAGTTACAGAAGCCCAATTGGTGCGCTCTCAATTGCATTAGAAAGTAGACATCTTGGGCTTTCCAACAATATATAATAGTCCATAATTGGCTCGAGATTTGGTAGCACAAACTGGCGTTTAAACGCCAGCTCCTTACCCTTTTCTTGCGTTAAATGCCAGAACTGGCATAAAAATTGGAGTTAAACGCCCAAACTGGCACAAAAGCTGGAGTTCAACGCCAGGAATAGCCTATGCATGTGAAAGCTTCAATGCTCAGCCCAAACACACATCAAGTGGGCCCCGGAAGTGGATTTCTGCACTATCAATCTTAGCTTACTCATTTTTTGTAAACCTAGGTCACTAGTCGAGTATAAAAACCACTTTTAGAGATTCATTTTGTACCTCATGACATTTTTACATCTAAATTTTGTATCTTCTACGGCATGAGTCTCTAAACTCCATGGTTGGGGGGGAGGAGCTCTGCTGTGTCTTGATGGATTAATGCAATTACTACTGTTTTCTATTTAATCACGCTTGTTTCTATTCTAAGATATTCACTCGCACTTCAACATGATGAATATGATGATCCGTGACACTCATCACCATTCTCAACCTATGAACGCGTGCCTGACAACCACTTCCGTTCTACCTGAGATTGAGTGTATATCTCTTGGGTTCTCGGTTCACTAGTTTAATTGCATCTCCTGACAACAGAGCATTCGAATCCGTGAGACCAGAGTCTTCGTGGTATAAGCTAGAATCAATTGGCAGCATTCTTGAGATCCGGAAAGTCTAAACCTTGTCTGTGGTATTCCGAGTAGGATCTGGGATGGGATGACTGTGACGAGCTTCAAACTCAATGGATCCTATTCCAACACTAGTGAGAACCGACAGATGATTAGCCCTACAAAACCCATAGCTGGACCATTTTCATTGAGAGGACGGATGGTAGCCATTGACAACGATGATCCACCAACATACAGCTTGCCATGGAAGGAGCCTTGCGTGCGCAAAGAAGAAGACAGTAGGAAAGTAGAGATTCAGAAGACAGAGCATCTCCAAAACCTCAACCTGTTCTCTATTACTGCATAACAAGTATTATTTAATCCATGTTCTTTTACTCATTCCAATTAAAACTAAGAATCATTACTAATATCCTGACTAAGAGTTACAAGATAACCATAGCTTGCTGATGAGCGGATAATTTGTACGCTTTTTGGCATTGTTTTTAGTATGTTTTTAGTAGGATCTAGTTACTTTTAGGGATGTTTTCATTAGTTTTTATGTTAAATTTACATTTCTGGACTTTACTATGAGTTTGTGTATTTTTCTGTGATTTCAGGTATTTTCTGGCTGAAATTGAGGGACTTGAGCAAAAATCAGATTCAGAGGTTGAAGAAGGACTGCTGATGCTGTTGGATTCTGACCTCCCTGCACTCAAAGTGGATTTTCTGGAGCTACAGAACTCCAAATGGCGCGCTTCCAATTGCGTTGGAAGGTAGACATCCAGAGCTTTTCAAAAATGTATAATAGTGCATACTTTGTCCGAGTTTAGATGACGTAAAAGGGCGTTGAACGCCAGTTCTACGCTGCTGTCTGGAGTTAAACGCCAGAAACAAGTCACAAACCAGAGTTGAACGCCAGAAATACGTTACAACCTGGCGTTCAACTCCAAGAAGGACCTCTACACGTGCAACACTCAAGCTCAGCCCAAGCACACACCAAGTGGGCCCTGGAAGTGGATTTATGCATCAATTACTTACTTTTGTAAACCCTAGTAGCTAGTTTATTATAAATAGAACTTTTTACTATTGTAATTAGACATCCTGGAATGTATTTTGATCCTGTGATCAAGTCTTAGTTACTCCGGTTCCCCTCTGGGACCGAGACCAATGAACTCCATTATCACTTATGTATTTTCAATGGTAGAGTTTCTACACTCCATAGATTAAGGTGTGGAGCTCTGCTGTTCCTCAAAGATTAATGCAAAGTACTACTATTTTCTATTCAATTCATCTTATTTCGCTTCTAAGATATTCTTTCGTACTTCAACCTAAATGTGATGAACGTGACAATCATCATCATTCCCTATGAATGTGTGCCTGACAACCACTTCCGTTCTACCTTAGATTGAATGAGTGTCTCTTAGATCTCTTAATCGGAATCTTCGTGGTGTAAGCTAGAATGATGGCGGCATTCAAGAGAATCCGGAAAGTCTAAACCTTGTCTGTGGTATTCCGAGTAGGATTCAATTATTGAATGACTGTGACGAGCTTCAAACTCGCGATTGCTGGGCGTAGTGACAGACGCAAAAGGAGGGTGAATCCTATTCCAGCATGATTGGGAACCTCAGATGATTAGCCGTGCCGTGACAGGGCATTTTGGATCATTTTCACAAGAGGAGGGGATGTAGCCACTGACAACGGTGATGTCCTTGCACAAAGCCAGCCATAGAAAGGAGTAAGACTGATTGGATGAAGATAGCAGGAAAGCGGAGGTTCAGAGGAACGATTGCATCTCCATACGCTTATCTGAAATTCTCACCAATGATTTACATAAGTATATCTATCCTTCTTTTATTACTACATTTCGAAAACTACATAACTATTTTATATCCGCCTGACTGAGATTTACAAGGTGACCATAGCTTGCTTCATACTAACAATCTCCGTGGGATTCGACCCTTACTCACGTAAGGTATTACTTGGACGACCCAGTGCACTTGCTGGTTAGTTATGCGAAGTTGTGAAGATATGTTTAGACCATGGTTTTGTGCATCCGTTTTTGGTACCATTGCCAGGGAATCAATTTCGAATAATAATTCACAACCTGAGTAACAATTTCGCATACCAAGTTTTTGGCGCCGTTGCCGGGGATTGTTCGAGTTTGGACAACTGACGGTTCATCTTGTTGCTCAGATTAGGTAATTTTCTTTTTGTTTTATTTTCAAAAATTTTTCAAAAATATTTCAAAAATTTTTCTTTTGTTTTTGAAAAAAAATAATAAAAATAATGTTTTCAAAAATAAATTATTCTATGGCTTCAAAACTTTCAAGAATGAATTCTAGAGTTTCATGGTAACATGTTGAATCCTATCTGGCTGAAAAGCCATACCCAAACTCCTTTGGGATTGGTCTTCAACTAATCACCTCAATGGATGTAATTCCATTCTAAAGCTTGACTGGCTATTAAGCCATGTCTAACCCTCAGATTGGAGCTTTAGACTAAAGAGTACAAGATTCCTGGAATTCATATTAAAGATTTTGGAATCCTTATTTTTCCTTTTTCAAATGATTTTCGAAATTTTTAAAAGAAAATACAAAAAAAAAATTCATAAAATTATAAAAATCAAAAATATATTTTGTGTCTCTTGTTTGAGTCTTGAGTCATGTTATAAGTTTGGTGTCAATTGCATGTTCATCTTGCATTTTTCGAAAAATTCATGCATTCATAGTGATCTTCATGATCTTCAAGTTGTTCTTGGTAAGTCTTCTTGTTTGATCTTTGCATTTGCATGTTTTGTGTCTTTTCTTCTTTTTCATATGCATTCTTGAAATCTTAGTGTCTAAGCATTAAATATTTCTAAGTTTGGTGTCTTGCATGTTTTCTTTGCATTAAAAATTTTCAAAAATATGTTCTTGATGTTCATCATGACATTCAAAGTGTTCTTGGTGTTCATCTTGACATTCATAGCATTCTTGCATGCATTCATTGTTTTGATCCATAACTTTCATGCATTGCATCATTTTTCTTGTTTTTCTCTCTCATCATAAAAATTCAAAAAAATCAAAAAAATATCTTTCCCTTTTTCTCTCTTAAAATTTTGAAAATTAGATTTGACTTTTTCAAAAATTTTTAAAATCTAGTTGTTTTTATGAGTCAAATCAAATTTTCAATTTAAAAATCTTATCTTTTTCAAAATCTTTTTCAAAAATCTTTTTCTTAATTTTACATCATATTTTCGAAAATAACATCATCAATTAATGTTTTGATTCAAAAATTTCAAGTTTGTTACTTACTTGTTAAGAAAGATTCAAACTTTAAGTTCTAGAATCATATTTTATGATTTCTTGTGAATCAAGTCATTAATTGTGATTTTAAAAATCAAATCTTTTTTTAAAAACTAATTTCAATCACATGTTTTCAAAAATATCTTCTTATCTTACCTTTTTCAAAAATTTGATTTCAAAATATCATTTCTAACTTCCTAACTTCTTATCTTTTCAAATTTGTTTCAACTAACTAATTAACTTTTTGTTTGTTTCTTATCTTTTTCAAAACCACCTAACTAACTCTCTCTCTCTCTCTCTAATTTTCGAAAATATCTCCCTCTTTTTCAAAATTTCTTTTTAATTAAACTAATTATTTTATTTTTTATTTGAATTTTTGAAAAACTATTAACCTTTTTCAAAAACTATTTTCGAAAATCACTAACTCTCTTTCAAAAATTATTTTCGAAAATCCTCTCACTCTCTCATCTTATTCTATTTATTTATTCATCTACTGACATATCTTCCTCACATCACTCACCAAATTCGAACCCCCTCTTCTATCTGTGTTCGAATTTTTTTTATTCTTCTTTTTCTACTAACAATAAGGAACCTCTTTACTGTGACATAGAGGATTCCTCTTCTTTTTTTTTCTCTTCTCTTTCTTATGAGCAGGGACAAAGAAAAAAGCATTCTTGTTGAAGCTGATCCAGAACCTGAAAGGACTCTAAAGAGAAACTAAGAGAAGTTAAATTACAACAATCCAGAGACAACCTTATTGAAAATTTTGTCCGGAAAATGTGAGGTTGGCGTTCAACTTGCCAAACATGGAAGAGAACGCACGCCCCTACATAAGGAGAGTCAACTTTGATCAAAGGTTGGACCAAGTCCTCATGGACATATGTGTAGAAGGGGCTCAATGGAAGATTGACTCAAAAGGCAAACCGGTTCAACTAAGAAGACTGGACCTTAAGCCTGTAGCTAGAGGATGGTTGGAGTTTATTCAATGCTCAATCATTCCCACTAGCAACCGGTCTGAAGTTACTATAGACCGGGC
>NC_029785.2:53073009-53074933 GCF_000816755.2 Arachis ipaensis | reverse complement strand
AGCTTCCCTCTGAGGAACCAAAGGACTCTGAGGCTCATCTAGAGACCATAGAGATTCCATTGAACCTCCTTATGCCATTCACGAGCTCTGATAAGTATTCCTCTTCTGAAGAGAATGAGGATGTTACTGAAGAGCAAGCTGCCAAGTTCCTTGGTGCAATCATGAAGCTGAATGCCAAATTATTTGGTATTGAGACTTGGGAAGATGAACCTCCCTTGTTCACCAATGAATTAAGTGATCTGACTGTCAAGCTATTGACATTAAAGAAGCACTTGTTGGGAGGCAACCCAATGTTTATTTATCTAATTTTATTTTTGTTTTTCATGTTTTCTTAGGTTCATGATCATGTGGAGTCACAAAATAAATATAAAAATTGAAAACAAAATCAAAAACAGCAGAAGAAAAATCACACTCTGGAGGAAGACCTTACTGGCGTTTAAACGCCAGTAAGAAGCATGTTTTGGGCGTTCAACGCCAGAACAGAGCATGGTTCTGGCGCTGAACGCCAGAAATGCACCCTGGAGGAGAGCTGGCGCTGAACGCCCAGAACAAGCACCAACCTGGCGCTGAACGCCCAGAGTTGTGTGCAAGGGCATTTTACATGCCTAATTTGGTGCAAGGTTGTAAATCCTTGAACACCTCAGGATCTGTGGACCCCATAGGATCACCTCAGGATCTGTGGACCCCACAGGATCCTCACCTACCTCCACTCACTTCTTCTCACCCCTCTTTCACACAATCCAATAAACACTCTTCCCCAAAACCCTTCACCAATCACCTCAATCTCTCTTCCCCATCACCTCTTCACCACTCACATCCATCCACTCTTCCCCATAAACCTACCTCATAAACTCCACCTACCTTCAAAATTCAAAATCAATTTCCCATCCAAACCCACCCTAAATGGCTGAACCTTAACCCCCCCTCCCTTCCCTATATAAAGCCTTCCATTCTTCCTCATTTTCACACAACACAACCCTCTCTTCTCTTCTTGGCCGAAACACACCTCCCCCCTCTTCTCCATCTTTTCTTCTTCTTCTTCTTCTTCATCTTTTCTTTCTTCTTTGAAATTTATAGTATATTCTCTTCTTTTTATCCTATTTGATTTTCAGTTGCTTGGGGACAAGCAACAATTTAAGTTTGGTGTTGTGATGAGCGGATAATTTGTACGCTTTTTGGCATTGTTTTTAGTATGTTTCTAGTATAATCTAGTTACTTTTAGGGATGTTTTTATTAGTTTTTATGTTAAATTCACATTTTTGGACTTTACTATGAGTTTGTGTATTTTTCTGTGATTTCAGGTATTTTCTGGCTGAAATTGAGGGACTTGAGCAAAAATCAGATTCAGAGGTTGAAGAAGGACTGCTGATGCTGTTGGATTCTGACCTTCCTGCACTCAAAGTGGATTTTCTGGAGCTACACAACTCAAAATGGCGCGCTTCCAATTGCGTTGGAAAGTAGACATCCAGGGCTTTTCAGCAATGTATAATAGTTTATACTTTGGCCGAGTTTAGACGACGTAAAAGGGCGTTGAACACCAGTTCTACGCTGCTGTCTGGAGTTAAACGCCAGAAACAAGTCACAAACCAGAGTTGAACGCCAGAAATACGTTACAACCTGGCGTTCAACTCCAAGAAGGACCTCTACACGTGCAACACTCAAGTTCAGCCCAAGCACACACCAAGTGGGCCCCGGAAGTGGATTTATGCATCAATTACTTACTTCTGTAAACCCTAGTAGCTAGTTTATTATAAATAGAACTTTTTACTATTGTAATTAGACATCCTGGAATGTATTTTGATCCTGTGATCAAGTCTTGGTTACTCCGGTTCCCCTCTGGGACCGAGACCAATGAACTCCATTATCACTTATGTATTTTCAACGGTAGAGTTTCTACACTCCATAGATTAAGGTGTGGAGCTCT
>NC_029785.2:53057067-53072805 GCF_000816755.2 Arachis ipaensis | reverse complement strand
CAAGAGGCGCATGAAGCTCATCACCATGAGATCCCGGAGATGCCTCAAATGCATTTTCCTCCACAAAACTATTGGGAGCAAATCAACACCTCCCTAGGAGAACTAAGCTCCAACATGGGACAATTAAGGGTGGAACATCAAGAGCACTCCATCATCCTTTATGAAATTAGAGAAGATCAAAAAGCAATGAGGGAGGAGCAACAAAGACAAGGAAGAGACATAGAAGAGCTCAAGGACATCATTGGTTCCTCAAGAAGGAAACGCCACCATCACTAAGGTGGATTCATTCCTTGTTCTTATTTCTTCTGTTTTTCGTTTTTTATGTTATGTGCTTATCTATGTTTGTGTCTTCATTACATGATCATTAGTAGTTAGTAACTTTGTCTTAAAGTTATGAATGTCCTATGAATCCATCACCTCTCTTAAATAAAAACTGTTTTAATTCAAAAGAACAAGAAGTACATGAGTCTCGAATTTATCCTTGAACTTAGTTTAATTATATTGATGTGGTGACAATGCTTATTGTTTTCTGAATGTATGCTTGAACAGTGCATATGTCTTTTGAAGTTGTTGTTTAAGAACGTTAAATATGTTGGCTCTTGAAAGAATGATGACTAGGATCCCAAGGGCTTTGAGCATCAGTGGATAGGAGGGCCTAAAGGAATAAAATCCTGGTTTAAGCGGCTAAACCAAGCTGTCCCTAACCATGTGCTTGTGGCGTGTAGGTGTCAAGTGAAAACTTGAGACTGAGCGGTTAAAGTCAAGGTCCAAAGCAAAAAAAGAGGAGGGTGAATCCTATTCCAGCATGATCGGGAACCTCAGATGATTAGCCGTGCCGTGACAGGGAATCTTGGACCATTTTCACAAGAGGAGGGGATGTAGCCACTGACAACGGTGATGCCCTTGCACAAAGCCAGCCATAGAAAGGAGTAAGACTGATTGGATGAAGATAGCAGGAAAGCGGAGGTTCAGAGGAACGATTGCATCTCCATACGCTTATCTGAAATTCTCACCAATGATTTACATAAGTATATCTATCCTTCTTTTATTACTACATTTCGAAAACTACATAACTATTTTATATCCGCCTGATTGAGATTTACAAGGTAACCATAGCTTGCTTCATACCAACAATCTCCGTGGGATTCGACCCTTACTCACGTAAGGTATTACTTGGATGACCCAGTGCACTTGCTGGTTAGTTATGCGAAGTTGTGAAGATATGTTTAGACCATGATTTTGTGCATCCGTTTTTGGTACCATTGCCAGGGAATCAATTTCGAATAATAATTCACAACCTGAGTAACAATTTCTCATACCACTTGCTTCAAGCCGACAAAAGTGTGATTGTAATTTCGTGCACCAAGTTTTTGGCGCCGTTGTCGGGGATTGTTCGAGTTTGGACAACTGACGGTTTATTTTGTTGCTTAGATTAGGAAAATTTTTTTCTTTTGGGTTTAGAGTCTTCCGTTTGAGTTTAGTTGTATATCTTAAGTTTGGTGTCAATTGCATAAGTTTATTTTTCTTTCATTTTTTCGAATTATTAGTATTTAAAGTACAAAAATTTTTAAGTTTGGTGTCCTTTGTGTTTTTGTTTTCTTAAAAATTTTTCAAAATTTGCTTTTGGTGTTCATCTTGATATTCAAAGTTTTCCTGATTGTTTTCTTTGTGTTGATCTAAAAATTTTAAGTTTGGTGTCATTTTATTATTTTTCTCTTTCCTCATTAAATTCAAAAATATCTTTCATATTTATTTAATTGGGATTTCGAAAATTTCATTTAAAAATTCAGATTTTTATTTTAAAATTTTTATTCTATCTTATCTTAGTTTTAAAATTTCAAAAATTCAAAAATCCGTTTCAAAAATCATATCCAAAGTTTTTCAGATTTTCTTAATTAGTCAATTATTTTAGTTTTTGAAACTTTTATTTTATTTTTATTTTCGAATTACGTTATTTTATTTTTCTTTATTTATTTATTCGGTTGTTTTTAATTAAATAAAAAAATAATTTATTTGTAATTCATATCAATTCCCTTTTCTCCATCAAGGACCTAAGTGGAAATGAACAGTCCAGAAGGACTCTGGGGTCATATGCTAACCCCATTACCGCTGCATACGGGAGTAGTATCTGTATACCTCCCATCAAAGCAAGCAGTTTTGAGCTAAATCCTCAGCTCATTGTCATGGTGCAGCAAATTTGCCAGTATTCCAGTCTTTCACAGGAAGAACCTACTGAGTTTTTGGCACAGTTCTTGCAAATTGCTGATACAGTACGTGACAAGGAAGTAGATCAGGATGTCTACAGATCATTACTGTTTCCATTTGCTGTAAAAGATCAAGCTAAGAGGTGGTTAAAATAACCAACCCACAGCAAGCATAAGAACATGGAAACAGTTATCAGACAAATTCCTGAATCAATATTTCCCTCCAAAAAGGATGACATAGCTAAGGCTGGACATCCAAGGCTTTAAACAAGAGGATGATGAATCCCTTTATAATGCCTGGGAGAGGTACAGAGGGATGCTAAGGAAATGCCCCTCTGAAATATTTTCAGAGTGGGTGCAGTTAGACATCTTCTACTACGGGCTTACAGAAAAAGCTCAGATGTCTCTAGACTACTCAGCTGGTGGATCTATACACATGAGAAAGATAATTTAAGAGGCTCAGGAGCTCATTGATACCGTTGCTAGAAATCAACATCTGTACTCAAGCAGTGAATCCTCCATGAAAGAAGAGGCTAGGGCAATATCCACTGATCATAGTCCTCAAGAACAAATTGTTGAACTTAATCAGCAATTGCTTCTTATGACAAAACAGTTAGCAAAATTTAAAGAGATGCTCCAAGACACTAAAAATGCTAACAAGAATATGGAAGCACAATCTAAACAGATAATAGAAGAATGCCAAGCTGTTCAACTAAGGAGTGGGAAGACATTGAATAATTCAGCTCAAGGTAGCAGAAAGCCAAGAAAGGAACAACTGACTGAGGATGACCAAACCACTGCTCAAAATCCCTCTGAGGACAGTAAGAGCCCAGAGAGAAATACTTCTGGCGTTCAAATGCCAGAAAAGGGTGAAAAATTGGCGTCAAACGCCTAGTGGATGCCCACTACTGGCGTTCAAACGCCAGAAAGGGGTGAAAAACTGGCGTTAAATGCCCATTCCATGCCCAGTTCTGGCGTTCAAACGCCAGAAAAGGGTAGAAAATTGGCGTTAAATGCCCATCCAACCCCTAATCCTGGCGTTCAAACGCCAATGAGGGATCAGACACCTGCAAGTGCTGATTGTAACCCTCCTAAGAAGGCTTCTCTAACCACCTCTGTAGGAAATAAACCTGTAGCAACTAAGGTTGAGGAATACAAAGCCAAGATGCCTTATCCTCAGAAACTCCGCCAAGTGGAATAGGATAAATAATTTGCCCGCATTGCATACTATCTCAGGACTCTTGAAATAAAGATCCCGTTTGCAGAGGCACTTGAGCAAATACCCTCTTATGCTAAGTTCATGAAAGAGATCTTAAGTCATAAGAAGGATTGGAGAGAAACTGAAAAAGTTTTCCTCATTGAAGAATGTAGTGCAGTCATTCTGAAAAGCTTACCAGAGAAGCTTAAAGATCCCGAAAGCTTTATGATACCATGCACATTAGAGGGTGCTTATACAAAGACAGCTCTATGTGACCTTGGAGCAAGTATCAACCTAATACCTGCATCCACTATCAGGAAGCTTGGCTTGACTGAAGAAGTCAAACCAACCCGAATATTCCTCCAACTTGCTGATGGCTCCATTAAATATCCATCAGGCATAATTGAGGACATGATTGTCAAGGTTGGGCCATTTACCTTTTCCACTGACTTTGTAGTGCTGGAAATGGAGGAGCACAATAGTGCAACTCTCATTCTAAGAAGACCCTTCCTAGTAACTGGACGAACTCTCATTGATGTACAAAAAGGAGAAGTGACCCTGAGAGTCAATGAGGATGAGTTCAAGTTAAATGCTGTCAAAGCTATGCAGCATCCAGACACATCAAATGACTGCATGAGCGTTGATATTATTGACTCCTTGATGGAAGAAATCAATATGACTGAGAGTCTTGAATCAGAGCTAGAGGACATCTTTAAAGATGTTCAGCCTGATCTGGAGGAACCAGAAAAAATAGAAGAACCTCTGAAAACTCCTCAGGAAGAGGAGAGGCCTCCTAAACCCGAGCTCAAACCACTACCACCATCCCTGAAATATGCGTTTCTGGGAGAGGATGACACTTTTTCTGTGATCATAAGCTCTGCCTTAGAACCACAGGAAGAGAAAGCTCTACTTCAGGTGCTAAGGACATACAAGACAGCTCTTGGGTGGTCCATAAGTGACCTTAAGGGTATTAGCCCAGCCAGATGCATGCACAAGATCCTATTGGAGGATAACGCTAAGCCAGTGGTTCAACCACAGAGGCGGTTAAATCCGGCCATGAAAGAAATGGTGCAGAAAGAGGTCACTAAATTACTAGAGGCTAGGATTATTTATCCTATCTCTGATAGCCCCTGGGTGAGCCCTGTCTAAGTCGTCCCAAAGAAGAGAGGTATGACAGTGATTCATAATGAAAAAAATGAACTGGTTCCTACAAGAATAGTTACAGGGTGGCGTATGTGTATTGACTACAAAAGGCTCAATACAGCCACCAGAAAGGATCATTTTCCTTTACCATTCATAGACCAGATGCTAGAAAGACTAGCAGGTCATGAATACTACTGCTTTTTGGATGGCTATTCAGGTACAACCAAATTGCAGTAGATCTTCAAGACCAAGAGAAAATAGCATTCACATGTCCATATGGAGTATTTGCCTATAGAAGGATGCCGTTTGGTCTGTGCAATGCACCTGCAATCTTTCAGAGATGAATGCTCTCCATCTTCTCTGATATGGTGGAGAAATTTCTAGAAGTCTTCATGAATGACTTCTTAGTATTTGGAGATTCATTCAACTCCTGTCTTGATCATCTAGCACTTGTTCTGAAAAGGTGCCAAGAGACTAACCTAGTTTTAAACTGGGAAAAATGTCACTTTATGGTGACTGAAGGAATTGTCCTCGGGCATAAAATTTCGAACAAAGGAATAGAGGTGGATCAAGCTAAGGTAGAGGTAATTAAAAAATTACCACCACCCACCAATGTTAAGGCAATCAGAAGCTTTCTGGGACATGCAGGATTCTACAGGAGGTTTATAAAGGATTTTTCAAAAATCACAAAATCTCTGAGTAATCTGCTAGCTGCTGATACACCATTTGTCTTTGACACAGAGTGTTTGCAGGCCTTCGAAACTCTGAAGGCTAAGCTGGTCACATCACCTGTCATTTATGCACCAGACTGGACATTACCATTCGAGTTAATGTGTGATGCTAGTGATCATGCTATTGGTGCAGTATTAGGACAAAGGCATAACAAGCTTCTGTACGTCATACACTATGCCAGCCGTGTTCTAAATGACGCAAGAAGAAATACACAACCATAGAAAAAGAGCTGCTTGCAGTGGTTTATGCCATTGACAAGTTTAGATCCTATTTAGTGGGATCAAAAGTGATTGTGTACACTGACCATGCTGCTCTTAAATATCTACTCACAAAGCAGGATTCAAAACCCAGGCTCATAAGATGGGTGTTGCTTCTGCAAGAGTTTGATATAGAAATAAGAGACAGAAAAGGGACAGAGAACCAGGTAGCTGATCACCTATCCTGGATAGAACCAGTAGCAGGGGCGTCCCTCCCTCCTACTGAGATCTCTGAGACCTTTCCGGATGAGCAACTCTTTGCCATTCAGAAAGTACCATGGTTTGTAGACATTGCAAACTATAAAGCTGTGAGATTCATACCCAAGGAGTACAGCAGACAGCAAACGAAAAAATTAATTTCTGATGCAAAGTACTATTTGTGGGATGAGCCATATCTATTTAAGAGATATGCAGACGGAGTAATTCGTAGATGTGTACCTAGAGAAGAGGCGCAGAAGATCCTATGGCACTGCCATGGATCACAATATGGAGGACATTTCAGAGGTGAGCGAACAACCACTAAGGTCTTCCAATGTGGCTTCTACTGACCTACTCTCTATAGAGATTCCCGAGAGTTTGTGCGTAACTGTGACAATTGCTAGAGAGCTGGTAACCTGCCTCACGGTTATGCCATGCCTCAACAAGAGATCTTAGAGATTGAGTTATTTGATGTATGGGGTATTGACTTTATGGGGCCTTTCCCACCATCATACTCAAACACTTACATTCTGGTGGCAGTAGACTATGTATCCAAGTGGGTAGAGGCAATTGCAACACCCACTAATGATAATAGGACAGTACTAAAGTTCCTCCAGAAGTATATCTTTAGCAGATTTGGTGTCCCCAGAATACTAATCAATGATGGAGGAACTCATTTCTGCAATAAACAGCTTGACTCTGCTCTGATTCGATATGGAATTAACCACAAAGTGGCAACTCCATATCATCCACAGACAAATGGGCAGGCTGAAGTCTCAAATAGAGAACTAAAACGAATCCTGGAATGGACTGTAACTACCTGTAGAAAAGATTGGGCAAGGAGTCTGGATGATGCTCTATGGGCATACAGAACTGCAAAACTCCTATAGGGACCTCTCCATACCAGCTTGTGTATGGAAAAGCCTGTCACCTGCCAGTAGAACTGGAACACAAGGCCTACTGGGCAACCAGATTCCTAAACCTTGATGCCAAGTTAGCTGGAGAGAAAAGATTACTCCAGTTGAATGAGCTAGAGGAATTCAGACTCAATGCTTTCGAAAATACAAAAATTTACAAAGAGAAAGCAAAAAGGTGGCATGACAAAAAACTGTCATCCAGAGTCTTTGAGCCAGGATAGAAGGTTCTGCTATTCAACTCTAGGCTCAGATTGTTCCCTGGGAAATTAAAATCCCGGTGGAGGGGGCCATATGTGATCACAAGTGTGTCACCATATGGATATGTAGAGCTTCAGGATGCTGACTCTGACAAAAAGTTCATTGTTAATGGACAGAGAGTCAAACATTATCTTGAAAGCAATGTTGAGCAAGACTGCTCAAAACTGAGATTAGACTAAAGCTCACTAAAGGTCCAGCTAAAGACAATAAAGGAGCGCTTACTGGGAGGCAACCCAGCCATTAGCAAAGTTTATTTGTTATTTAAATAATAATTATAGGAGTTTGATATAAATTATCTTCAAGTTTAATTATCAATTGCGGGAGTTCACAGAGTTACAGAAGGATTCAGAGCATAAAGCAGAGAAAAGGAGCTCACTGGCACGAAAATGCCAGTAAAGGGTATTTTGGGCGTTAAACGCCAGAATGGGTACCATTCTGGGCGTTAAACGCCAGAATGGGTACCATTCTGGGCGTTTAACGCCAGAGTTGCAGCATCCTGGGCGTTTAGAAAAATACCCAGTGATAAAAGATTTCTGGCGTTTAACGCCAGCCAGGGTACCTGGCTGGGCGTTAAACGCCCACAATGGCCAACACATGGGCGTTAAACGCCAGAATGGATACCATTCTGGGCGTTTAACGCCAGAAAAGACAGGGGGAGAAGATTTCGTTTCCACTTAAAATTTTTTCAAACTTTCGTATTTTAATTCATAATTTTCTGCATAAACATGTTACAAATTTTCATCACTCACATTCAATTTTCAAAAATTCAATAATCTTCTAAATCCCTTTTCAATTTTCTTTCAAAACCTTTCCAAATCTTTGTCAAAAACTCAATTATCTTCTCAATTTCTTTCCAAATCTTTTCCAACTTATCATATCTTCTTCTAATTCTTAGATGCATCAACAAATTTTCAGATTTAACTTCTTTATATCTTTTTCATATCTTTTGAATTTTAAAATCTCATCTTTTTCATATCATGATTCATTTTTTTACCAATCATAACTTTCTATCATATTTTTTTCAAAATTTTCGAAACCCCACCCCTCCACTCTTAAATACACATTTGGCCATCCCCATCTCTCCACCATTCGAACTTGACTCTCCTCCTATTCTTCTCCTTTTCTTTCTCTTGCTTGAGGACAAGCAAACCTCTAAGTTTGGTGTATTTTTCTGTGATCACTGAGCTAAGACTCATTAAGATCATGACTCCTAAGGGAAAATAAACCACTTCAAGAGGCAAGAAAGAGAATACTCCAAAGCCACTTTGGAATCAAGAGAGGTTCTTAACCAAAGAACATGCAGACCATTACCACAAAATAATGGGTCTGAGGTTAGTGATCCCGGAAGTTAAATTCGATCAGAAAGAAGACGAATATCTGGAGATCCAAGGGCAGATTCAAAACAGAGGCTGGGAAATTCTAGCTAATCCTGAGATAAAGGTGGGAAGAAACATGGTTCAGGAATTTTACTCAAATCTGTGGCTGACAGATAAGCAGAGAATGACTGGAACCGCCTTCCATACCTTTCGAACTATGGTCAGAGGGAGGATTATTTACTTTCACCTTGACAAAATAAGAGAGGTCTTCAAGCTACCTCAACTGCAAGATGATCCAGAATCCTTTAATAGGAGAATGGTGAGAGTAGATAAAGGGTTGGACCAAGTTCTAGAGGACATATGCCTCCCTGGAACTAAGTGGATAACCAACACAAAAGGTGTTCCAAACCAATTCAAGAGAGGAGATCTCAAACCAATCGCTGAGGTCACTGTCAAAAGAGCAGTGATGATTCATCTATGATGATCTCAAACCAATTCAAAATAGCATGCTCTACAAACTGCTTAAGGAGCAAGAAAAGCAATGGCATGAGCTACAGGAGCTGAAGCGCCAGAGGCTCTCCCTTGAGGGACCAGACACCCCACAGATTGAAGGAGCATCCATCTCCCAAAATAAAGGTTGTTGAGTCCTAATCTTAACTCTGTGATAACTTTTATTATTAGAAACCTATCTTATGAGTATTAGTAATTAGGGTCTTTATCTTTAATTTTATTTTTATCTCCAAGTAAGCTATAATTTATTTTTCTTTTCATTATTAAACATGAATAAAATAGTAGATTCTTTGAGTAAAGATGCAATTGTTTTGAGTTTTTAAGAGAAGAATTCAAAATTATTTATTTGTGGTGGCAATACTTTTTATTTTCTGAATGAATGCTTAAACAGTGCATATTTTTTATAGTGAAGTTTATGAATGTTAAAATTATTGGCTCTTGAAAAATTATGAAAAAAGAGAATTGTTATTGATAATCTAAAAAATCATGAAATTGATTCTTGAAGCAAGAAAAAGCAGTGAAGAACAAAGCTTGCAGAAAAAAATAAAAAAATAAAAAAATATATAAAAGAAAAAGAAAAAGCAAGCAGAAAAAGCCAATAGCCCTTTAAACCAAAAGGCAAGGGTAAAAAGGATCCAAGGCTTTGAGCATTAATGGATAGGAGGGCCTAAAGGCATAAAATCCTGGCCTAAGCGGCTGAATCAAGCTGTCCCTAACCATGTGCTTGTGGCATGCAGGTTCAAGTGAAAAGCTTGAGACTGAGTGGTTAAAGTCGTTACTGGAAAACAAGATGCTTAGGGTCACAGCCAAGACTCATAAAGTAGCTGTGTTCAAGAATCAACATATTAAACTAGGAGAATTAATAACACTATCTGAATTCTGAGTTTCTATAGATGCCAATCATTCTAAACTTCAAAGGATAAAGTGAGATGCCAAAACTGTTCAGAAGCAAAAAGTTACTAGCCCCGCTCATCTGATTAAAATTTGAGCTTCACTTAAAACACTGGGATTCGATTGCAACTTGATCCTCTTTTTATCCTATTTTATTTGTCTAGTTTCTTGAGAACAAGCAACAGTTTAAGTTTGGTGTTGTGATGAGCGGATATTTTATACGCTTTTTGGTGGTATTTTCATGTAGTTTTTAGTATGTTTTAGTTACTTTTTATTATATTTTTATTAGTTTTTATGCAAAAATTACATTTCTGGACTTTACTATGAGTTTGTGTATTTTTTTGTAATTTCAGGTATTTTCTGGCTGAAATTGAGGGACCTGAGCAAAAATCTAATTCAGAGGCTAAAAACAGACTGCAGATGCTGTTGGATTCTGACCTCCCTGCACTCGAAATAGATTTTATGGAGCTACAGAAGCCCAATTGGTGCGCTCTCAATTGCGTTGGAAAGTAGACATCTTGGGCTTTCCAGAAATATATAATAGTCCATACTTGGCCTGAGATTTGGTAGCGCAAACTGGCGTTTCAACGCCAGCTCCTTACCCTTTTCTGGCGTTAAACGCCAGAACTGGCATAAAAGTTGGAGTTAAACGCCCAAAATGGCACAAAAGCTGGAGTTCAATGCCAGGAATAGCCTATGCACGTGAAAGCTTCAGTGCTCAGCCCAAACACACATCAAGTGGGCCCCGGAAGTGGATTTCTGCACTATCAATCTTAGCTTACTCATTTTTTGTAAACCTAGGTCACTAGTTGAGTATAAAAACCACTTTTAGAGATTCATTTTGTACCTCATGACATTTTTACATCTAAATTTTGTATCTTCTACGGCATGAGTCTCTAAACTCCATGGTTGGGGGTGAGGAGCTCTGCTGTGTCTTGATGGATTAATGCAATTACTACTGTTTTCTATTTAATCACGCTTGTTTCTATTCTAAGATATTCACTCGCACTTCAACATGATGAATGTGATGATCCGTGACACTCATCACCATTCTCAACCTATGAACGCGTACCTGACAACCACTTCCGTTCTACCTTAGATTGAGTGTATATCTCTTGGGTTCCTGGTTCACGAGTTTGATTGCATCTCCTGACAACAGAGCATTCGAATCCGTGAGACCAGAGTCTTCGTGGTATAAGCTAGAATCAATTGGCAGCATTCTTGAGATCCGAAAAGTCTAAACCTTATCTGTGGTATTCCGAGTAGGATCTGGGATGGGATGACTATGACGAGCTTCAAACTCATGACTGTTGGGTGTAGTGACAAATGCAAAAGGATCAATGGATCCTATTCCAACACTAGTGAGAACCAATAGATGATTAGCCCTACGAAACCCGTAGCTGGACCATTTCACTGAGAGGACGAATGGTAGCCATTGACAACGGTGATCCACCAACATACAGCTTGCCATGGAAGGAGCCTTGCATGCGTGAAAAAGAAGACAGTAGGAAAGCAGAGATAAAGAAGACAAAGCATCTCCAAAACTTCAACATGTTCTCCACTACTGCATAACAAGTATTATTTAATCCATGTTCTTTTACTCATTCCAATTAAAACTAAGAATCATTACTGATATCCTGACTAAGAGTTACAAGATAACCATAGCTTGCTTCAAGCCGACAATCTCCGTGGGATCGACCCTTACTCACGTAAGGTATTACTTGGATGACACAATGCACTTGCTGGTTAGTTGTGCGAAATTACAAAAGTGTGATTGTAATTTCATGCACCAAGTTTTTGGCGCCGTTGTCGGGGATTGTTCGAGTTTGGACAACTGACGGTTTATTTTGTTGCTTAGATTAGGAAAATTTTTTTCTTTTGGGTTTAGAGTCTTCCGTTTGAGTTTAGTTTTATATCTTAAGTTTGGTGTCAATTGCATAATTTTATTTTTCTTTCATTTTTTCGAATTATTAGTATTTAAAGTACAAAAATTTTTAAGTTTGGTGTCCTTTGTGTTTTTGTTTTCTTAAAAATTTTTCAAAAGTTGCTTTTGGTGTTCATCTTGATATTCAAAGTTTTCCTGATTGTTTTCTTTGTGTTGATCTAAAAATTTTTAGTTTGGTGTCATTTTATTGTTTTTCTCTTTCCTCATTAAATTCAAAAATATCTTTCATATTTATTTAATTGAGATTTCAAAGTTCAAAATCTTTTTTTTTAAAAATCATATCCAAAGTTTTCAAATTTTCTTAATTAATCAATTATTTTAGTTTTTTAAACTTTTATTTTATTTTTCAATTATTTTATCTTAATTTTTTTATTTATTTATTCGGTTATTTTTAATTAAATAAAATAAAAATAAAATATAATTTTTTTGCAATTCATATCAATTCCTTTTTATCCATCATCGACCTAAATGGAAATGAACAGTTCAGAAGGACTTTGGGGTCATATGCTAACCCCATTATTGCTGCATATGGGAGTAGCATCTGTATACCTCCCATCAAAGCAAGAGTATTCCGAGTAGGATCTGGGATGGGATGACTATGACGAGCTTCAAACTCATGACTGTTGGGTGTAGTGACAAATGCAAAAGGATCAATGGATCCTATTCCAACACTAGTGAGAACCAATAGATGATTAGCCCTACGAAACCCGTAGCTGGACCATTTCACTGAGAGGACGAATGGTAGCCATTGACAACGGTGATCCACCAACATACAGCTTGCCATGGAAGGAGCCTTGCATGCGTGAAAAAGAAGACAGTAGGAAAGCAGAGATAAAGAAGACAAAGCATCTCCAAAACTTCAACATGTTCTCCACTACTGCATAACAAGTATTATTTAATCCATGTTCTTTTACTCATTCCAATTAAAACTAAGAATCATTACTGATATCCTGACTAAGAGTTACAAGATAACCATAGCTTGCTTCAAGCCGACAATCTCCGTGGGATCGACCCTTACTCACGTAAGGTATTACTTGGACGACCCAGTGCATTTGCTGGTTAGTTGTGCGGAATTGTGACCAAGTGTGATTCACGTTTGAGAGCTCCACGTCTTTGGCGCCATTGTTGATGATCTCAATTTCGTGCACCAAGTTTTTGGCGCCGGTGTCGGGGATTGTTCGAGTTTGGACAACTGACGGTTTATTTTGTTGCTTAGATTAGGAAAATTTTTTTCTTTTGGGTTTAGAGTCTTCCGTTTGAGTTTAGTTTTATATCTTAAGTTTGGTGTCAATTGCATAATTTTATTTTTCTTTCATTTTTTCGAATTATTAGTATTTAAAGTACAAAAATTTTTAAGTTTGGTGTCCTTTGTGTTTTTGTTTTCTTAAAAATTTTTCAAAAGTTGCTTTTGGTGTTCATCTTGATATTCAAAGTTTTCCTGATTGTTTTCTTTGTGTTGATCTAAAAATTTTTAGTTTGGTGTCATTTTATTGTTTTTCTCTTTCCTCATTAAATTCAAAAATATCTTTCATATTTATTTAATTGAGATTTCGAAAATTTCATTTAAAAATTCAGATTTTTATTTTAAAATTTTTATTCTATCTTATCTTAGTTTTGAAATTTCAAAAATTCAAAAATCCGTTTCAAAAATCATATCCAAAGTTTTTCAGATTTTCTTAATTAGTCAAATATTTTAGTTTTTGAAACTTTTATTTTATTTTTATTTTCGAATTACGTTATTTTATTTTTCTTTATTTATTTATTCGGTTGTTTTTAATTAAATAAAAAAATAATTTATTTGCAATTCATATCAATTCCCTTTTCTCCATCATAGACCTAAGTGAAAATGAACAGTCCAGAAGGACTCTGGGGTCATATGCTAACCCCATTACCGCTGCATACGGGAGTAGTATCTGTATAGCTCCCATCAAAGCAAGCAGTTTTGAGCTAAATCCTCAGCTCATTGTCATGGTGCAGCAAATTTGCCAGTATTTCGGTCTTCCACAGGAAGAACCTACTGAGTTTCTGGCACAGTTCTTACAAATTGCTGACACAGTACGTGACAAGGAAGTAGATCAGGATGTCTACAGATCATTACTGTTTCCATTTGCTGTAAAAGATCAAGCTAAGAGGTGGTTAAATAACCAACCCACAGCAAGCATAAGAACATGGAAACAGTTATCAGACAAATTCCTGAATCAATATTTCCCTCCAAAAAGGATGACATAGCTAAGGCTGGACATCCAAGGCTTTAAACAAAAGGATGATGAATCTCTTTATAACGCCTGAGAGAGGTACAAAGGGATGCTAAGGAAATGCCCCTCATGTTGGTGGGTTTGTTAAAACCTTTAGGGAGTTTGGCCTTCAGGATTTTCTCGATGAATGGGGTAGCTCCCATTATTACATGCTTATTTCTTGTTCGCTTGGCCTCCCAACGGTGCCTTCGATCATCCTCGTTGCGTCGGTGCTCTGGATCTCTGGATTCGCTCCGGTCGCATCGTTTCCCTAGTCGTTCTTCGGGTGACCATTCGTGTCTGGCCTCTCGATGCGACCAGGTTCTAGAGGCTGCTTGGCTTACATGTTTGGGAAGGTATCGTTCCTTGGAAGTAACTTGGCCCTCAAGTTTTTGCACTCTAAAGCATAGCTCTTGGATTATCTGGATTGCTTTCTCTCCTAGGCCGTCGGGCACTCCGGCTTCAATGGGGGACCATTTGTCCTCCTTTGGTTGCTGCCGAACCAGGGTCAGTTGGAAGTGCCCGATGCTTGTTATCTTCCCATGGGTGGGAGGAATGCTATCCTAGGGTTCGGGTGTTGGGCTTCGTGGGTTTGTGGAAGAGCTTGAAGAGTTCAGGAGAAAAGGTGACCACAATGGGCATGGAGCTAAAGTAGACGGAGAAGATGGGGTCATGGCGCTTGGAGAGACAGATGAGGGAGTGGTGGATGAGAGGGTCCAAGAGGTGGAGGCGTCCCACTAAGGGAGGCGGAGCTTTGGATTTCCCCGTTGGAGTAGGACGAAGGTACATAAAGAGTGTTATCACTAAGAAGGTGATTGCAAGTTGAAGAAACATTGTTCATTTTTCCTCTCAATTACAAGCAAGAAATCAAGTGAGTGAGTTTGAGAGTTACTCCTCGAAGTTCTCCATCATGCCGCCACGACTTGGTAGCCCCCACAGACGGTGCCAATGTATTAAAAGTCTCTGGTACGGGTTATGATATGAATTGGGGACTTATGAGTCGAGGCGGTCACGGAATTTTCTGGCTGGAGCAATGGGGGGTGGTACCTGCAAAGACATTCTGACGCTCAAGTCAGAATGGATCTGAGAGGTATAAAGTGTGTAGAATGAATGATGTACCTGAGAGAGCCTTTGACTCCCTTTATATAGCTAATGGTAATTATCTCATCTTATCTTATCTGGCCAAGATAAAAGAGATATTTGAATTTGAATGTTGGGTTAGAATATTAGAAGTTATTGATCCGTTTTGGGTCGTAAAGATGACCTAATTTTGAGACAAGTTCGGTGACAGTTCCAAGAAAAAACCGAAAGATCAGATCCGAAACAGCCGTCAAAGTTGATCATAAACCAAACAAATACAAAGTCGCAACAAAAGAACCTAAAACTTTCAACAACCAAAGCAAATCAAAACAATATACATGAATAACAACTAAAATCTATGACCCTTTCCTTTGTTATTGCATTCCTTGACCTCTCTCCAGATGATACGCCACCCATTTTTCATGTTGCTTCCATTTGGTTTGGCCTTCCAATAATCTATATCACCCCATTTTCATGATATATATCATCACCTTCGATCCCTTAAACATTTTCTTCTTGACACCATGTTTTTCAATAAATATAGCGTAAGAATCCGATTTTCGTAATATAATATTTTTGGATTTTCTACGACTAAAATTTGTAAAATTTGTACGTTCACCTTATTTTAACGAGGCGGCGCATATCAAAAGAAAAAGAAAATAAAAAAAGTTTGTTAATTAAATATTATTTTTTATATAAGACGAAAGAGAAATTCTTAATAATAACATTTAATCACCGAGTCTAAATTTATTTGGTAAAAAAATATTACAGGTCTTCTTTGATTCGTTTAATTTTATCAAAATATTTTAGAGATATTTTAAAATTGAAATAATATATCATTTTAATATTATTCAT
>NC_029785.2:53055521-53055903 GCF_000816755.2 Arachis ipaensis | reverse complement strand
TTTACATTCATTTCATTCATTTTCTTTTTCTATTCTTTATCCGCTATGAGTTAATCCACCACATGATATATTTACTCGGAGATATGTATGATTATATATAAAAATAAAAGGAAATAAAACTCAAACTTTATCCAATCTCCTCTTGGATCTCTTGCATTTTTTTCACTTTTACATTCATTTTCTTTTTCTATTCTTTATCCGCTATGAGTTAATCCACCACATGATATATTTACTCGGAGATATGTATGATTATATATAAAAATAAAAGGAAATAAAACTCAAACTTTATCCAATCTCCTCTCAGCTCCCATGGATCTCTTTCTTTCAGTTTTCTCCACATGTTAAAAATTTTTACTTAATAATAAAGTAAGAAAAATAAAAG
>NC_029785.2:53052509-53054042 GCF_000816755.2 Arachis ipaensis | reverse complement strand
TTTAAAATAAAAAAACAAAAGGGTCAAATAAAATAAAAAATAAAAAATATTTTTTTTCAAGAGTTGTGTGTATAAATTGGAGGTAAATAATGAATATTTCACAACAAAATATACACAGAAAGAAGAAAAAGACCAGCAAAAAAACTAGCGTGGAAGTTTACTGCGTGAATGTAGTGTGAGAAAAAAAATATATAAAAACAAAAGGAGAGATTCGAACTTTTGTCTTAAAACCAAAAATACCGTGTTTTGGTTTGAAAATATTTTCAAAAATACTAACAAAAGACTGAAAATATGAAAATATGAAAATAATATTTTTAATTTTGTTCTATTTTTTGAAAATATTTTTGTTAAAAATATTTTTAAAATATTTAATCAATCATATTTCATGTCTTATTTTTATTTTCATCAAGAATAAAAATAAAAACTCTCAATCCAATCAGTCCCTAATATTTTTATTTTTTTTTAAAAAGAACATTTTTTTCTCTTTTTTTATCATTATCATCTTATTTTCTATCATAAAAACACCTTATCACTTAAAAAAATAAAAGAAAAAAAGAGAGTTGAAGAAAAGAAAAAATAACGTTGCACAAATCTTATTTCCTATCATAAAAATACCTTATCACTTAAAAAAAATAAAAGGGAAAAAGAGGGCTAATTAAACAAAAGAAAAACCAACGTTGCATAAATATTTATTAATATCATTATCCCTTTCTTTTATTTAGACATAAACACTTATATGAGTTAAAAAAAAGGTAAATATTTTATTTAATTTTTGATTTTTTTTAGGGACAAAGTGCACTTTAATTATCCCAAAATTTCAATTAGACTACATTCATCTATAAAATTGTACAAATCAATTCATGTTCTTAGTTGATAAATGGTGGCCTATTTGACATATCCAATGAGGTGCCAAGTGTCAATACCAATTTGTTAAAGGAAGTAAAAATTTTCTGGCAAAAAAATAAAAAATAAAAAATAAAAAACTCTCATCTTCTTCTCTTCTCCTCTTCTTCCCCTTTGCCAAAACTTGAAAAGTGGCGAGTTTCATTGACCCATTTCCACCAGTATTGCCATTACCATGGTTCGCTTGATTTTCTAACGCTTCGGATGTCGCCTGCATAGCCGCAGCTATATTTTTCAGGGTGGCCATGAAGTTCACAGGGTCGTTTCCTGCCGTTTCAGGGTTCGCATTTCCTAGTCTACCTCTTCCTTGCCTGTGACCACGTTTACGAGTCGCCATATGGTTCCTCTTCACACCAAGCAAGTGATATCAAGGTAATCAGTCTCAATATCTTAAGTCTAGTGCTTCAAAGTTCTAAATGCATGCTCATGAAGTTTATGCTATGTATATCGGTCAGATATCCTAAATAGCACATAAACACGACTCAGAGTATGCTCAGAAGTATAGTCAGTCCATCCCTCAAGCTTTATAGGAACGAACTGCTCTGATACCATAATGTAATACCCTACCAGATAGAGTCTTATGCTTAGGTCATAAAATAGAGGTGGCCAGGTATTAAGACCTCTAAAATA
>NC_029785.2:53041443-53051118 GCF_000816755.2 Arachis ipaensis | reverse complement strand
ATATATATTTGAAAGAATATAATATTCGAGGAGTTTTAAAAGAAAGTTAACTCAAATTGTGAAAATTAAAAGCACAACACTCAAAAGTAACGTTTACCTTCGTATGAAGAAAGAATATATATCATTAAAGATGACTGGAGAACAAATACATACATACATATAATCCCAAAAATATCAAAGTACTCAAAAGAAACCTAGTTCTCCATCAATAACCTCTCTGAGGTACAACATCAAAATATAACATGGGAGAAGTCTATACATACATATATATATCTCCGCTGCGACAGGAACTCCAGACGCTTAACGAGGTGCCTCTCGACCTGCATTTGAAAAATACAAATATTCGTATGGAATTAGAACTGGAGATTTTCAGGATGGTAGCAGTGCCAACATACATAATATATAAGGTCTCGGAAAAGACAGAGGTAATCCTAGAACTTTGATACCCAGATTAAAAGCTTAAAGATTAAACTGGAAACCATAAACAGGGTAATCGTCGAAGGCTCTTAGTTCTAGCTTAATCACTGACTTAATTCCAATTTATTCCCTTAATATCTCGACTTCTCCCAATTCTCTAAAACTCTGGTAGAACTGTCCTCGTCACTCCTCCACCAGACGAAGGGCATCTCAGCTACACAAACAAACAAAGCAGGCAAAGAAAACATAAGTAGGATATAGTTATAACATGTAGTAGCAGGTAACATAATAATCACAAAGGCAAACCCAAGTAAAGCATAGCAAACAAAACAAACATATGCAGATGATGTATGTTTGCCCTATGGTTGATGAGTCTCATCTGTCAGTTATAAAGCCAAACCCGACATGTCCGGTAGCTAACCCTGGATAGAACACCACAACACGGGATAGGTATTACTCGTCCACCCATGCCGGCATTTCACTGAAATCAGGGTAGGCATTACTCGTCCATCCAAGCAGGTGCCACATCCTTAATCCGGATAGGGATTACTCATCTATGCACAGGCCAGGACTCAAATAGGAATTACTCTTCCATTCCCATATAGGAATTGCTCGTCTACCCTTGACATTACACGTCAGATAGGAATTACTCGTCTATACTCACAAACATAGCTCGGATAGGAATTACTCGTCCACCCTTGCAGTCATAACTCGACATCTCAAAATAATCCATAATTAAACTCAATTTTCATCATTAATCATATCTCAATATCTCAATCTCATAATCATAGCTTGGATAGGAATTATTCGTCCATCTTCACAATCATAACTTATCATTATCACTTCAATCATTATCAATATCGCCTTCGTTTATAATAATCTCAACACTCTGTGCTTCCTCCCTCGATCTACATTAAATCATTCATTAATCATACCATTTGTAATCAATGCAGTCATCATTCCTCGTATTCTCACTCACTTCTTACCTTACGTCACCAACTCTTTCTTAATTCAATTAACACTTAGCAAGGCTCTTCCAAATATTTTCTCCATTTATTTCATAGGTTTACCTTCACTCTAAGGCTTAAGGCTCGCTAACAGACTTTAAACAGATGTACAAGTGGTTTGGAAAGCTAGAGGGTTGGTTAAAGCAGGGGTCCGCATCCATATGGCCGCATACACGACTTGGAAAAATTTTTCATCCCGTGTACGCATTACTCTGCCACGTACTGATGGGTGAAAAAATGCCGGTTAAGAATTTCTAAAAATTATATTTTCTAAACTGCGTTGTGAGTACAGTCTTAACCGACGAAATTTTCACTATCAATTTAAAAGATATCACAATTAAGAATAATAACTGGGAGTAGAATTCTCAGGTCATTTTCCAAAGAGTTGACACAGAGGTGTAAATTATTGATCAGGAATTTTTTGAGAAATTTTTAGAATTGGAAATGGAAAAATAAATGGCGATCAATTAAAGCAACAAATAATAACAAGAGATATTAAATATTTGAAATAAAAGGCCTTGACAAGGAGAAGATTAATTGGAATTTCTATCCTTGTTGTCTTTCCCAAGTGTAATTGTAAAAGTTATTGCTTCCACTCAGTTATCCTCTTGCAGTTACAAAGGAAGGTCAAGTGGGTAGCACTAACTCTGATTCACAAGTCCTAACCACTTCACTGAGAGGGATTAGAGTTAGTGAAAATTGAGTTAGCCAACAATTTCTAATTACAAATTAACACTTGAGTATTCCAACTCAAGGGTTTCTAATTAATCAACTCCCAAGCCAAGTTGAGAGCTTTAAATCAATAACATGAATGCGATTTTCAACAACATGAAATAAGAATAAATAGATGACATGGTGATTAAAATAAATTAATAAAATTAAAATTGGTAATGATAATTAATTAAAAGAAATTAAACAAGCGATGGAATTAAATATAAAGGTAGTTCATTGATTAATAAATTCAAAATTAACAATATCCAAATATGACAACAAGCAATTAAATGGAGAACAAAAAAGTAGAGTCATAGAAAGGCAAACTATAATGAAGAAGACTTCAATCGAAGGTAGTAGCTCTCTCAATATCCAATCCAAAGCATAAAACTAAGAAATCTAAGAACCCTAGGAGAAGTAGTGTTTCTCTCTAGAATTCCCAAAACTAAACAAAAACTAAACTGAAAGTAAAAGTGAAGTGTGTCTTGAGTCTCAGCTAACTCCTGCCTCTAGTCTGTGTTTTTGGACTTGAAACTGGGTCCAAAATCAGCCCAAAATCGTCTCCTGCGAGTTTTGATTAGTGCAGCACGTCGCTCTGTCACGCGTACGCGTTGGTCATGCGTACGCATCGCTAGTCTTTTGCGCTTGTCACGCGTACGCGTCAGTCACGCGTATGCGTCACTGTAAAATGCTCCAAGTCACGTGCACACGTCATCCATGCATGCGCGTCATTCCTCGCTGCTCAGCTCCTTAGTTTCTTGTGTTCCTTCCACTTTAAGATGCTTCCTCTTCATCCTTCAAGCCATTCATGCCCTGTAAACCTGAAAACACTTCACAAACACATTCCGGCATCGAATGGTATAAAGGGGAATTAAAAATTGATAATTTAAAGGCTTAGGAAGCAAGTTTTTAATGATAGAACAAAATTAGGAAGGATTTGTAAAACCATGCAGTTTGTATGAATAAGTGTGGGAATAATTAGTAAAATTCACTCAATTTAGCATAAGATAAACCATAAAATAGTGGTTTATCAATCTCCCCACACTTAAACATTAGCATGTCCTCATGCTAAGCTCAAGGAGACCAAAAAAATGAAGGGGAAAATGAGACTTATGCAATGCAACCTATCCATGTAAATGCAACTATATGCTAAAAATGCTTTTTTCCTTACTTGGTTTAAAGTAAACAAATTTTCCAAGACAAACATAAATAAATTCCACTAATTCAAATCACACAATAAGATACAAGTAAACTTGCAAGAAGAGAGCTCATGAAAGTCGGGAACACAGAAAAGAGCACCAAACCCTCACTAGAAGTGTATATGCACTCTAATCGCTCAAGTGTTTGGGGTTAGTCCACTCGAATCTCCTCTAGTCATGCTTTCTAAAATTTTATTCTTCATCTAACCAATCAACAAATATTTAGTGTAGACATGCAAATATCATGAGGGCTTTTCAAGGTTGTAATAGGGTTAAGATAGGGGTGAGGATATATGTATGGCCAAGTGAGCTATCATTTGAATCTTTGACTAACTTGAATTCTCACCTAACACATGCACACTCTCTATACAATTCTAAAATCAAGCTTAGCCACCCAAAATCTCACTTTTGTATATTTTCACACACTCATGTATCAATTCTAGTTCCATCACATATGCATTGATCTTTTTATTGAACTTAACATTGGGGTGATTTTATCCCCTTATTCATTTATTTCTTCTCTTTTTTTTCTTTTTATTTTTTTCTATATATATGAAAGCATAGTAAATCAATGCATATGGTTTTTTTATAATTTCACACGAGTAAGCACCTAAATTTTCAATATTTGTCAATAAAAACAAAACACATTCTCATTAACTAAGGTTCCCACATTTTTCCACACTTAGTTGACACACACTATCTTAAGCTAACCAAAGATTCAAATAGGGTAATTAATTATTTTTTTGCTTAAGGCTAGTGATGTAGTAATATAAAGAACGAAAGGGGGTTAAAAGGCTCAAAGTGGCAAATAAAGGCAAATGACATGGTATGCTATTTGGGATAAGTGAGCTATAATCAAATGATGGCCTCAATCACATAAATGCATGAATATACACTAAATAATGGACATATAGAATGGAACAAACCAAAGATTGCAATCATAGAGAAGAAAACACACAAGAATAAAAATTATGGTTAAATAATGTAACCGTATAATTAAGCTCAAAATCTCACAGGTTGTGTGTTCTTAGCTCAAAAACCATGTTCTAAATTAAAATCTTCAAACAAGTTTAACAAAAATTTTAATTTAAACTAGTGAAATGCTATAAAATAGTGTCTTGGAAAAGGATTTATTACTTCAACCAAGTAGTACATACATGCAAGCAACTACTATCATACAATCTATCCTATCTAACAAAAGAAAAATAGAATATTGGTGTTGAGAGAGAGACAGATGTTACCTTCGGAAGTCAGTGACTGACCTCCCAACACTTAAGGCTTGGCATGGTCCTCCGTGCCATCAGTAATGAGCAAAGTGGGGTTGGGAGAATCACTTGCACTGTCTGGCTTGTCAAGGCTCCCCATGCTGGCATGTGAAGTGGAGTCTGGGGTATCAGTCTCTTCCAGAGGTGGGTAAAAACTAACAATGAGCTCCTTAAGGTAAGTGTATCGGCGCTTATTGCGGTGCTCTATTTGCTCCATCCACTAGTCTTGCGAGTCTAACCTCTGAAGGATCTGAAGTAACAACTAATTGGTGGATGGTACATAAGGTGTGGATGATGATGGAGCAGAAGATGAAGGAGTGTCTAAGGACGGGCCTACATACCGGCTCGCAGAAGGTGCTGGAGGTTTGATATACTTTCCATTCGGGACAAACTGATCATCCCTAGGGATTATGGCCTTCGTATCCCCAGCCCGATAGGAGACTCTCGCCACAGAGACCAAATCTATAACCAACGCGGGAAAAGGTAGGTTGCCCGTGATCTGCACGTGTCCATAGCCTGCCGGATGAGTCGGGGCAAGTTGAGAACAACCATGTCAGCAGTGAAAGTAGACTCATGAGTGCTCGAAAAGATATAGTGGGGTATAATCTGTGCTCACACGTGAGCCTCCAAGGTGAGTGCTTGTGCGGAGATGCTCTTGGGTCGAGCCCGGTATTGTCCATAGATCCAATGACTGTCAGGTTGTGCTATGACTCCAAGGACGCTGTCCTAGTCAAACTGGTATGTCTGGCGCTTAAGTTGGGCCTCTTGATAGGCATCCAACCCCTCTGGGCTAAGTGGAGATCTAGTACTCTCTAAATGGCACCTTCGGAGACAGGGACTTGCTTTTAGCGAACATAGACAGACTGCAAGGTCGGCAAGTGAAAGTTGGAGTAGAATTAAACTACCCAAGAGAGATTGGCCTCCCGCGGCTGCCTTCTTAAGAATCCCCACTGTCTCCTTTCAATGCGAGGCTCCACAAAGTCAACGAAATGTTTGGAAGGATGAGTAGGTGCTCATTATTGTAGTTTCTCTCTGCTAAAACGGGGAACATCTGCTCACAGTAACGGTTAGTGAATCGTGCAGAATCCCGTGCAGGAAATGCCTTCTCCACTTCATCAACTTTGATGGTCCTCTTCACCCGCTTAGTAGGTGGCTTGACGCTTGTAGATGGTTGCGCCTTAGCCGGTGCTCTTTTAGTTCCTTTCCTTACCGGTTTCTTGTCAGAAGCCTTCTCTTTTCCTCTCTTGGTGGCCATCCTAAAGAAGGAAGAAAGAGAAATAATGTATATATATATATATATAGCTAAAAACCGGGAGGAAGAAAGTCCAAGTGATAATAAATTTCAAAGAAAAAGATAATAGCTTAAATACATGGTAGATACAACATGCAAGTAAGACATCAATTAAGATCATGAAGGCATATCATAACAACTAGATGCAAGAGGGTTAAAAGCATGCAAGTAACAAGTATGAGAAGCATAGCTCAAGCATCAAGATCAACAATAATTATCACATGTAACAAAATAATGAGTACTTGTATTTTGACAATTAATGACTAATATACTCAATACACATGGATTGCAAGGATTGTGAAAAAGAGGCATTAAAGTGTAAGAATAAAATAGAAAAGAAATCAAAATGCCATGAGAGTTTTTTTCACAAACACTTGATTTGTAATTTAAAAATAGGAATTAAGGTAATCAATCTAAGTGAATATGAGACCCAAAATAAAATGTCAATTGTCAAAGCACTTCTCATAATATCCACAAGCTAAAATATAGCAAAATAAACACCCAAATAAAGCTCCAACACCAACATAAAAATTCAAGATAAAAGAATGAAAAAAAAATTATGAATAAGTAAGCTAATATAAAATTAAAAATAAATAATATAATCAAATGCAATAAATAAAAGAGGAATGAAAGAGTAGAAGAGAGGAAGAAAAGAAACCTTAAGAAGAAGATGAAAATAGGGAGATGAATAGAAGTAAGAATGAGAGAAGAGTGAGAAGGGAAGAATAAAAGAAAAAGAAAATTGTAGCTGCCGGAGTTGGTGGTCTCCGGTGGTAGTCCGCCGGTGGTGGTGAGAGAAGGGAAGAAGAAAGAAGGAAGAAGTAGAAAGAATGAAGAATAATTAGGATTAGAGAAAGAAGAGAGGAATGCAGGAAAAGAAATATGGGCGGTGCGCTGAGTAAGTGACGCGGCGCTTGTGACGCACACGCCTCCCACACGCGTACGCATGGGTGGGCAAAAGTTCAGGGGACGTGTAAGCGTCAGTCACGTGTACGCGTGACCACTGGCCATGCTAGACGCATGGTTCCAGCCCCATGGCCGCACAACTCTCTGTTCAAATCTCCAAATTATGCCAATTTCTATCCACGCGTACGCGTCGCTGATGCTCACACATGGATTGGCAAAGTTAGCAGGGGACGCGTACGCGTGGGGCACGCGTAGCGTGGGGTGGCTTGTGCGCCAGGCACCCCTCCAGCGCGTTGACAAACCCCAATTTGACGGTTTATCTTGTATTGAATTTAGGGGATTTTATCGCCTAGGGAGAACGACCCGAGGTTTGAATACTTCGGTTATTAATTTTAGGGGTTTGTTACTTGTGACAAACAATCTTTTGTATGAAAGGATTAGTGATTGGTTTAGAAACTATACTTGCAACGAGAATTCATTTGTGAATTCTAAACCATCAAAACTCAATTCATCAAAATGGCGCCGTTGCCGGGGAATTGCAATGGTGTTATGTTATTGGTTATTGTATATATGTGAATATTGTGAATATGTTTGCCTTTTGCTTCTTTGTTAGTTCTTACTAGTTTTTAGGATTTAATTTTCTTGCTTCTTATTTGATTTTATTTTTTATTTTCTCTTGCTATCATGAATTCTCACTTTGGCTATGAGTGTGATTACAACTATGTTGTAGGTAATGGGGGCTACAATGAAGATGTGTATCAAGAATGGGATAACCAAAGGTGGGAAGAGCCACATGCACATGATCAATCTTCATGGCAACAACATCCACCAATACACTATGAAGAAGAGCCATTCTTTGATGCATACCAATCCAATGGCTATGGTGACTCACCTTGTGATTTTCAAGAACCACCACCATATGCCTATGATCCATACCCTCAACATAACTCTCAACCATACTCACAAGCCCCTTCTTCCCAACCATCTTCATATGACCCTAATCCATATCCATCCTACCAACAACCATATGAGCAATATGAACCACATATAGAGCCACCACCATTCCAACATCAATATTTTCAAGAGCCACCTCCTCCACATTATTACCAAGATGAACCACCTCCAATATATGAAAATTTTCAACCACAAGATGAATACTACCTTCCACCACAACCTCCCATGGAAGAATACTCATGTCCTTCAATCCAAGAGCCACATGATCCCTATCATATTATCCAAGCGGAACAAGAGTCAAGGGATCGTCTCAAGGAAGCATTGGATCAATTTCAAGCAACCATGGAGTGTGTTGTGCAACAAGTAGAAAGAGTGGAAAACATAGAACCACCACAACTCTACCAAGAAGAACCACCTTCCTACTATGAACCCTCCCCCCAATTTAATGAACCCTTCCACCCACCCCAATCTCTAAGGGATGAAACCCTTGGTGTTCTCGTTCAAGGGCAAGAAGAGATGAAAAGGGATGTGCAAAATTTCATGGCCGCCTTGGATGCGGTAACAAATCAATTAGCATCCCAATGCTTGAACTCTCAAGGAAATCCCATGGCTACATGTGGGGAATCAAATGAAGAGCATAACATAAAAGAGAGATTGGTGGAGAATGAGGGAAGTTGCTTTGTATTGGAACAATTGGAGGAAGCTATGATTATTGAAGAAAGGGAAGAATTGGTTGAGGACTTAGGAGATGCGGAGCCTCCATGAGAATCTAGAATTGAAGAAAACCCCTCCAAGATGATTGAAATTGATGCTAGGAAGGAAAGTGCACACCTTCCAAGACATATTCCATATGAAGACTTGGATGGGATAGAGCAAGAAGTGAGTTCCCTTGGTGATGAAGATCAAGCATCAAACCTTAGTGGTGAAGAATCCTTTGAGCATGAAGAACCTTCTCCCAACAAGATGGAAAGCAATGTGGAGGTAAATTTTTCTTACCCTCCCATTTATGACTTGAGTAGGAGAAAAGGTTTATATAAAATTGTTGAACAAAGGATTATCATTGAGAAGTCTTGTAAAGAGGTGGAAATCCTTAGAAAAAGGAGGATGGGAATTGAATACGCTTTATCAAAACTCTTGGAGTTGTCTTTGCCTAGGTTGCCATCTACTCCTTCATTTGAGTGGGTGAAATTTATTTCTATTAGCTTTATTATCCCACTTGAATATGGTTTGCTTGAAACGGATGGCCAACTTAGGGAGCTTTGTGGGATGAAGCGTAAACGAAAAAGGTTTTGTGGTTGGCGTTGCAAATCAAGGCTCATTATGGTTGATGCATCAAACATGAGATATAAAGGTTGGAGTAGTGCTCAGATAGATGGGTCTAGGAGGATTGTTGGCCACTATATAGAGAATTCACTTTGCTCACCACCCACATGGATTAATGATAATCAACTTGGAGATGGGTGTGAAGACAAAATATGGGATCCGGGAACACATGAGGATCAACATTGGGAGTCCATGGTTTGTGAAGAACTCCATCAAAGCTTGGAGATATTAATCTTGAATGATGGAGCTTATTGGAAGTCCAAGCATGATTCAAGCATTGGTGGATGTTCAAGGATAGCTTCAAGCACAAGCCACCTTGAGAGGAGCTCCCCATAAGTCCAACTTAAGGACAATAAACAAAAGTGCTAGGTGGGAGACAACCCACCATGGTAAAATCCTTTCATTTTCTCTTTTGTATATATTGGTAGAATTAGCTTAATTTCATGTTTTGTTTAGTTAGTTGAGTATGTTTGGTAGTTTAAGTATGTTAAATAAGGTTTTATGGTGTTTTGGTAGCTGTTTGGAGGTTTGGAATGCTTGGATTGGTGCAAAAACATAGAAAAAATTTTGAAAAACAGAGCACCATCCACGCGTACGCGTAC
>NC_029785.2:53040819-53041418 GCF_000816755.2 Arachis ipaensis | reverse complement strand
TCTTTCTATTTCTTTCCTTCTCCTTTCTCCTACCCCTCATCCAACACTTCCAAACACCATGGATAACCATTTATTTTAGTTCGTTAATTAGTTAGTTGGTTAGTTAATTAGTTAGTTTTAGTTTAGCTTTCATTTTTATTTTCTCTCTTTTCATTATACGTGTTGGATTATTGACTTTGTTTACTATACATTGCTATATCCCTTATTGCCTAAATGCTATTTTAGCATGAATGTTTTTAGATAATCTTTGTTGGATTCTATGATTGAGGTTATATTTTGTTACTACAAGCCTTAAAGCGAAAAACAATAAATGTCCTTATTTGGATCTTTGATTAGCTTAGGCTAGAGTGTGTGTATCATTCAAGTATGGGAACCTTGGGACATTGGGAGAATAAAAGGGTAGTTTTGTAATTTTTTGTTGTAAATATTGGGAATTGGGTACATGCTCATGTATTGATTAAATGTATAGACCTTATGCATTGATGTTCTTGTATGTAGTTTGAAAGAAAAAATGAGAAAGACAAAAGAAAAAGAAAAAAATATATGGAAAAGAAAAGAAAAAAAATAGAAAAAGAAAGAAAAAGAAAAAGAAAAAGAAA
>NC_029785.2:53036090-53040446 GCF_000816755.2 Arachis ipaensis | reverse complement strand
GAAAGAAAAAAAAATGAGAAAAACAAAAGAAAAAGAAAAGAAAAATAATATGGAAAATAAAAGAAAGAAAAAAGAAAAAGAAAGAAAAAGAAAAAGAAAAAGAAATAAAAAGGGGACAAAATGCCCCAAAGCAAAGTGAAGCTCAATAAAGATCAATGCATATGAGTTGTAATAAAAAAAAGAGAAAATGCATGAATATGTTTAAAAAAAAAAAAGTAAAAAATGGGTAGTTAGGTTAGTTTTGAAGTTGTATAAGATGTCATAGGTTAGGTGGGAAGTTTAAGCTTATCAAAGATTCAAATTTCAAGCTCACTTGACCAAATATGCATCCTACCTTGACCCTAGCCCCATTACAACCAATGAAAAGACCTCATGATACTTGTATGCATGCATGAAGTAAATGTTGATTGTTAGAAGAAAAACAAATCTTGGAAAGCATGAAATAGAGGAGAATTGAGTGAATCAACCCTAAACACTTGAGCGAATAGAGTGCAAACACATAACTCATAACCAATAACAAGATACTTTATTGTAATTCCTAGGGAGAACGACCCGAGGTTTGAATACTTCGGTTTATAAATTTTAGGGGTTTGTTTTAGTGACAAACAACTTTTTGTATGAAAGGATTAGTGATTGGTTTAGAAACTATACTTGCAACGAGAATTCATTTGTGAATTCTAAACCATCAAAACTCAATTCATCACGCGTCTCCAGCGTAACTCTTTGTTCATTTTTTCAATGTTGCGCACTTACACATGACACGTGCGCATCATAGACGCTTGCGCGTCATAAGCTTTTTTTTTTTATATAATAATGCAAAACAAAGGTAACTATGCAGAACTGGAAATTAACACTGATATAAATAAAATAGAATTAATAAAAAGGGAAGATCATACCATGGTGGGTTGCCTCCCACCTAGCACTTTTCTTTAACATCCTTAAGTTGGATGGTCCACAAGCTCAGTCTTCTTCCTTTGCTGGATCTGCTAAGAGGAAGATTTTTAGCTCCTTATTGTTCTTTATCTTCTCATCATGATATAGCTTCAAGCGGTGGCCATTCACTTTGAAGAATGTGGGGATTGAAGGGTGACTCAGGTGGAAGACTCCATATGGCTCTGCCTTTTCCACTCTATAGGGTCCTTCCCACCTTGATCTCAACTTGCCTGGCATGAGTCTCAACCTTGAGTTATAGAGGAGGACTAAGTTCCCAGCTCAAAACTCTCTTCTCTTGATGTTCTTGTCATGCACAGCCTTCACCCTCTCTTTATAGAGCCTTGAGTTCTCATACGCTTCTAGTCAAAGGCACTCCAATTCTTGTAGTTGCAGCTTTCTTTCAATGCCGGCTCCCCCCAATCCTAAGTTGCATTCCTTCACCGCCCAGTAGCTTTGTGCTCCACCTCCACTGGAAGGTGACAATCCTTTCCGTAAACTAGGCAGAATAAACTTATTCTGATGGGTGTCTTATAAGCTGTCCAATAAGCCCAAAGCGCATCTGCAAGTTTAGTACTCCAATCTCTCCTATGAGGGTTGACAATCTTCTCCAATATGAGCTTTATCTCTCTGTTAGACACCTCGGCTTGGCCATTCGTTTGGGGATGGTAAGCCGTCGCCACCTTGTGAATAATGCCATATTTCTTTAGCAGACCTGTCATTCTCCTATTACAGAAATGAGAGCCTTGATCACTCACGATTGCTCGTGGTGATCCAAAGCAACAAATAATATTATTTCGAACAAAAGAAACAACAATGTTAGCATCATCAGTACAGGTAGGAATTGCTTTCACCCATTTAGAAATATAATCAACAGCTAACAAAATGTATAAGAAACCATTAGAGTTTGGAAATGGACCCATGAAGTTAATACCCCAAATATAAAAAATTTCACAAAACAACATAAGTTGTTGGGGCATCTCATCCCTCTTGGATATATTTCCAAACCGGGGGCAAGATTCACAAAAAATAGTAGCATCCTTAAAGAGTGTGGGCCACCAAAATTCGAAGTCTAAAATTTTTTTAGCAGTTCTTTGAGGACCAAAATGTCCACCACTCTCAGAAGAGTGACAAGCCTCCAAAATTGACTAGAATTCTGATTGTGGCACACATCTTCTAATTATTTGGTCAGCGCCACATATCCACAAATATGGATCACCCCATATGTAATATTTGGACTCGCTTTTAAGCTTGTCCTTTTGATGCTTAGAGAAATTAGGAGGAAAGGTACGACTAACCAAATAATTAGCTATACGTTCATACCAAGGAACCACCTTAGATATTGTTTGCAAGCTATCAAGTGGAAAAGCATCATTGATAGGAGTAGGGTCACTTTTAATATGTTCAAGGCGACTCACGTACATGGAGGCTCTGGACAGAGGCCACCGGCCGCGTAAATGAGTGTCCGTGTATGCGAACTTAGCAGCAGAGGCAAAAAGCTGCTAAGTCCAAAATTCCCTCTTTTGCTCACCTAACTTCGGACGCATATAATTTTTTTGTTTTAAAATATTTTTCATCCATTTTTTGAACGGCATAAATTTTATGGACCCAATTTTCATTTAAAATAAGTTTGGCTAAAATTGAGGGTCCAGAAGTCGAGTTATGTCTCGTCGAAGTTGGTCAAAAATCATGTTTTTCATCAAAATTACCAATTCTCAATTTAACCAAAACCTCAACACATATCACATTATTTCTCGGCTAACACAACCCCAATGCTCACAACCATCATACACATCAATATATAACTCTCATTGATACTTCTAAGAATTATCAGATATTATCATCATAATTCATCGCACATTCTCTTCAACTTTATCATTCAACACAATCATCATCAATCATTCATGCATAATTCACTTATCATCATCAATTTGTCACACATTCCCATCAACCTCATTACTCAACACAATCACCTTTAATAACTCATCAAACATTTCAACAATTCACTCAACAAACTTTAACACAAGTCACTAATCCACAACCACACATATCAATAATTATCAACCTCAAAATCACCAAGCCTCATAAATACCACAAATATCAATCATCAACAACATCAACAATCTAATCCTATCTTATTATCAGCTAACCTAAGTTTTCACAAAACATTATATGTTATCTATGAGAAATCGAAACCATAGTTTGGCCGATTTTTCTTAAAGCCCGGAATGTCACAATTATCACTGTTTCTTAATAGTCCAAGGCTCCAAGACCTCACCAAATAGATTTTTTAGCCCCCAAAGCCAACTTCAAGTCTCCAATACCACCAATTTGTTTTAAAAAATACACAATTCAATCTAATTTCACAAAATAACACTAAAATTACCACAAGGTTCACTAATTAGATAACTTGACAAGGATGAAATATTTCTCACCTTATCAACGGAAGTTTGGGACAAGACCCAGTATGTCCACAAAGTTAATTTGATCCTAAACACCGAGATTACATAAAATCTCAACACTAAAGCTCAATAATTTCGAAAATAAAGAGTGAACAGTTGGGAAAGAAAATGAAGCTTACCAAAAAATTTGTTATATGGGTTTTGTAGAGAATTCTGAGACGAATGCGTGGCCGCTGACGGCTCGTCAATCGAAACTCCAGATCAAAAGATATGTGAGATTGAAGGTGAGGTTAGGATTTTGAGTTCTTGTCCCTTCCCTTTCATGGAGTTCAGTGTGTTTTTGTTTTGAGAAGAGGAAGAAAAGCTGAGCTCTCCTCTTTAAATGAGAATTGGTTGGGCCTTGGGCCATTATGGGTCTGGTTCGTTCGATTTGATCTGTTCGGCTCAATTTTAGACCAAATTTTTTAAAATTAGTGTCAAAATTTATATTTTAATTTTTTATCTTATTAAACTATAAAATTTAAGTTTCTAATTTCTTTAAATAATAAATTTATTAGCTAATTATTTATTAATTTTGCGGATTTTACAACATTCATTACTTGAAACTATATTACACCATTGAAAACTAACACATGTTGCATATATAAAATACTACTATCTCTCTTTGAAAAATCATGTTGGCATAATACACTTTGTAGTTCTATAAACGATTGCAAAAACAATAAAAGATGCTGGACTCGCACAAATAAATTTTATACTCTCCTTTATATATGGTATAATCTGACCAATCAAAATATAATAACAGACACACATTAGCTTCAATTACTTCTTAAAAAAACTTCTTAACTCTAATACTCTCACATTCTAAAATTTTATGAGAAATCGAACATAAAAGTAAAAGAAAGTCAATGAATACGTGATTTGCTTTTGCGATGTTAACTTATTTATATAAAAATAAAAAAGTAATTTTTCAATTATTTTCTTTAAAAAATAGTAAAATTTTGTTTGAAATAATATTTAATTA
>NC_029785.2:53033358-53036080 GCF_000816755.2 Arachis ipaensis | reverse complement strand
TTCAATCTGATAAAAAAAGTTTTTTTGCATTATACGAATATTTAAAAATATCATATCATCTCTCTTCAATCGTATTTTTTATTTAAAAAAAAAACAAAATTCCTTCCCACTAGTGACATGAATTTTTAAAATTAAAAAATACCTTCTCGCTAATAGCGAGATACACTTTCAAATTCAAAATAGAAAACTAAAAAAAAATATTTTCGCTTGATGTGAGATGTTTTTCAATAATTTAAAAACAAATTAAGAAAAACTACTAAATGCGAGAAGGATGACTCCACCACTCCTGATCTAACACTCTATGTTCCCCAAAAATAACATAAAAAAATATTTCCATAATCAAATTTTTTGACCTCAAATGAAACTCTTTTTTTTTCTATATTGTAAACAATTTGGTGATATGCATTAATATTTTATGGTTATTGTGTTTTACTCTGCTATAGTTTTGACTCAATTTTTTTAAAAGGCGCAGAACGTGATGACGTTTGGCGGATGAATAATAAGTTTTATGTAAATAAAAATAAAATGGCATCGATGTTTTGTATTAAAAGAACTTTTTTAATGTTTATATATATATGTTTTGTATAATTATTATTTGAGTAAACTACCATTTCTACCCACAAAAGTTAAAAATGCTGACATATCTACTCATAGAAAAAGGAAATTACCATTTGTACCTATGAATAGGGGTGTGCATGGCCCGGCCCGGCCCGATCCCGAACACTTTAAGGGCTAATTTGGTGTGATTTCATCGGGTCTAGGGCCGGGTAAGGGTTTCAAAGATAGACCCGGTCATTATTTCGGGTCGGGTCCGGGCCATAGCTCGGGTCACCCGAAATCGGCCCGGTGGCCCGGTCACTATACACAATAAATATTTTGTATTATTAGTGATGGATGATGGCTATTATTATGTAGAATTTAAGTATTGTAAACCTTAATATTTTGTGTTATTAGTCATTATATATAAGACTATAAGTTAATGTTTTATATTTAAAATGCATAAGACTTTAGACTAATGCATAATATTGTGTTATTTGTATTTATTTAAATATTTGGTGTTATTAGGCAATATTAGTATTGATTATGGTTATGCTTTAATTTTAGAGAAGAGTTGGTTCTTGTTATATTTTTCTAAGTGAATTTTACCATGTCAAATAATGGTTGGAGTCTTGCAAATTTGGATATTTTTACATGCTAACTTACAAGAAGGTATCAAGGTAATATAATGTTAACGGCCCAATTTTCACCCGGTTTTCACCCGGTATAGTTGTGGCCCGAAAGGATATAGGTTTCATCGGGTCTAGGGTCGGGTTCGGGTCTCATAAATGGGCCCGGTACATATTTCGGGCCGGGTCTGGGTCACATCAAACCCGGTTTCACCCGACCCATGCACACCCCTACCTATGAAATATGAATTTTGCACAATAAAATTATCCAAACACTAAAAAATTACCTAAAATTCCTAAATTACCCTCATCTTCACTACCACACCACCCCTTTCACCCAATCACCTTTCTAACCCTAACCATCTTCACCCAACCACCTTTCTAATCCTAACCCTCTTCATCCAGTCACCACCCCCCTTTCCCTTTCTAATCTCAAATTCCACCACCACCCCTTTCACCCGGTCACTTTTCTAACCCTAACCCTCTTCACCTAGCCACCACTTTCTTTCCCTCCAAAATTCACACACGGAGACATTACACACACACTCCCACCCAAGGAAGAAGAAGAGAATAGGAGGGGAGGGAGACCGCACTGGCAACGTGGGGACTCGCTGTCGCTATCGGCTCATCGCCGCCGTTGTTGAGGGAGCCCGAAGAGTAGATGCGAGTCAGAACCAAGGAAGGGGGAGGTGTCGCCGCCGTCGCGCCCTGCTGCTACCGGCTCCGTCGCGTCTGTCGCCGCCATTGATTGAGTCCGTTGTTGGTCTGGAAGGAAGAGAGCGCACAAGAGATCGGAGAAGGAGGAGAGGGCGACGGCGCCGGTGAGTGTCACTGCCACCGTCGTCGTCGACGCTGTTCAGTAAGGGAGGAAGAACCGTTTTTTCTCTTTACTTTTTCTATTGTTGTTGTTGTTGTTTTATGTGAAGAAGATGATGATGGAGGTATAGTGGTGGTGGTGGTGGTGGTGATGGTAGTGATAAAGGAAATGAGATAGTGGTGCCTTTGAACTCAGAGTTTGGCTCAGGCGAGGGCGAGATAGGAAAGGAGAGAAGGAGAGGTGGATGATGCGGATGATGATAAGAGTAATTTGGGGATTTTATGTGATTTTTTAGTGTTTGGATAATTTTGTTATATAAAACTCATGTTTTATGGGTACAAATGGTAATTTTTTTTTTCTATAGGTAGATATCGTTTTCAATTTTTGTGGATAGAAATGATAGTTTACTCTTATTATTTCTTTAATTGACAACAAAAAAAGATAGTGACATTTTATGGAATTCATCAGAAACTCTCGCAATAACGTTAAATACTATTTTTTAGCCATTTTTGTGGGTTACACCAATTAGGCTCCAATATTAAAAAAAATATTCATCAAACAGTTCATCAATTTTTTTTTTTTAATTCTACCCTTAATTTTTAGGTGATTGCTATAATATCTAAACGTGTTTATCTAATTTTTTAAAAAGGGTTAAAATTAATATTCCATCATTACCATCACTACCGCCCCCAACCACCACCCACTGCCGCTCCGATCCCTTCACTACCATCCATTATGG
>NC_029785.2:53016007-53030842 GCF_000816755.2 Arachis ipaensis | reverse complement strand
CCACTGCCAATTATACCAAGAACAATAATAATCAATCAAACAGATTTCAAAATCAGATTGAACAATAGAAATAGCGTTATTTTGGAACGAAAAGGAGTTTTTTTGCGTCGAGAAAGTTGCGCCGTAACCCGTAACCCTCCGCCACTGTTGCTTGATCCGGAACCTGTAAGCCCTGTCGGAACAGTCTCCGCCTCATCCTCGCCTTCTTCCTTTACTTTGAATTAGGAACCAAGTTTCATTTTCATTGGAGTTGCCTTATAAAATAAAAAACCACTGCCAATTATACCAAGAACAATAATAATCAATCAAACAGATTTCAAAATCAGATTGAACAATAGAAATAGCGTTATTTTGGAACGAAAAGGAGTTTTTTTGCGTCGAGAAACGCCGACGTTGCGCCGTAACCCTCCGCCACTGTTGCTTGATCCGGAACCTGTAAGCCCTGTCGGAACAGTCTCCGCCTCATCCTCGCCTTCTTCCTTTACTTTGAATTAGGAACCAAGTTTCATTTTCATTGGAGTTGCCTTATGCCTTCCAAAATAAAAATAGGAGAAAAGATAACAAATGAACAGAGACGGTAAATTGTTGGTATCAGTCATCAATTGTGCTTTCTCATCAATATTATTATATTTCTAAAACTGGTTTAAGAGACATTGATAAGCAATTCTAGCATATATACTAGATAAGAAATGGCCGGCAAAATATCCGAGCCAATCAGTATATGTATATTTTTCTACATTGGGAAATAGTTTAAATGATATAGCTTTCTAGAGCACAATTTCCTCTAAAGCAAAGAAATTTGTGATTAATTCGACATAATTGTGTGGCAATAGAAATAATCATTCTTGAGCTGCATCCTTGTTCTCAGTAACTGAATTGTTGTTTATGGTAAGAGCTTTCTTTGTCCAACGCTTTATGTCATAGGCCTTCTTCAAAGGCTTCTTCTCCCTGCCTTGCCTCTTCTTATAAGTTATTGCAATGGCAAGGTCATTAGGGAACAAGGTGTGCCAAACGAATGCATGGAGAAGTGTGGATACAAAAAGAACAGACACCATTGTTGATGACATAAATGATAGTCCAAGAGCAAGTCCCTTGCTTATGAAGCAAGGTACCTGTTCTGCATATTTTATGGTTGCCACTGAAGCTGTTGTCATTGGAAATGTATAAGACCACCACGCCACTGAAAATCTGTCCATTGTTAAAGACGGGCATATGAGTAATTTCATATTGAAAATAGTATCGATATTACTCATTTTTTGTGCTTTCGTTTGAACTTTTATCATTTTATGAACAGTGAACGTTAGACTTTGTTTTATAATAATAAAGTGATGAATCTTAATTGATACATCAAAAATAAATTATACCAATACTTTATTATTAGATGAGTTACAAGTTTACAGTATTTTATGATAATTTTAACTTACATGGTCAATTCTATCATATATTTCAAGTGGTAGTCCTAGAAAATCATTGAAATAGAAGTCAAAATAACTTAAAAATTGTTCTTTAATCATCTTATTGATTTAAATTTTCAAAATAGAAAACTCAAAGACTATGATGGTCATAACTTAGGTTTCCCCATTCTAAAATGCTTCTTTGATATTCACCTTACTTGATCACTTTGAAAAGCGTTGGAAGATAGAGCTGTACTACAACATTCTTATGATATTACCCCAAATTGATATCCTTAACCTGAATAATTTATGATACTTGAAATAATTAGAAGGATTCTTCTTAGAAAAACTACCTATGATGATTGACACTCAGTTATATAGACTCTTGAAGTGCCATGCCACGCTACACATAAGTTTTAGAACATTGACAAGAATGGAATATACCTGAAACCAGTGAAGAAATTGATCCGCACAACAAGTGAAACATAGAGAAACAATGCAATGAAATAGCAAGTCCTTGATAAGCCATCAAATTCACCATATACATTCTCCCAAGCAAGGCTAGCGGCCGAAGGAGCTGCGATAAACATGGAGTAGACAGGGTGGAGCTCCTTGGGCAGCGCCTCGCTGGTCGGCAGCCTCTGATAAAGCGTCACAAACACCACCAGGTAATGTGCAAACCCGACGGCCCACAGGAACTTGGCTGGCTCATTCCAACCAACCTTGGATGCCAAGATTGCTCCGACGAAGTTTCCAACCACAGAAAGGTGTGATGATGGGTTTGCAACTTTGCAAAGACGCCTTTTCCCGCCAGAGAGCCACTGTCCATAGATTTTGAGCTCAAGAAGAAAGTAAGGACCCATGAAGGTGCACCATATAGCAGGGTGGAGTGTGCCTTGTGGGGCTAGCTTAGGGGGCACCCCTATGGCGAGGAACATGCATACGACCCATGGAGCGAAGAAGAAGTTGACTCTGACTGGGTGGAAGTACTCTCTTTTCACTGCTTCAAAGTAGAATATGCATTTCAGAATGTATGTGAAGGTAACTGCTGTTAACACTGCCACTGCCAAGAGCCACAGGCCAAAGTTGATGGCTGGGGTTATATGTAGGAACTTGGTGGCTGGCGAGGTTGCGAGGGCCCGCCAGAGCACCACTTGGCTGCTTAGGCCAAGACAGATACCGTAGCATCCGATCGGAAACCGGAGGAGGAAGGGCCATTTCTCGTCTTTGGGGAGAAGAATGTCCTCTGAATCCTGTCACACAGTAATTAGAATTGGGAAAAGAAGTCAAAAAAATATCACTATAAAACAAATGATCCCTTTTAAAATGACGGAAGGATGAACCTGTTGGACGGAATTAATTTGGAAAAGTCTAGGGGGCAGTAACTTTGTTAAATTTTGGCCAGTATGTAATCAGCAAAGAAAAGTAAGCTATTGAATGAAATCTTACACTAATCTCACACCATTAAAATCATCTTGATAGTTATTTGATGGCTACAAATCACAAAAATTGCTGACTCCTAACATTTCTCAATTAATTTTGTGGACTTTTAGTGAAAAAAATTCTATTATTATATCTGACCTTGACTTGATCCAACTCAGGTCCTCTAAGAGCATCAAAATATCTACCAGCAGGAACACTTTCATTCACAGAATCTTGATTCCCACTGAACCCATTACTCTTCTGAGATTCCAATTGATGATGATGATCCTTTTCTTTATTCCTTGTTGGTAACAAAGAATTCTGCTTGCTGAGTGTTGACTTAGTCTTGAATATGCTGAAGTCCCTCTTCCTCGCTTCCAATCCATGGATCCCATTGGCACCACCCAAACTAGTTCCACTTCTTGTTAGAGTAGCCTTCCTCTCGTATTCTTTTGCTTTCTTCTCGCTGTTCAGCACCGAAAACCCCGTCTCCAGCGAGACTTGCCGGTTAAAACTCCGGTGATGGGGTTTCCTTGATTCTTTAGCCTTGTTGCTCATCAGCTGCTGCTTCTTCTCAGCTTTCTCCTCTGTTTTTATCATCCTCTCTTCGTCGCCTTCTTCTTCTTCCGGCAAGACTTCATCAATGTCCACAAAATGGTTTTGCTGTGAGCCTAGAGCTATTGGTTTCTTCTCCATTCTTTTGCGGTGTGGTAATACATGCACATAGCAAAAACAAGCTCAATTGGAATCATATACCAACGTTGGGTGGTTTGGTTTTTATACAAGTGGTATCGTGAAAGAAATTATTGTATATTCTTAAAACATTTAATGCAAAATAAAAAAATGTTCATAATCACTCATTTTAATTTTATTTAGTCATTTTGTTATTTAACTTCTATTCTTATCATTGGCAACAGAAATAAGTCATCATAAATATTTTTAATTTGTACTTTAATTGTATTTTAAAAGCATGCAAACATTTTTTTTCCGCTACATGTCACGAGAAGTTAGCAAAAGGAAATATAATGCCTTTTCTATTTTGTGGATGCCTTTTGTGTTAGGGATAGGAAATAGAAGCCACTGCTTTGAGAGGGGGGAAAAATAAAAAGTGGGCATGGGAAGGGGAATCCCGTGAGTGAAAATTTGAACGTTTTTGTTTTGTGGCTTTGGATTATTGATAGTTATAAGCATATGGTTAATAAGACTTTAGGCTATGAGCTACTTGGAGAGTGGTTTTCATGGGGAAGATGAGTTGTCAAATTAAATGAACACGGGGATCACTCTCACAGTTAAAATTTAAATTAAAGGAAGTAGAAATCCCGAGTTGATTGAACACGAGTGGCACCAAATTTCAGTTTGGTTTGATAACTTTCCCGAATTTCGTTGTCTAACTTTCACACAGGAGTCATCACGCATTCATGGTTTAACTAGTCTTGTTCAATTGAAACCAAGACTTCATATCAGATCAAATTATAAGTGGTTCACTCATTTTAGAAACTTCGTGTATACGATATACATTTCCCCCCAAAATTCTAAAGACCAGACCAGACCAGACCAACATATATCAAACATTTGATATTGTGTCAATTTTTGACTCCATATTGAAAAAGCAAAAATGATTGGCCATTAAGCATGTGACTCGTTTATAGTACAAGACCAGAATATACGCTAACCGGACGGAACAAGAAATGGGATAGAGAGTTGGGATAATAACTTGGGTGTTAAGCAAATTAATTTTTATATGGCTGGAGGATATGTGAAATAGAATGAAATAGAAGGTGTATAAGGATTAAGGAATGCTAGAGGACATGACAGAATTATTGTTCTTAATTGAGTTACTCATTAATATTTAAAAATATAGGATAAAAATATATTGTTGGATTACTAAGCTAAAAAAATTTATTAATTTTAACTTTTTTGGACATAGTCTTTTTGTTTTTTAATTGAAAGTTATTTTAGATGTGAGAAAAAGTTGTCTGCTTTTGTCATTTTTTAATGATTCTTTTACAACCAATTTTAGGATTTTGCTACTGGATAAAAGAAAATTTTTTTCAACAGATGTAGAAACCATGTGTCGAACAATGGCATAGATAGTGAAAATAACATACCAATGCATGATAGAATAGCAGCGTCAGTATGGGACCCACATATTTTTTACTTTATGTCTAGTAATATTTGTTAAATACTTAAATTTATTAGTAACTACAATTAAAAAGAAAATTTATATATGCATAAAAATACAAAAAAACTTTTAGAAAATTTACAAAATTTTAAATAAATTCCACTATTTTATTTATTGCTAATAAAAAGCTACAAATAATAATTAATAATTTTTCTATCCCTGCTAATGATAACTGTTACGTTGGGTAATCGGAGATTAATGGGCTGGACTCGTTAGGTTGGCCCAATCGTCTAAGGATGGAAGCCTCCGAGTAGGTTTGTGCTCTAGGGCCTCCGTCCGACTTGTGTGTGAGAGAATGGGGGGTGGTACCTACAAAGACACTTCAATGCCTAAGTCAGCAAGGGGTTAAGCAGGTTTAGAATGTATTGAGACTTAGTGATACCTGAGGGGTGTCAGTGTATTTATAGTGGTGAACCAATAACCACTGTTGATGTTAATCCACCTTTTGAGGGGGATAACCGTCCCTTTATTTTAAGAAAGTTGGGATATGGCTCCTGGAAGTGGGCTGAGAGATTCTAGAGGCAGTTATCTATTTGAATAAGAGTTATCTGCCAACTAATCCTCGTCCCCGACTTCTTTAGAGCAAATCGTGGTAAAAACCGACTTCTTTGAGGCAAGATCGGTGTAGAGTGAAGGTCAATCCTTTGGATTGAGCCTCTCCTTTGGATCTGGGCCTTAGTGTTGGGCCAGGGTATGAATAGTGCCCCTACTCGAGTCCAATCTCTTTTAAGAGTTAGGTTCAAGTATTTTAGCTCGGGTTTGTAACCGACCTGATGAGGAACCGACGTGATGTTCAGGAGCCGACGTGATTTAAATTTTTCAACCGTCGCGTCTCTACGGGGTTTTGAGCATTTATACGCGGGGAATAGTTACATTGGTAACGGTGCACCTCTTAAATGGTTACGTCGTTTTACCTTTGTGCCCTGACGCATTTATAAATACTTTTCCCCCTCTTCCCTTATTTTGTTTCTGAAAACTTTCTCACTCACACACTCTGTTCTGGAGAAAGCTTCGTTTTTCTTTGGTCAACCGCTGTTCGTTCCCATTGCTTCAGAAGTAAACGTCAGTTCTTCCCTTCTCCTCTTTTACAAATGCTTTTATTTGCATGTTTTTGTTTGGAGGAGTATTGACCGTAGTTCTAGCGATTCTCCTGGTTTTGAAAAACTTGCCTCAGACCCTCCAAGACCCTATTTTGATTCTTTTTATTTTTCTTTGTAGGATTCATCACCCCTTTTAAAAAAGATGTCTACCTTAGAGTCTCTTTCATTATGGGTTGATTGCACTGTTCTAGGGGAGAGCCCTCTGGTAGATACCGATTATCTTACTGATTTGCGCACTCATCACAGAATCTGTGTCCTTGATGAGGACGAGCCAAAATACGAATTGGTTTCCCCGGGTCCGAAAGACCGGGTTTGTTTTGGGAGAGCGTCCGATGCAGGCCCTCATTTTTTCTTTATGTATGAAAGTCTGTTCACCCGTTTGGGTGCTTTTCTTCCTTTTTTCGACTTCGAGATAGCCGTTTTATCTCATTGTCGTGTCGCTCCTACCCAACTTCACCCCAACTCTTGGGGTTTTCTGAAGATTTATCAATTCATCAGCCATGCACTAGATTTTCTGACCTCTTTGAAGATTTTCTTTTTCTTCTTTCACATGACCAAGCCCTTCAGTGGGCAAAATAACAAGCAATAGTGGGTGTCTTTTCGGGCTATACAAGGCCAGAGAGTTTTTACTCTTTTTGATGAATCCTTTCATGATTTTAAAGACTTCTTTTTTAAAGTTCGAGCTGTAGAGGGTCACCACCCCTTTTTCCTGGATCAAAATTTATCTCCTCGCTTTTCCCTGTACTGGTTGGAGGCCTCTCCAGTGGAAAAATATAATTTGGATGCCCTGGATGAAGTGGAGGCGGCCATTGTGGGGTTTTTCCGAGAAGTGTGGGGGAGAGCCTCATATCTTGATACGAAAAAGTTTCTTCAAGGGTCTCCGACTTTTGTGCAGGCCCAGATAGGTAGCTTTACGTTTTTTGTTCGTTTTATTACTGTTTTCCGACCTGATTAACATCCGAGTTGTTTGTTCCAACTTGTATACTGATTCTTTTATTTCCTAATAGTTTTTTGTAGAAATGGCGAAGAAGAATTCTAGAGAGTCCTACCAGAGAGTTCAGGAGGCCAAATCGAGGTCTCGTGTGAGGGTTGGTGCTGCCAGGGCTGTTGGCCCTCTTCCTCCTCCTCCCCCTCCCCCTTCTCCTCACAACTTGGGGACCCCCTCCCAGCCTATTGTTATATCCTCTTCAGCCTCTTCTCTTCCATCCCCTCCACCCCGATCTTCCCCTGAGCCAGAGAAAAAGAAGCGCAAGACTTTAGAGTCTAGCTCTTCTTTTGAGGGTGAGGCCAAGTCTAATGCGCCTCGGTTTGTTCGGAATCATATCTATCCTCATACTCGTATAAGTATAGATGACGCTTCCGTCCAAAACCACCTTAATGTTCTGGTTCAGGGGAGTGTCAGGGCAGCGGGGGTGTGTACCAAACTTCTGGATATTTTTGAAAAGACCCCCCCAGCTCTTTGGGTTCATCCCTGAAGGTTGAGAAGCTAGAGGGGGGATTTTCTTATATCAAGAAGAGGAGAAACAGTTGAAGGTGGAGGTCGCCGAGTTGAAGGAGGAGAGGGATCGCCTCTGGGAGAGGGAGAAGAAGTTGCTGGGCCAGTGTGTCATGGCGGAGGGCCTGAAGGAGAAGGCAGAGTAGAGTTATATGAGTTTGTTTGAGGACCACGTGGACCTGAAGAAAGAGTTAACGAGATGCCGGGATGTTTATTTAGATCTGGAGGACTCCATTGCTGAGGGAGCTGAGGAGGCATGGAGGATTTTTAAGGAACAGGTCGGGGTTATTGTTCCAGACCTGGATCTTTCTCCTCTGGATCCTGATAAGATCGTGGTTAATGGGGCCATTTTTTCTCATCCCCGACCTATTTCCAAATCCGAGCTGAAGACTCGGAGGCAGAGGATAGTAGAATCCCCCCGACCAGAAGATGCCCCGAGTTCTTCAAAGGCTCCTGGGAAGGGTCCCGATCAACTTGCTCCATCTTCCATTTGTGCTGCTCCGACTTCTCTCCCTAGTCCTGATGGTGCTCCGACTACTCTCCCTGGCTCTGGTGGTGATGGCCCTGCTCTCGGTGGTGGTGACCTTCCTTCTTCTAACTAAATTTTTATGGCTATATGGGGGCTCGGCCTGTGGATCCCCCATTTTTTAAACAATTTTTCTTTTATGTTCTTGTGGTAGTATTTGCTGACAATTGTTCGACCTTTTATGGCCATAAACAAAATATTAAAAATACCCTTTTTTGGATAAGGGTTTAGGATATCTTTCTTGTGTGTTGTGCGCATGCTTTTTCTGTTTAGGTTTCGAAAAACCTTTTTGACCTTTCCTTTGAAAACACCTTTTTCCTTGGCTAGCTGTCCTTTGTCTAAGTTTTTCTTAAATTTTTCTCAAGGTCTTGGGACAGCCTCTGCCTTTGCATTTTGATGGGTTTTCTTATCTCTTTTTCTGGTATTCCTGGTACTCAATTTTTCTCTATTGAGTTTCTATAACTTAGGTTATTTTTGCGATGCATTTTGTTTCTTCTCGGGATTTCCGACTTATAGGTCGATTAATTTCTGAGTTCTTATATGACCTACTTTTATAACCTCTTTACACCGACTTTTACCTCGTCGTTTTATCCTAACGACCATCTAGGTCGGTTCATGGGATTTTCACGTTTTGTCGAGCTTAAGTCGGCGCGTTTCGTGGAGTAATAATCGTAAGAGGGAATTGCATAAAGAGATATTTGAAAGGGAAAGATCTTTATTTATTTGCAAAGGTACTTTGTTGCTACTAAGGATTTTTGACAATTTTTGTAGCCCCTTAGCCCCCACTTTGATGCCTCGTTAAAAACTCCCCTTCAGGAAAAACTGGTGCACAAAATTGTGATCTCAACGACGCCAAAAAATTAGTACGCACGATTGTAATCTCAACTCCTTTTCACAACTTCGCACAACTAACCAGCAAGTGCACTGGGTCGTCCAAGTAATAAACCTTACGTGAGTAAGGGTCGATCCTACGGAGATTGTCGGCTTGAAGCAAGCTATGGTCATCTTGTAAATCTCAGTCAGGCGAATTCAAATGGTTATGGGATTTTAATAATTAAAATATAATTAAAACAGAAAATAAGATAGAGATACTTATATAATTCATTGGTGAGAATTTCAGATAAGCGTATGGAGATGCTTTGCTTCTTCTGAATCTCTGCTTTTCTACTGCCTTCATTCAATAATTCATACTCCTTTCTATGGCAAGCTGTATGTTGGAGGATCACCGTTGTCAATGGCTACCATCCGCCCTCTCAGTGAAAATGTTCCAAATGCGCTGTCACCACACGACTAATCATCTGTCGGTTCTCACTCATGTTGGAATAGGATCCATTGATCTTTTTGCGTCTGTCACTACGCCCAACACTCGCGAGTTTGAAGGTCGTCACAGTCATCCCATCCCAGATCCTACTCGAAATACCACAGACAAGGTTTAGACTTTCCGGATCTCAAGAATGATACCAATTGATTCTAGCTTATACCACGAAGACTCCGATCTTTCGGAATGGAGGCTAAGAAATATGCATTCAAGCTTGTTTTCATGTAGAACGGAAGTGGTTGTCAGGCATGCGTTCATAGGTGAGAATGGTGATGAGTGTCAAATAATCATCACATTCATCATGTTCTTGTGTGCGAATGAATATCTTAGAATAAGAATAAGCTTGAATTAACTAGAAAGACAATAGTACTTTGCATTAATTCATGAGGAACAGTAGAGCTCCACACCTTAATCTATGAGGTGTAGAAATTCCACCGTTGAAAATACATAAGTGATGAAGGTCCAGGCATGACCGAATGGCCAGCCCCCAAGTCTAAGGGAAAACATTCCAAAGATGTTCAAAGATATAAAATAAATCACTAAAAGTAGTTTTTATACTAAACTAGTAACCTAGGGTTACAGAAAATAAGTAAATGATGCAGAAATCTACTTCCGGGCCCACTTGGTGTGTGCTTGGGCTGAGCATTGAAGCTTTCATGTGTAGTGACTCTTCTTGGAGTTAAACACCAGCTTTGGTGCCAGTTTGGGCGTTTAACTCCAGCTTGTAACTCAGTTCTGGCGTTTAATGCCAGAATAGGGTAGGAAGTTGGTGTTTAAACGCCAGTTTGCGTTGTCAAAACTTGGGCAAAGTATGGATTATTATATATTGCTGGAAATCCCAGGATATCTACTTTCCAACGCAATTAAGAGCGCGCCAATTGGGCTTCTGTAGCTCGAGAAAATCCATTTCGAGTGCAGGGAGGTCAGAATCCAACAGCATCTGCAGTCCTTTTTCAGCCTCTGAATCAGATTTTTGCTCAAGTCCCTCAATTTCAGCCAGAAAATACCTGAAATCACAGAAAAACACACAAACTCATAGTAAAGTCCAGAAATGTGAATTTTGCATAAAAACTAATAAAAATATACTAAAAAGTAGCTAGATCCTACTAAAAACTAACTAAAAACAACGCCAAAAAGCGTATAAATTATCCGCTCATCACAACACCAAACTTAAATTGTTGCTTGTCCCCAAGCAACTGAAAATCAAATAGGATAAAAAGAAGAGAATATACTATAAATTCCAAAATATCAATGAAACTTAGCTCCAATTAGATGGCGGGACTAGTAGCTTTTTGCCTCTGAACAGTTTTGGCATCTCACTTTATCCTTTGAAGTTCAGAATGATTGGCATCTATAGGAACTCAGAATTTAGATAGTGTTAATGATTCTCCTAGTTTAGTATGTTGATTCTTGAACATAGCTACTTTATGAGTCTTGGCCGTGGCCCTAAGCACTTTGTTTTCCCGTATTACCACCAGATACATAAATGCCACAGACACATAACTGGGTGAACCTTTTCAGAGCTCTTAAGCACACTCTTTTTACTTTGAATCACGACTTTAACCGCTCAGTCTCAAGCTTTTCACTTGACACCTTCACGCCACAAGCACATGGTTAGGGACAGCTTGGTTTAGCCGCTTAGGCCAGGATTTTATTCCTTTGGGCCCTCCTATCCATTAATGCTCAAAGCCTTGGATCCTTTTTACCCTTGCCTTTTAGTTTAAAGGGTTACTGGCTTTTTGCTCTTGCCTTTTGGTTTAAAGAGCTCTTGGCTTTTTCTGTTTGCTTTTTCTTTTTCTTTCTTTTTTTTTCTTTTATTTTCGCCTTTTTTTTTGTAAGCCTTGTTTTTCACTGCTTTTTCTTGCTTCAAAAATTAATTTTATGATTTTTTAGATTATTAAATAACATTTCTCCTGTTTCATCATTCTTTCAAGAGTCAACAATTTTAACATTCATAAACAACAAATTCAAAAAAATGTACTGCTCAAGCATTCATTCAGAAAATAAAAGGTATTACCACCACATCAAAATAATTAAGCTAACTTCAAGATAGAATTCGAAATCATGCATTTCTAGTTCTTTTGAAATTAAAAACATTTTTCATTTAAGAAGGGTGATGGATTCATAGGACATTCATAGCTTTAAGGCATAGACACTACACACTAATGATCATGTAATAAAGACACAAACATAAACAAAACATAAAGCATATAATTCGAAAAGCAGAAAAATAAGAACAAGGAAATTAAAGAACGGGTCCACCTTAGTGATGGCGGCTTGTTCTTCCTCTTGAAGATCTTATGGAGTGCTTGAGCTCCTCAATGTCTCTTCCTTGCCTTTGTTGCTCCTCCCTCATGGCTCCTTTGGTCTTCTCTAATTTCATGGAGGAGGATGAAATGCTCTTGGTGCTCCACCCTTAGTTGTCCCATGTTGGAACTTAATTCTCCTAGGGAGGTGTTGATTTGCTTCCAACAGTTTTGTGGAGGAAAGTGCATCCCTTGAGGCATCTTAGGGATTTCATGATGAGGAATTTTCTCATGCTCTTGTTGAGGTCCATGAGTGGGCTCTCTTGTTTGCTCCATCCTTTTCTTAGTGATGGGCTTTTGAGATGAATCTCTCCATCTCCCATGACTTGAAGGTGGAAGCAATTGCCTTCCCTTTCTCTTTCTAGATGTTTCTCCGGCCTTAGGTGCCATAAATGGTTATGAAAAAACAAAAAGCAATGCTTTTACCACACCAAACTTAAGATGTTTGCTCGTCCTCGAGCAAAGAAGAAAGAATGAAGGAGAAAAAAGAAGAAAATTGAGGAGATGGATAGAGAGGGTGAATTCGGCCAAGGGGGTATATATAGGAGTGGGGGGAGGGTTATGTTCGTGTATTTGGGGTTGGGTTTGGGAGGAAAAAAGAGTTTTGAATTTGAAGGTAGGTGGTGTTTTGGGAAAAGTGAATGAGGTGATTGTTGAAGGGTATTTGGGAAGAGATATGGAGGTGATTGGTGAAGGATATTTGGGGAAGAGTGTTATGAAAAAGTGTGAAGAAGAGAGAGTGAGTTGAGGTTGGTGGGGATCCTGTGGGATCCACAGATCCTGAGGGGTCAAGGACTTAGCATCCCTGCTCCATTTAGGCGTGCAAAACGCCCTTAGTGTGCAATTCTGGCATTAAACGCCAGATTCCTGCTTGTTTCTGGCATTTAACGCTAGCTTTTCTCCCCTTCTTGGCGTTTAACGCCAACTTGATGCTTTATTCTGGCGTTAAACGCCAGTCTGGTGCCTGTTTCTGGTGTTAAACGCCCAAAAAGGTGCCAGACGGCGTTTATCGCCCATTCTGCTACTCTTACTGGCGTTTAAACGCCAGTAAGCTCTTCCTCCAGGGTGAGCTATTTTTAATGCTGTTTTTCATTCTGTTTTTGATTTTTCAGTTGTTTTTGTGACTTCACATGATCATCAACCTAAAGAAAACATCAAATGATAATGGAAATTAAATAGATATAATTAAATAACATTGGGTTGCCTCCCAATAAGTGCTTCTTTAATGTCAATAGCTTGACAGTGAGCTCTCATGGAGCCTCACAGATAATCAGAGCAGGGTTGGGGCCTCTCAACACCAAACTTAGAGTTTGGTTGTGGCCTCCCAACACCAAACTTAGAGTTTAGTTGTGGCCTCCCAACACCAAACTTAGAGTTTGAATGTGGGAGTTTTGTTTGACTCTGTATTGAGAGAAGCTTTTCATGCTTCCTCTCCATGGTTACAGAAGGAGAACCTTGAGTCTTGAATACAAGGTAGTTGATGAGCGGATAATTTATACGCTTTTTTGCATTATTTTTAGTATGTTTTCAGTGTAATTTAGTTAGTTTTTATTATATTTTTATTAGTTTTTAAATAAAAATCACATTTCTGGACTTTACTATGAGTTTGTGTGTTTTTCTATAATTTCAGGTATTTTCTGGCTGAAATTGAGGGAGTTGAGCAAAAATCTGATTCAGGCTGAAAAAGGACTGCTGATGCTATTGGATTCTGACCTCCCTGCACTCAAAGTGGATTTTATGGAGCTACAGAACTCCAAATGGCGCGCTCTCAATTGCGTTGGAAAGTAGACATCCAGGGCTTTCCAGCAATATATAATAGTTCATACTTTGTGATGACAAGTCACCCTAGCCTATTTTAACTAATCTTTTTCTTTTGTTTTCATTAGAATTATGCACTTTCTTGAGCTACAAGCAAGCTAATTAAGTAGATTTTCATGTTTCCCTTGATTGAACCAACCATATACGAATTTATGCCATTTCATGAGGTTTTATGCTATATTTGTTGCATATTATGAAAGAATGAATATCTCATGATTTTGAGCATAGCTTTGATGAGTTAGGTTGATTAATGATAGGTGAAGAAAGCTTGGAGAAAGGTTGAAGCAAAGAGGAATGGCTAGGAGTGAAGAGAGGACAATGGAATAAGTGAAATTGAACCAGGAAGCAAGAAGTTAGCCCCAACGTTAGCCCCCTAACTTGGAGGCTAACGTTGGAACTTGAATTTTCCTCCCTGGCCATCCCACGTTTGCGCCAACGTTAGCCCCCTAACTTGGAGGCTAACGTTGGCACATGAATTCCTCCCTGGCCATCCAACGTTTGCGCCAACGTTAGCCCCCTAACTTGGAGGCCAAGAGAAATTTCTTCCCTGGCCTTTTCTTGCTACGGGCAGAGCATTGATAGATGTTGAAAAAGGGGAATTGTTGCTGAGAGTACATGACGAGCACCTAGCATTCCATGTTTTTAAAACCCCACATGAGCCCACTCAAGAAGAAGAGTGTATGGAGGATAAGGTCAGAGATCAAAGTTTGAAGGAGGTAGTCAATGAGTTAGCTCCAAGACTTCCAAATCCATGCTTAAAAAAAGTAGAGATGGTGCAACAGACCAAAGAAATCAAGGAGGAACTAGATCCAAAACCTCCAGATGAGAAATTCAACATCTCAGATAAGGAACCACCAAGGCAGGGGGTATCTTTTGAGAAAGAAAAGAAGAAGAGGCCAAGAGGGTGGAGAAACAAGAAGATCCCTACTGAAGGCTTTTCACCAAGGGATAAAGTAGTGTTAAACACCCAACCAATGAAGGTGTCCCCACAATCATCCGAATACTACACTGTAAACCGGGTTCTTTCACTTGAACACCTAGAGATCGTCAAAGAGGAGACCGGAAGGAGGTCCACAGTAAGAAGAGAAAAGTTGAGGCACTATGATTTTCAGCCCCCATGATCAAAGAATGAAGGATGTCAAGCTAGTGACATTAAAAGAGCGCTTGTTGGGAGGCAGCCCAACCTGAGGTAGTTTTTTTATATAGCTAGTTCAATAAAAAGGTTAAGTAGATTCACCTGTATTGTAAGAAGCTAAGTTTGGTGTTGCACACCA
>NC_029785.2:52991871-52993360 GCF_000816755.2 Arachis ipaensis | reverse complement strand
GTCTTAAAGATATGAATGTCCTATGAATCCATCACCTTTCTTAAATGAAAATTGTTTTCTGAAAAGGAAAAAGAAGTACATAAATTTCGAATTTTAAAATAATTTAATTATTTTGATGTGGTGGCAATACTTTTTGTTTTCCGAATGAATGCTTGAATAGTGCATATGTCTTTTGAATTTGTTGTTTATGAATGTTAAAATTTTTGGCTCTTGAAAGAATGATGAAAAAGGAGAAATGTTATTTGATAATCTGAAAAATCATAAAAATGATTCTTGAAGCAAGAAAAAGCAGTGAAGAACAAAGCTTGCAGAAAAAAAATGCGAAAAAAAAGAGAGAGCAAGAAAGAGAAAAAGCAAGCAGAAAAAGCCAAAAGCTCTTTAAACCAAAAGGCAAGAGCAAAAAGCCAATAGCCTTTAAAACCAAAAGGCAAGGGTAATAAAAAGGATCCAAGGCTATGAGCATCAGTGGATAGGAGGGCCTAAAGGAATAAAATCCCGGCCTTAGCGGCTAAACCAAGCTGTCCCTAACCATGTGCTTGTGGCGTGAAGGTGTCAAGTGAAAACTTGAGACTGAGCAGTTAAAGTCGAGGTCCAAAGCAAAAATTGTTCGAGTTTGGACAAATGACGGTTTATTTTCTTGCTTAGATTAGGAAAAATTTTTCTTTTTGGTTTAGAGTCTTCTATTATTGTTTTTGGTTGAAATTATTTTTTTAAATCCTTATTTTCTCTTTTTAAATTTTTCGAAATTTTTTTTAACTAGTAAGTGATTTTTTCTGTTTGAGTTTAGTGTCATGTTTTAAGTTTGGTGTCAACTGCATGTTTTTATTTCCCTTTAAATTTTCGAATTGCATGTTCTTTGTTCTTTCTTAATCTTCAAGTTGTTCTTGTTTATTTTTCTTGTTTAATCATTAGTTTTTCTTATTTTGTGATTTTTCTTGTTTTTCTTGTGCATTTTCGAATTATTAGCATCTAAAAAAAAGATTTATTTATACCTTGTTAAAACACTTTAAATTTATAGCTCAATTGGCTAGAGCGTGGTGCTTATGTTCTTGGTAATTGGCTATCTTCTTTTTAAAAAAAAAACTTCTTCAAAATTAACTTTTCTTTGAATAAATCTTGTGCCAAACTTTAAGTTTAGTGTTTTCTTGTTGATTTTTCTTTAGTTTTCGAAAATTTTGTTTTGGTTTTCTAAAAATTTTAAAGTTTGGTGTTCTATCTTCATGTTCTTGTTGTTCTTGTGAGTCTTCAAAGTGTTCTTGAGTCTTCCTTGTGTTTTGATCTTAAAATTTTTAAGTTTGGTGTTCCTTGGTGTTTCCTTCCAAAATTTTCGAAAATAAGGAGCATTAGATCTAAAAATTTTAAGTTGTGTGTCTTTTGTGTGTTTTTCTCTTTCGAAAATTAGATCTAAAAATTTTAAGTTTTGTGTCTTTTTATTGTTTTTCTCTTTCCTCATTGAATTCAAAAATATCTTTTTCCTTTTTTTCCTTTA
>NC_029785.2:52986435-52989089 GCF_000816755.2 Arachis ipaensis | reverse complement strand
TTCATTTTTTTCGAAAATCCTCACCCACATCTTTTTCAAATCTTTTTAATTAATTAATTTAGTTTTCAAGTTTCTTTTATTTCTTTTTCTTCAAATTTTCAAAATTTTAGTCAATTCTTCATTAATTTTATTTTATTTTAATTTCGGTTCTCAAAAAAAAAGTTTTTTTACAATCCACATCATCTCCCTTTCTCCATCATGGACAAAAGTGGAAATGAACAGTCCAAAAAGACTCTGGGTTCATATGCTAACCCCACTACTGCTTCATATGGGAGTAGTATCGGTATACCCTCCATCGGAGTCAGTAGCTTTGAGTTGAATCCTCAGCTCATTATCATGGTGCAGTAGAGTTGCCAGTATTCTGGTCTTCCACAGGAAGAACCTACAGAGTTTCTGACACAGTTTTTATAAATTACTGACACAGTACATGATAAGAAAGTAGATCGGGATGTCTACAGATTATTACTGTTTTCATTTGCTGTAAAAGATCAAGCTAAGAGGTGGTTAAATAACCAACCTAAAGCTAGCATAAGAACATGGAAACAGCTGACAGAAAAATTCTTGAATCAATACTTCCCTCCAAAACGGATGACACAGCTAAGACTGGACATCCAGGGCTTTAAACAAGGAGATTTCCTGGGAGAGATACAGAGAGATGCTAAGAAAATGCCCCTCTGAAATGTTTTCAGAATGGGTGCAGTTAGACATCTTCTATTATGGGCTTACAGAGAAAGCTCAGATTTCTCTAGACCACTCAGTTGGTGGATCTATACATATGAGAAAAACAATTGAAGAAGCTCAAGAGCTCATTGATACAGTTGCCAGAAATCAGCATCTGTACCTAAGCAGTGAATCTTCCATGAAAGAAGAGGCTAAAACAGTAACTGCTGAACTCAATCCTGCAGAACAAATTACAGAATTCAATCAGCAATTAGACTGTCTAACAAAACAGCTGGCCAAATTCAAGGAGATCTACAATACACAAGAATGGCTAATCTGAATATGGAAGTACAGTTGAAGCAAACAGAACAGCAGTTATCAAAACAAATAACAGAAGAGTGTCAAGCAGTTCAATTAAGAAGTGAAAAAATATTAAATACCTTACTTCAAGGTAGCAGGAAGCTAAGAAATGAACAACTGGCTATCCAAAATCCCTCTAAGGACAGTAAGAGCCCAGAGAGGAATAACTCTGGCGTTCAAACGCCAGAAACAGGCAAGGAATTGGCGTCAAACGCCCAATGGAAGCTCAGTTCTGGCGTTCAAACGCCAGGAACAAGTAAGGAGTTGGCGTCCAATGCCACTCCAGCTTCCAACCCTGGCTTTCAAATGCCAGTGAGGGATCAGACACCTGCAAGTGCTGATAATAAATCCCTCAAGAAAACTTCTCAACCTACCTCTGTAGGAAATAAACCTGCAGCAACTAAGGTTGAGGAATACAAAGCCAAGATACCTTATCCTCAAAAACTCTACAAAGAGGAGCAGGATAAGCAATTTGCCCGCTTTGCAGACTATCTCAGTACTCTTGAAATAAAGATTCCGTTTGCAGAGGCACTTGAGCAAATACCCTCTTATGCCAAGTTCATGAAAGATATCTTGAGTCATAAGAAGGATTGGAGAGAAACTGAAAGAGTTCTCCTCACTGAAGAATGCAGTGCAGTCATTCTGAAAAGCTTCCCAGAAAAGCTTAAAGATCCCAGGAGCTTTATGATACCATGCATATTAGAAGGTAACTCTACCAAGACAGCTCTATGTGATATTGGGGCAAGCATCAACCTAATCCCTGCATCCACTATCAGAAAGCTTGGCTTGACTGAAGAGGTCAAACCAACCCGGATCTGTCTTCAACTTGCTGATGGCTCCATTAAATACCCATCAGGCATAATTGAGGACATGATTGTCAAGGTTGGGCCATTCGCCTATTCCACTGACTTTGTAGTGCTGGAAATAGAGGAGCACAAGAGTGCTACTCTTATTCTAGGAAGACCTTTCCTAGCAACTAGACGAACTCTCATTGATGTCCAAAAGGGGGAAGTAACCCTGAGAGTCAATGAGGATGAGTTTAAGTTGAATGTTGTCAAAGCTATGCAACATCCAGACACATCAGACGACTGCCTAGGCATGGAAATGGAGGAGCACAAAAGTGCAACTCTCATTCTAGGAAGACCATTCCTAGCAACTGGACGAACCCTCATTGACGTCCAAAAAGGGGAGATAACCCTGAGAGTCAATGAGGATGAGTTTAAGTTGAATGTTGTCAAAGCTATGCAACATCCAGACACATCAAACGACTGCCTGGGCGTTGATATTATTGACTCCCTGGTGGAAGAGGTCAATATGACTGAGAGTCTCGAATAAGAGCTAGAGGACATTTTTAAAGATGTTCAGCCTGATCTGGAGGAACCAGAGGAAATAAAAAAACCTCTGAAAACTCCTCAGGAAGAGGAGAAACCTCCTAAACCCGAGCTCAAACCACTACCACCATCCTTGAAATATGCATTTCTGGGAGAAGGTGACACTTTTCCTGTAATCATAAGCTCTGCTTTAGGGCCACAGGAAGAGAAAGCACTAATTCAGGTGCTAAGTACACACAAGACAGCTCTTGGGTGGTCCATAAGTGATCTTAAGGGCATTAGCCCAGCCAGATGCATGCACAA
>NC_029785.2:52966282-52985612 GCF_000816755.2 Arachis ipaensis | reverse complement strand
TAAGGCAATCAGAAGCTTTCTGGGGCATGCAGGATTCTATAGGAGGTTTATAAAGGATTTTTCAAAAATTGCAAAACCTCTGAGCAATTTGCTAGCTGCTGACACGCCATTTTAGTTTGACACAAAGTGTCTGCAGGCGTTTGAGACCCTGAAAGCTAAGCTAGTCACATCACCAGTTATTTCTGAACCAGACTGGACATTACCATTTGAACTAATGTGTGATGCCAGTGACCATACCATTGGTGCAGTATTGGGACAGAGGCATAACAAGCTTCTGCATGTCATTTATTATGCTAGCAGTGTTTTAAATGATGCCCAAAAAAATTACACAACCACAGAAAAAGAATTACTTGCAATGGTTTATGCCATTGATAAGTTTAGATCCTACTTAGTAGGATCAAAAGTGATTGTGTACACTGACCTTGCTGCTCTTAAATATCTACTCACAAAGCAGGATTCAAAGCCCAGGCTCATAAGATGGGTGTTGCTTCTGTAAGAGTTTGATATTGAAATAAGAGACAGAAAAGGGACAGAGAATCAAGTAGCTGATCACCTGTCCCGGATAGAACCAGTAGCAAGAGCATCCCTCCCTCCTACTGAGATCTCTGAAACCTTTCCGGATGAGTAATTGTTTGCTATTCAGGAAGCTCTGTGGTTTGCAGACATTGCAAACTATAAGACACAATGTCCTCCTTCTGTAACCATGGAGAGGAAGCATGAAAAGCTTCTCTCACTGCAGAGTCAACCAAAGCCCCCCACAGTCAAACTCTAAGTTTGGTGTTGGGAGGCCACAACCAAACTCTAAGTTTGGTGTTGAACCCCCACATTCAAACTCTAAGTTTGGTGTTGGGAGGTCCCAACCTTGCTCTGATTATCTGTGAGGCTCCATGAGAGCTCACTGTCAAGCTATTGACATTAAAGAAGTGCTTGTTGGGAGGCAACCCAATGTTATTTAATTATATCTATTTATTTTCCATTGCTATTTTATGTTTTCTTTATTTTGATGATCATGTGAAGTCACAAAAACAAATGAAAAATCACAAACAGCATGAAAAACAGCACACCCTGGAGGAAGATCATTCTGGCATTTAAACGTCAGAAACAAGCATCTGTCTGGCGTTTAACGCCAGAAACAAGCACCAAGCTGGCGTTTAACGCCAGAAACGAGCATCAGTCTGGCGTTAAACGCCAGAAACAGGCTACATTTGGGCGTTTAACACCAGAAACAGGCAGCAGTCTGGCGTTAAACGCCAGGATTGCACAGTAAGGGTATTTTGTACGCCTAATTGGAGCAGGGATGCTAAATCCTTGACCCCACTGGATCTGTAGACCCCACAGGATCCCCACCTACCTCACCATTCAAATTCAAACCATTTCCCTCCCAAACCCTCCCATTCACACACTTCCATCTCCTCCATCTTCTCCACTTCTTTCTTCTTTTGCTCGAGGACGAGCAAACTTTTTAAGTTTGGTGTGGTAAAAGCATTGCTTTTGTATTTCCATAATTTAGTGGTAGAGCAATTGACTGCAGATCAAAGAGCTATGAGGAAAGAGCAACAAAGGCAAGGAAGAGACATAGAGGAGCTCAAGAGCACCATTGGTTCTTCAAGAAGAGGAAGACGCCACCCTCATTAAGGTGGACCCATTCCTTAATCTCCTTGTTCTTATTTTCCTGTTTTTCATTTACTATGCTTCATGTTTAATTATGTTTGTGTCTTTACTATATGATCACTAGTATCTAAGTGTCTATGTCTTAAAGATATGAATGTCCTATGAATCCATCACCTTTCTTAAATGAAAATTGTTTTCTGAAAAGGAAAAAGAAGTACATGAATTTTGAATTTTAAAATAATTTAATTATTTTGATGTGGTGGCAATACTTTTTATTTTCTGAATGAATGCTTGAACAGTGCATATGTCTTTTGAATTTGTTGTTTATGAATGTTAAAATTGTTGGCTCTTGAAAGAATGATGAAAAAGGAGAAATGTTATTTGATAATCTGAAAAATCATAAAAATGATTCTTGAAGCAAGAAAAAGCAGTGAAGAACAAAGCTTGCAGAAAAAAAATGCGAAAAAAAAGAGAGAGCAAGAAAGAGAAAAAGCAAGCAGAAAAAGCCAATAGCTCTTTAAACCAAAAGGCAAGAGCAAAAAGCCAATAGCCTTTAAAACCAAAAGGCAAGGGTAATAAAAAGGATCCAAGGCTTTGAGCATCAGTGGATAGGAGGGTCTAAAGGAATAAAATCCCGGCCTTAGCGGCTAAACCAAGCTGTCCCTAACCATGTGCTTGTGGCGTGAAGGTGTCAAGTGAAAACTTGAGACTGAGCGGTTAAAGTCGAGGTCCAAAGCAAAAAATAGAGTGTGCTTAAGAACCCTGGACACCTCTAATTGGGGACTTTAGCAAAGCTGAGTCACAATCTGAAAAGGTTCACCCAGTTATGTGTCTGTGGCATGTATGTATCCGGTGGTAATATTGGAAAACAGAGTGCTTAGGGCCACGGCCAAGACTCATAAAGTAGTAGTGTTCAAGAATCAACATACTGGACTAGGAGAATCAATAACACTATCTGAATTCTAAGTTTCTATAGATACCAATCATTCTGAACTTCAAAGGATAAAGTGAGATGCCAAAACTGTTCAGAAGCAAAGAGCTAATAGCGCCGCTCATCTAATTAAGACTGATCTTCATAGATGTTTTTGGAATTCATTGTATATTCGCTCCTTTTTATCCTACTTTGTTTTCAGTGTAATTTAGTTAGTTTTTATTATATTTTTATTAGTTTTTAAATAAAAATCACATTTCTGGACTTTACTATGAGTTTGTGTGTTTTTCTGTAATTTCAGGTATTTTCTGGCTGAAATTGAGGGAGTTGAGCAAAAATCTGATTCAGGCTGAAAAAGGACTGCTGATGCTGTTGGATTATGACCTCCCTGCACTCAAAGTAGATTTTCTGGAGCTACAGAATTCCAAATGGTGCGCTCTCAATTGCGTTGGAAAGTAGACATCCAGGGCTTTCCATCAATATATAATAGTTCATACTTTGCCCAAGGATAAACGACGTAAACTGGCGTTCAACGCCAGTTCCATGTTGCAGTCTGGCGCAAACGCCAGAAACAGGTTACAAATGGGAGTTGAACGCCAGAAATAGGTTACAACCTGGCGTTCAACTCCAGAAACAGCCTAGACACGTGAGAAGCTTAAGTCTCAGCCCCAGCACACACTAAGTGGGCCCCAGAAGTAGATTTCTGCACCATCTATCATAGTTTAGTCATTTTCTGTAAACCTAGGTTACTAGTTTAGTATTTAAACAACTTTTAGAGGTCTATTTCGGATCTCATGATATTTTAGATCTGAAATTTGTACCTTTTGGCAGCATGAGTCTCTAATCCCCATTGTTGGGGGTGAGGAGCTCTGCAGCGTCTCGATGAATTAATGCAAGTATTTCTATTTTCCATTCAAACATGCGTGTTCCTATCTAAGATATTCATTCGCGCTTAATTATAGAGAAGGTGATGATCCGTGACACTCATCACCTTCCTCAATCCATGAACGTGTGTCTGACAACCACCTTCGTTCTACATCAGATTGAATGAGTATCTCTTAGATTCCTTAATCAGAATCTTTGTGGTATAAGCTAGATTGATGGCGGCATTCATGAGATTCCGGAAAGTCTAAACCTTGTCTGTGGTATTCCGAGTAGGATTCTGGGATTGGACGGCTGTGACGAGCTTCAAACTCGTGAGTGTTGGGCGTAGTGACAGACGCAAAAGGATCAATGGATCCTATTCCAGCATGAGTGAGAACCGACAGATGATTAGCCGTGTAGTGACAGTGCACTTGGACCCTTTTCACTGAGAGGACGGATGGTAGCCATTGACAACGGTGATCCACCAACACACAGCTTGCCATGGAAGGAACTTTGCACTTTTGCATGCATGAGGGAAGAGGAATACAAGTGAAAATCTGAAATTCAGAAGACAAAGCATCTCCAAAACTCCAACATATTCTCCATAACTGCATAATAAGTATTTATTTCATACTCTTTTACTTTTTCGTAATTCAAACTGATAATTATAATTGATATCCTGACTAAGAATAATAAAATAATCATAGCTTGCTTCAAGCCAACAATCTCCGTGGGATCGACCCTTACTCACGTAAGGTATTACTTGGACGACCCAGTGCACTTGCTGGTTAGTTGTGCGGAATTACATAGTGTGAAGTAATTTTCGTGCACCAGTAGTCCTCATTCAACTGAAGGACCAACTCTCCTCTGTCAACATCAATCACAGATTTTGCTGTGGCTAGGAAGGGTCTACCAAGGATGATGGATTCATCCTCATCCTTCCTAGTGTCTAGGATTATGAAATCAGCAGGGATGTAAAGGCCTTCAACCTTCACTAGCACATCCTCTACTAGTCCATAAGCCTTGATTTGTTTGCCATCTTAAGTGAGATTCTTGCAGCTTGTACCTCAAAGATTCCCAATTTCTCCATTATAGAGAGTGGCATGAGGTTTATCCCTGACCCCAGGTCACACAGAGCCTTCTCAAAGGTCATAATGCCTATGGTACAAGGTTTGAAGAATTTTCCGGGATCCGGTTTCTTCTGAGGTAATGTCTGCCTCATTAATGCATTCAGTTCATTGGTGAACAAGGGGGTTTATCCTCCCAAGTCTCATTACCAAATAACTTGGCATTCAGCTTCATGATTGCTCCTAGATACTTAGCAACTTGCTCTTCAGTGATGTCTTCATCCTCTTCAGAGGAAGAACATTCATCAGAGCTCATGAATAGCAGAAGGAAGTTCAATGGAATCTCTATGGTCTCTGTATGAGTCTCAGATTCCTTTGGTTCCTCAAAGGGAAACTCATTTCTGTCCAGAGGACGTCCCATGAGGCTTTTCTCACTGGGACTCACGTCCTCCTCACTCTCTCCAGGTTCGGCCATGTTGGTCATGGTTATGGTCTTGCACTCTCTCGGGGTTTTCTTCTGTGTTGCTTGGGAGAGTACTGGGAGGAGTTTCAGTAATCTTCTTACTCAGCTGACCCACCTGTGCCTCCAAATTTCTAATGAAGGACCTTGTTTCATTCATGGAACTTAGTATGGTCTTGGATAGATCAGAGACTATAGTTTCCAGGCCAGAATGGCTCTGTTCAGAATTCTCTGTCTGTTGCTGAGAAGATGATGGAAAAGGCTTGCTATTGCTAAATCTATTTCTTCCACCATTATTCTTGAAGCCTTGTTGAGGCTTCTGTTGATCTTTCCCTGAGAAATTTGGATGATTTTTCCATAAAGGATTATAGGTGTTTCCATAGGGTTCTCCCATGTAATTCACCTCTGCCATTGCAGGGTTCTCAGGATCATAAGCTTCTTCTTCAAAAGATGCTTCTTTAGTACTGTTCGATGCAACTTGCAATCCATTCAGACTCTGAGAAATCATATCAACTTGCTGAGTCAATATTTTGTTTTGAGCCAATATGGCATTCAGAGTATTAATTTCAAGAACTCCCTTCTTTTGAGGCGTCCCATTGTTCACAGGACTCCTCTCAGAGGTGTACATGAACTGGTTATTTACAACCATTTCAATGAGTTCCTGAGCTTCTGCAGGGGTTTTCAGATGAAGAGATCCTCCTGCAGAATGGTCCAATAACATTTTTGACAATTCAGACAGACCATCATAGAATATACATATGATGCTCCATTCTGGAAGCATGTCAGAAGGACACCTTTTGATCAGTTGCTTATATCTTTCCCAAGCTTCATAGAAGGACTCACCTTCTTTCTGTCTGAAGGTTTGGATTTCCACTCTAAGCTTGCTCATCTTTTGAGGTGGAAAGAATTTGTCCAGGAAAGCACTAACCATCTTTTCCCAAGAGTTCAGGCTTTCCTTAGGTTGTGAATCCAACCATGTTCTAGCTCTGTCTCTTACAGCAAAAGGGAAAAGCATAAGTCTGTAGACCTCGGGATCAACTCCATTGGTCTTGACAGTGTCACAGATTTGTAAGAATTCAGCTAAGAACTGATGGGGATCTTCCAATAGAAGTCCATGAAACTTGTGTTGCATTAGAGAAACTAATTGAGGCTTAAGCTCAAAGTTGTTTGCTCCAATGGCAGAAATTGAGATGCTTCTTCCATAGAAGTTAGAAGAGGGTGAAATAAAGTCACCAAGCATCTTCCTTGCATATCCACCATTGTTATTGGGCTCGACCATGTCTTCTTCTTTTTCAAAAAATTCTGTCAGGTCCTCTCCAGAGTGTTGTGCTTTAGCTTCTCTTAGCTTCCTCTTTAGAGTCCTTTCAGGTTCCGGATCAGCTTCAACAAGAATGTTCTTATCCTTGCTCCTGCTCATATGAAAAAGAAGAGGACAAAAAAGAATAGGAATCCTTTATGTCACAGTATAGAGATTCCTTTATCTGAGTGGAAAAATAGAAGAGTAGAATGAAGAAAAGAGAAGATGAAGAATTCGAACACAGAGAGGGAGAGAGGGTTCGAATTATAAGAAGAAGAGAAGTGTTAGTAATTAAATAAATAAATAGAAAGAGATGAGAGAGAGAAGAAATTTGAAAATAATTAAAAAGAAAATAAAAATATTTTTGTTTTTTTATTTTAAATATTAGTTAGAATTCAAAAATTAAGAAGGAAAAATAAAATTAAATTGAAATTTAAAACAATTAGTTAATGAAAAGAAATTTTGAAAAAGAGGTTAGTGATTTTCGAAAATAAGAGATAGAAAAGTAGTTAGGTGGTTTTGAAAAAGATAAGAAATAGTAAAACAAACAAAAAGTTAAGTAGTTAATTGAAAAAGATTTGAAAATCAATTTTAAAAAGATAAGAAGTTAGAAAAGATTTTGAAATTGATTTTGAAAAAGATATGATTAAAATAGAAAAAGATATAATTAAAAATCATTTTGAAAAAGATTTGAATTGGAAATTAAAAAGATTTGATTTTGAAAATTAAAGTTGATTACTTGACTAACAAGAAACTAAACGATATGATTTTTAAAATTTAAAGATTGATCCTTTCTTAATAGACAAGTAACAACTTGAAATTTTTTATTAAAAACATTAAATGTTAGCAAAGTTTTCAAAAATATGAAACAAAATAAGAAAAAGATTTTGAAAATCAATTTTGAAATTTTCGAAAATATAGAAGAAAAATGAAAAAGATTTGATTTTTGAAAAAGTTTTGAAAAAGATAGAATTTTTAAATTGAAAATTTGACTTGACTCATAAGAAACAACTAAATTTTAAAAATTTTTGACTAAGTCAAACCAAATTTTCGAAATTTATGAGTAAGATAAGGGAAAGATATTTTTTTTTATTTTTGAATTTTAATGAAGAAAGAGAAAAATATCTAAGTGACACATAACATAAAAATTATGAATCAAAACAAGAAAAACATGCAGAACACTTTGAATGTCAAGATGAACACCAAGAACACTTTGAAGATCAAGATGAACATCAAGAACATATTTTTGAAAATTTTTAAGAAAAGAAAGATATGCAAGACACCAAACTTAAAAATTTTTATTCTATAGACATTAATAATTCAAAAATGCATATGAAAAACAAGAAAAGACACCAACAAGAGAAATTTAAAGATCAAACAAAAAAAATAATCAAGAACAACTTGAAGATCATGAAAGACACATGCATGAGTTTTCGAAATTTTTTTTTTTAGAAAATTTAAAACATGCAATTGACACCAAACTTAAAATTTGACACTAGACTTAAACAAGAAACACAAAATATTTTTGATTTTATGATTTTATTATTTTTTTGTAATTTTTCGAAAATTAATTGGAAAAAGAAAAATAAGGATTTCAAAATTTTTACTAAGAATTCCAGGAATCATGTAATGTTAGTCTAAAGCTTCAGTCTAAAAAGATTAGACATGGCTAGCCAAGCTTCAGCAGGCCTTGGTCCAAAAAATTAGACATGGCTTAACAGCCAGCCAGGATTCAACATATCTCATGAAACTCTTGAATTCATTCTTAAATATTCTGAAGAACATAGAGTAATTTATTATATATTTTTTTTTGAAATTTTTCGAAAATGCATAAAAATTAAAAAGCTTAAACATAAAATAAAATTACCTAATCTAAGCAACAAGATGAACTGTCAGTTGTCCAAACTCGAACAATCCCCGGCAATGGCGCCAAAAACTTGGTGCACGAAATTGTGATCTCAACGGCGCCAAAAACTTGGTGCGTACGATTGTAATCTCAACTCCTTTTCACAACTCCGCACAACTAACCAGCAAGTGCACTGGGTCATCCAAGTAATAAACCTTACGTGAGTAAGGGTCGATCCCACAGAGATTGTCGGCTTGAAGCAAGCTATGGTCATCTTGTAAATATCAGTCAGGCGAATTCAAATGGTTATGGGATTTTAATAATTAAAATATAATTAAAACAGAAAATAAGATAGAGATACTTATGTAATTCATTGGTGAGAATTTCAGATAAGCGTATGGAGATGCTTTGCTCCTTCTGAATCTCTGCTTTCCTACTGCCTTCATTCAATCATTCATACTCCTTTCTATGGCAAGCTGTATGTTGGGGGATCACCGTTGTCAATGGCTACCATCCGCCCTCTCAGTGAAAATGGTCCAAATGCGCCGTCACCACACGGCTAATCATCTGTCGGTTCTCACTCATGTTGGAATATGATCCATTGATCCTTTTGCGTCTGTCACTACGCCCAACACTCGCGAGTTTGAAGCTCGTCACAGTTATCCCATCCCAGATCCTATTCGGAATACCACAGACAAGGTTTAGACTTTCCAGATCTCAAGAATGCTACCAATTGATTCTAGCTTATACCACAAAGACTCCGATCTTTCGGAATGGAGGCTAAGAGATATGCATTCAAGCTTGTTTTCATGTAGAATGGAAGCGGTTGTCAGGCACGCGTTCATAGGTGAGAATGGTGATGAGTGTCACATAATCATCACATTCATCATGTTCTTGTGTGCGAATGAATATCTTAGAATAAAAATAAGTTTGAATTAAATAGAAAGACAATAGTACTTTGCATTAATTCATGAGGAACAGCAGAGCTCCACACCTTAATCTATGAGGTGTAGAAACTCCACCGTTGAAAATACATAAGTGATGAAGGTCTAGGCATGGCCGAATGGCCAGCCCCCAAGTCTAAGGAAAAACATTCCAAAGATGTTCAAAGATATAAAATAAATCACTAAAAGTAGTTTTTATACTAAACTAGTAACCTAGGGTTACAGAAAATAAGTAAATGATGCAGAAATCCACTTCTGGGCCCACTTGGTGTGTGCTTGGGCTGAACATTGAAGCTTTCATGTGTAGAGACTCTTCTTGGAGTTAAACACCAGCTTTGGTGCCAGTTTGGGTGTTTAACTCCAGCTTGTAACTCAGTTCTGGCGTTTAACGCCCGAATAGGGCAGGAAGTTGGCGTTTAAACGCAAGTTTGCGTCATCAAAACTCAGGCAAAGCATAGACTATTATATATTTTTGGAAAGCCCAGAATGTCTACTTTTTAACACAATTGAGAGCGCGCCAATTGGGCTTTGGTAGCTCGAGAAAATCCATTTCGAGTGCATGGAGGTCAGAATCCAACAGCATCTGCAGTCCTTTTTCAGCCTCTGAATCAGATTTTTGCTCAAGTCCCTCAATTTCAGCTAGAAAATACCTGAAATCACATAAAAACACACAAACTTATAGTAAAGTTCAGAAATGTGAATTTTGCTTGAAAACTAATAAAAATATACTAAAAAGTAGCTAGATCTTACTAAAAACTAACTAAAAATAATGCCAAAAAGTGTATAAATTATCCGCTCATCAAAAACCCTTTCTTTAGGAAAAAGCCATGAAGTTGGGGAAAATAATACGTCAGGGAGTGGGGTTCAGTTTTAACTATAGTACCTTTTCATATTACAAGCATGTCACGACCTAGGTAGTTCGGTGCCGTTTAAGTCGGTCACCTTATAGTAGCCCTTTCCTAAGACCTCTCTAATTTTATATGGTCCTTTCCAATTAGCTGTGAGCTTGCCTTCCCCAGACTTGTTGACTCCTATGTCGTTTCTGACCAAAACCAGGTCATCTGGGGTGAAGCTTCTTCGAATGACCCTTTTATTGTATCTATTGGCCATCCTTTGTTTCAACGCCGCTTCTCTTATCTGGGCTCGCTCTCAGATTTTGGGGAGGAGCTCAAGTTCTTCTTTGTGCCCCTGTATGTTTCCGACTTCATCGAAGAAGCTTACCCTTGGACTTTGCTCGCTAATTTCCACGGGTATCATGGCTTCTATGCCATAAGAAAGTCGGAAGGGTGTCTCCCCTGTGGCAGACTGGGGCGTTGTCCGATAAGCCCAGAGTACTTGGGGGAGTTCTTCAGTCCAAGCTCCCTTTGCATCTTGTAATCTCTTCTTCAACCCTGCCAGTATGACTTTGTTAGCTGCCTCGGCTTGTCCATTTGCTTGTGGATGTTCCACTGAGGTGAACTGATGCTTGATCTTTATACTGGCTGATAAACCCATATTTTATGATGTATTTTATGCTCAATTTAAGTGATTTATTCAATCCTTCACCCACTTATTCATGTAAATTGCATGGTTTTACTTTCCCTTCCTTATTATGTGATATATGTGAAAAACATGTTTCCTATGCTTTAAAAATATTTATTTTTAATTACCCTTTATTACCATTCGATGTCGTGATTTGTGTGTTAAGTATTTTCAGATCTCCTAAGGCAGGAATGGCTTAGAGGACAGAAAGGAAACATACAAAAATAGAAGGAAAACACAAAAATAGAGTTTTGAAGAAAAGGACAGCGACGCAAACGCATGGACAACGCGGCCGCGTGCCTAGCGCGAAAAGGCATCGATGCGAACGCGTGACTGACGCGGACGCGTGCCTTGAGCAGAACGCAGATGACGCGAACGCGTGACAGACGCCACGCACCAGAATCTGCAGAAAACGCCCCCAGCAATTTCTGAGACCCTTTTTGGCCCAGATCCAAGTCCAAAAAACACAGATTAGAGGTTATGAAGTGGGTGAATACATCCATTCAGAAGGGGAGGTCTTCCATTATTCACTTTTCATAATTTAGATGTAGTTTTTAGAGAGAGAGGTTCTCTCCTTTCTCTCTTAGGTTTTAGGATTAGGATTCCTCTTAAAGGATTTAGGATTTCAACTTCCTCTCAGGTTCAATATTCCTTTTTCTTTATATTTCTCTTTTACTTTCAGATACTTTAATGCTTTTAATTGTTAATTACTTATGTTGCCAAATTGGCTTATGAACCATTCATGTTAGGATTTTCTTTATTTAATATAAATTGAGGTATTTCAGATTTATGATTCTTATTTAGCTTTTTATATTCTTGGCTTTAATTAATTAACTGGAGACTCTTGAGTTGTCAACTCATCGTGATTAATAATTGTTATTTTTGCTAATTGAATTGAATTCTGATAACTCTAGTCCTTTCTTAGGAGTTGGCTAGGACTTGAGGATCAAACTAATTAGTCCACTTGACTTTCCTTTGCTTTAGTAAAGGTTAACTAAGTGGGATTAAAACTCAATTCTCATCACCATCGATAAGGATAACTAGGATAGGACTTCCAAATTTTCATACCTTGCCAAGAATTTTATTAGTTATTAATTTATTAATTCTTGCAATTTATTTCCCTTGTTCAAACCTTTTAAAATCCAAAAACACTGTTTTCCATAACTAATAATAAGAACACCTCCCTGCAGTTCCTTGAGAAGACGACCCGAGGTTTAAATACTCGGTTATCAATTTTATTGGGTTTGCTTAAGTGACAAACAAAACATTTGTACGAAAGGATTTTCTATTGGTTTAGAAGCTGTACTTACAACGCGATTATATTTTTGTAAATTTCTTTACCGATAGAAAATCTGTTCGTCACTGGCTACTAGGTTTCGGAAGGTTGAGTCGGTGAACTGTGTGCCATTATCAGTGGTGATGGAGTGAGGTACTCCATACCTGGTGATAATGTTCTTGTAGAAAAACTTTAGACTTCTCTGAGCGGTGATGGTGGCCAATAGTTCTACTTCTATCCACTTTGTGAAGTAATCCACTCCCACTATTAATTATTTTACTTGTTCCGGCGCTTGGGGGAATGGTCCCAGCAAGTCCAATCCCCATTTTACGAAAGGCCACGGAGAAGTTATACTGATGAGCTCCTCGGGGGGAGCTACGTGGAAGTTTGCATGCATTTGGCATGGCTGGTACTTCACAAAGTCTGTGGCATCCTTTTGCAAGGTCGGCCAGTAGAACCCAGCTCGGATTATCTTTCTGGCTAACGACCTGGTTCCAAGATGATTTCCACAGATTCCATTATAAACCTCCTCTAACATTTCAATTGTCCTTGAGGTTGAAACGCACTTCAACAGTGGTGTTGATAATTCCTCTTTTATAGAGGATATTTTTCACCAGAGTATAATTTTGTGCTTCCCTCCTCATATTAGGGTCTTTGGCCTGATACTCTCCATTTATTTGGGAGGTCACCACTTGAGAGTCGCTGAATATCATTACTTTTGTTGCACCGACTTCCTCCGCCAGCTTTAATCCTGCGATCAAGGCCTCATATTCTGCCTGATTATTGGAAGCTGAGAATTCCAATTTGAGAGAAATCTCTATTTGTGTTCCCCCTTCATTGACCAGTATTATGCCTGCACCGCTTCCCGTCTTATTTGAGGATCCATCTACGTATAGTTCCCATGTAGTGGATTCTTCCTCTTGATCCCCTGCATATTCTGCTATGAAGTCGGTGAGGTATTGGGCTTTAATTGCCGTCCGGGTTTCCTACTTTAGGTTGAACTCGGAGAGCTCTATTGCCCATTGAACCATTCTGCCCGTGATATCCGTCTTTTGGAGGATTTGCTTCATGGGTTGGTTCGTTCGGACTTTTATTGTGTGAGCTTGGAAGTAAGGCCGTAGCTTTCGTGAGGCTATTACTAAAAATTCTCCAGTTTTTGGTACCTTAGTTCAGGGCCTTATAGAACTTTGCTAGTGAAGTACACAGGATGCTGTTCAACCTTATCTTCCCGTATTAGAGCTGATGCTACAACTTTGTCTGCTACGGACAAATATAGAACGAGCTCTTTCCTAACTATAGGTCGGGTCAGTATTGGAGGTTGGCTCAAAAACCTTTTGAACTCTTGGAATGCTTCTTCGCACTCTGGAGACCATTCGAACTGGCATCCTTTTCTTAGTAGAGAGAACAGTAAAAGGGATCTTAATGCTGATACTGCCAAGAATCTGGAGAGGGCAGCAAGTCGGCTGTTCAATTGTTGAACCTCTCTTAGGCAAGTCGGACTTTTCATTTCTTGGATGTCTTTGCACTTGTCGGGATTCACTTCGATCCCTCTTTGCGTTAGCATAAATCCCAGAAATTCTCCAGCCTCTACCGCGAAGGTGCATTTTGCACGATTTAGCCTCATCCCATGTAACCTTATAGTGTTGAAGACTTGCGAGAGGTCTGTCAAGAGATCGGTCTCCTCCTTGGTTTTTACCAGCATGTCGTCCACGTAGACTTCCATTAAGTTTCCCAGGTGGGGAGCGAATACCTTATTCATCAGCCTTTGGTATGTGGCCCCAGCATTTTTTAATCCAAAAGGCATGACCACATAGCAGTAGTTCGCTCTAGGCGTGATGAATGATGTTTTTTCTTGATCCGACTTGTACATCAGGATTTGATTGTATCCCGAGTAAGCATCCATAAATGACAAGTATTGATACCCTGAGCTGGAGTCTACTAGAGTATTAATACTTGGAATTGGATATGGGTCTTTAGGACACGCCTTACTCAGGTCAGTATAATCGACGCACATCCTCCACTTGCCGTTTTATTTTTTGACTAGTACTACATTTGCTAGCCATGCCGGATACTTGACCTCCCTAATAAAGCCGGCCTCTAAGAGGGCTTGTACTTGCTCCTCCACCACTTGAGCCTGTTCTGGTCCGAGCTTACGCCTGCGTTGCTGTACAGGTCGCGATCCAGGATATATCGAGAGCCTATGGGACATGAGCTCGGGGTCTATCCCTAGCATGTCGGAGGCTTTTCAGGCAAAGAGGTCGAAATTGTCTCGTAAGAGCTTTGTCAGCCTCTGCTTTAGGTTTTCCTCTAGGCTGGCTCCTATGTTGGTGTTTTTTCCTTCCTCCTCTCCGACCTGAACTTCTTCGGTTTTTTCCCCCGGTTGCGGCCGCAGCTCTTCTTTGGCTCTTGCCCCGTCGAGCTCTATGGTGTGGACTTCCTTGCTCTTTCCTCTCAGGTTAAGGTTTTCGTTGTAGCATTTCCTTGCCAATTTCTGGTCTCCACATACCGTTGCTATCCCCGCAAGTGTTGAAAATTTCATGCAAAGGTGAGGGGTAGACACCACCGCTCCGAGCCGATTTAGGGTAGTCCTACCGATCAAGGCATTATATGCTGACCCCACGTCGACGACTATAAAGTCTATTCTCAGAGTTTTGGAATTTTCCCCCTTCCCAAAAGTCATGTAGAGGGGTATGAACCCTAGTGGTTTTATTGGCGTGTCGTCTAACCCATATAGGGTATCAGGGTAAGCTTTTAACTCATTTTCATCCAACCCTAGCTTATCGAATGCTGGTTTGAAAAGGATATTGGCTGAACTCCCCTGGTCCACTAGAGTTCTGTGAAGATAGGCATTTGCCAGGATCATGCTTATCACTACTAGATCATCATGTCAAGGGATTACCCCTTGCCCATTTTCTTTGGTGAATGAGATGGTTGGAAGGTCGGGTGCTTTGCTCCCGACCTGGTAGACTCGCTTTAGGTGTCTCTTGCGAGATGACTTGGTGAGTCCCCTTCCCGCAAATTTCCCTGAGATCATATGTATATGTCTCTCTGGGGTTTGTGGTGGTGGGTCTCTTCGGTCCCTGTCATCTCGCTTTCTTTTCCCATGATTATCCGTCCTTTCCATGAGATATCTGTCAAGTCGACCCTCCCTGGCCAACTTTTCTATCACATTTTTAAGGTCGTAGCAATCATTTGTCGAGTGACTGTATATCTTATGGTACTCACAGTAGTCGTCGCGGCTCTTCCCCTTTTTATTTTTGATGGGCCTAGGGTGTGGTAGTCTTTCAGTATGGTAAATTTTCCTGTATACATCAACTAGGGAAACTTTCAGAGGAGTATAAAAGTGATATCTCCCCGGCCTTTCGAGGCTGACCTCCTCTGTTTTCTTGGGTTCTCTTTCTTTATCTTTCAAAGAGTGTGAGTGTCCTGGTCGCCAGTTTGGCTCTCGCAATCTAGCATTCTCCTCCATGTTGATGTACTTTTCAGCTCTTTCCTGTACAACGCTCAAGGAGGTCGGGTGTCTTTTTGATATGGATTGGGAGAAAGAGCCTTCCCTGAGTCCATTTACTAGGCCCATTATTACTGCTTTTGTGGGCAGGTCCTGGATCTCCAGGCACGCTTTATTGAACCTTTCCATGTAGTCTCTTAAAGGTTCTCCTGCCTCCTGCTTTACGCCCAGGAGGCTTAGTGCGTGCTTTACTTTGTCCTTCTGGATGGAGAACCGCATCAGGAATTTGTGCGAGAGGTCGTCGAAGCTAGTCACCGACCTTGGGGGAAGACCGTCGAACCACTTCATCGCTGCTTTCGTCAAAGTAATCGGGAAAGCTTTGCAGTGAGTAGCGTCAGAAGCGTCGGCCAAATACATCCGACTTTTAAAGTTGCTCAAATGATGTTTTGGATCCGTGGTCCCACCATTGAGGTCCATGTCAGGACTTTTGAAGTTTCTTGGAACCTTTGCTCTCATTATATCCTCACTGAATGGATCATCTCCTCCAAAAGGCGTATCTTCTCGGTCGTTGCGAGAGTTCCGACTTTTAAGAGAAGATTCTAATTTCAAGAGTTTTTCCTCTAACTCCTTTCGTCGCTCTATCTCACCCCTTAAGTTCTTCTCCGCCTCTCGTTGTCACTCTAATTCCTGTTCCAGCTGCTCCAAACGCCCTTGGTGGCCGTGGACCAATCCCATTAGCTCGGTTGCGTAAGGTGGTCCTTCCTTTCCTGATTCACGTCCCTCCGAAGAGTTTACCTTTAGGTTTTTTAACCCAGAGGTACCTTCTCTTTGCTGGTTGTTTGCTCCTTTATGGAGGGTCATGTCCGCATCATTATTTTCAGTGTTCAGATTTTCTTGTTCTGAGTCAGTCGTGACGTGGCCATCTTCAGGCGAATTGTCCGCCATTAAAGGTCGATCTCTCGGATCCCCGGTAACGGCGCCAATGTTACGTTGGGTAACCGAAGATTAATGGGCTGGACTCGTTAGGTTGGCCCAATCGTCTAAGGATGGAAGCCTCCGAGTAGGTTTGTGCTCTAGGGCCTCCGTCCGACTTGTGTGTGTGAGAGAATGGGGGTGGTACCTGCAAAGACACTCCAATGCCTAAGTCAGCAAGGGGTTAAGCAGGTTTAGAATGTATTGGGACTTAGTGATACCTGAGGGGGTGTCAGTGTATTTATAGTGGTGAACCAATAACCATCGTTGATGTTGATCCACCTTTTGAGGGGGATAACCGTCCCTTTATTTTAGGGAAGTTAGGATATGGCTCCTGGAAGTGGGCTGAAAGATTCTAGCGGCAGTTATCTATTTGAATAAGAGTTATCTGCCAACTAATCCTCATCCCTGACTTCTTTGGAGCAAATCGTGGTAAGAACCGACTTCTTTGAGGTAAGATCGGTGTAGAGTGAAGGTCAATCCTTTGGATTGAGCCTCTCTTTTGGATCTGGGCCTTAGTGTTGGGATAGGGTATGAACAATAACGAAATACAAGTTTTTTTTTAAAAAATATATTCTACATAAATGATATACTTATTATTAAATTCTTAATATATATATATACTAAACATTTTATTTTGGAGAAATAAAACTATACAAGAAATAAAAATATACTAATTTTCATATTTTATAAATAAAAATATATAACTTTTTAATTAAGGCTGATAATATGTACTCTATTTGCGGGTACATAATCTTACCCAATTTAATCGGCTAGAATTGTCTATCTTATTTGTTGCGAATAGGAGAGAACACGAGTAGAGTTTGTTTGTGGATATGATCGAATACAAGTTCAGAGTATACCCTATTCTATTCTACCAACATTCTTAATATATTATATAATAGATATTTAAAATTTAAAAATTATATATATAGTGAATAAATATTAAAACCACAACTTTTTTCTTGTAAAAATTTAAGATAATTACTAAGTTAATAATTTAAATTATTAATTTAATATATTTGTTATTTAAAGAGTAATATTGTAAAAATTTAGAATTAGAAGAAAAGTGATGTATGATATATATAGAATGATTGAATTTTATATTTACTTAAAAAATTTTTATTTTTCTACAGGTAGGGTTTGGTAAGGTAGGGTTAAAAATTTTAGGATGCGGGTAAGGTTAAAGTTGAGTTTAAAAAATTTTCAACTCGCGGATAGGGTTAGGATAGAGTTTGGATAGGATTAGAGTAGAGTCCAAACCCTATTCTATCTTATCCTTTGCCAGTCCTATAGGATTTGGACTCTATCCTAATCCTATCCAAACTCTACCCTAAACCTGTCCACAAGTTAAAAACTTTTTAAAAACTCAATTTTAACCTTACTCATTCACTTCTTAAACTTTTCAACCCTACCTTACCTAACCCTACCTGTAGAAAAATAAAAAAATTTTAAACAAATATAAAATTCAATAATTTCATATTTCATACATATTTATAAAATAAAAAATAAAAAATTAAGTTTAAATTAAAATTAAAATTAAAAATAATAAAATTAAAAAAAATCTAAAATAAAATTACAAATAACATAATCATCAAATTCTTAATAAAATTAAAATAATACAAATAAAGATAAATATCTCATCACTTTTCTTCTAATTCTAAATTTTTACAATATTACTCTTTAAATAACAAATATATTAAATTAATAATTTAAATTATTAACTTAGTAATTATCTTAAATTTTTACAAGAAAAAAGTTGTGGTTTTAATATTTATTCACTATATATATAATTTTTAAATTTTAAATATCTATTATATAATATATTAAAAATATTGGTAGAATAGGATATGATATATTCTGAACCCGTATTCGATCCTATCCACAAGCAAATTCTACCCGCATTCTATCCTATTCGCAGCAAATTAGATAGACAACTCTACTCGATCAAATTAGGTAGGGTTATATACCTGCAAATAGAGTATATATTATCAGCCTTAATTAAAAAGTTATATATTTTTATTTATAAAATATAATAATAAATATATTTTTATTTCTTGTATATTCTTATTTCTCTAAAATAAATTTCTTAGTATATANNTAATAAATAAAATAATAAAATTTATTTAAAACTTTATAACTTTTTTAAAAGTCTTTTTTATTTTTATGCGTATATAAATTCTCTTTTTAATTGTAGTCAATAATAAATTTAAGTATTTAACAAACATTATTAAATATAAAGTAAAAAACATGTGGAGCCTATTGATTGCAGAACTCTAATTTTATAGATCCCATATTGACATTGCTATTCTCTCATGTATTGGTATATTATTTCTATTACTTGTGTCATTCATCGACACATAATTTCTACACGTGTTGAAAGAATCTCATTTACTCCCAATTTAATTACTATTGAGTTAGTCTCTGCACACCTTTATATCTAAAATATTTCAATAGCTATTACGTTATAATTATATTGTCTACTGAGTATATGGTTTCTTAGAATAAATTTTTTTATTCTCATTCAATAAGCTTCGAAAGTACTTAATTTCTAAAGCTCATTCGGTATTTTTATTGTATAAACTTATTCATTGTTGTTGTACTAAGTTGCCTGCATGTTTAAGTCTCTGCTAATGTAAACAATTGAACACAGGTATATGTGTATTTTTCTGTTGATGGAAAAAAAGAACTTGCTATAATAATCTATATGAGATCATTGATTTTAAGATAGGAACCATTGAATTGGATGACAAAAACATAAAGTTATAAATATGGGATACTGTTGGTCAGGAGCTATTTCGAACTATTACCACATGTATTTGTTAATTGTACATACTTACATAAGGATTAACAGTTTTAATTGCTTTAGAAAAAGTTTGGTAATATAAGATTATCTCTTCACTTTGAACTATCTAAATTAATTATATGTGAAACTTTATAATTATATGTAACTCAAGCATTGTTAATCGTTAAGTTTTGTTATCTTTTTCCTTATACGAGTGATTATTATTTTTTTTTTTTAGTCATAAACTTTTATATTTGAATTTATTTGTGAACTATTAATGAAAAATTATAGACAAATTATTATATTAT